>NC_135804.1:85997208-86343870 GCF_964213995.1 Mustelus asterias | reverse complement strand
CCCCCACCCCCCCCCTCCCCCACTCCCCCCCCCCCCCCTCCCCCACATCCCCCCCCCCCTCCCCCCCCTCCCCCCCCCCCCCACTCCCCCACTTCCCCCCCCCCCCTACCCCCACTTCCCCCCCCCCCCCCCCCCCCACTTTCCCCCCCCCCACTCCCCTCCCCCCACCCCCCCACTCCCCCCCTTCCCTCCCCCCCCCCCCCCCCACTCCCCCCCCCCCCCCCCTCCCCCCCCTCCCCCCCCCACTTCCCCCCCCCCCCCCACTTCCCCCCCCCCCCCCTCCCCCCCCCCCCCCACTTCCCCACTTCCCCCCCCCCCACTCCCCCCCCCCCCCCCCCCCCACTTCCCCCCCCCCCCCCCCACTTCCCCCCCCCCCCCCCCCACTCCCCCCCCCCCCCCCCCCACTTCCCCCCCCCCCCCACTTCCCCCCCCCCCCCCACTTCCCCCCCCCCCCCCACTTCCCCCCCCCCCTCCCCACTCCCCCCCCCCCCCCCCACTTCCCCCCCCCCCCAGGGGGCTGAGGATACCTGTCAATCACTCCCCGGACTGAGCGGTGATTGGTGCTTTGAGCAGGGGGAGATGCTCGGAGTGGTCCTGTTGCCTGAGGTGATGGAGGTAAAATGGAGGGTGAGGGGAGACCAGGCCCGAGAGAGAGAGAGAGAGAGGATAATCGCATTCGGCGCTCCAACCGCTTCGTTTGAAAAAAACAAAAGCGTTGTTAGAAACGGCAACTCCTTGGACAGGGCGTCGGGGAGCCGCCATTCGTCCACCCTTTGCTGGTTTAACACCAGGCGGCCGGTGTATCCAGGAGGGAAAGAGTCCCCCTGACACCCAGACTGTATTCTCTCATGTTGAAGTATATTTTTTCATTCCAGTTTCTTCCCTCTTCGGTGTCTTGTGATGACAAATGTAAATTTTCAATAGTTTGGCTGTCGTTTATGGCAATCATTCCTGGAAAGGCGAAGGCCACAAGGTTTAGTTGCTTCTCAGCCCCAGGCTTGTCCATCCAAAATGGTGTCCCTCACTCTGCATGCAAGACACATTAGGTTGGTTAGGGTG
The DNA here is from genome assembly GCF_964213995.1 of Mustelus asterias. Classification (NCBI taxonomy): domain Eukaryota; kingdom Metazoa; phylum Chordata; class Chondrichthyes; order Carcharhiniformes; family Triakidae; genus Mustelus; species Mustelus asterias. Next base: position 86,342,811 of record NC_135804.1, on the reverse strand, counting down.
TTGGTGCATGTGTAGGGTAGATAGAGACACCAATCGGCTCGCAACATTGGTTTGGTACAAGTGTTGCATTCTGGAGCTCAACACTCCAGCTAATGGTCCCCTTTTTCTAACACAACTTGGAACAGGTAGGTCACCCTAAGCACCCCCCAGAACTATTTAATGGCATCACCAACAGCTTCCTGGTTAGTTGTTGATCGATTCCTGCTGGCTGTTGCTCAAGTTTTGGATCAAGTCCAAGGTGTGATGCAGTGCCTTATTTGTGTCTTTGATTTGATTTATTATTGTCACATGTATTAGCGTACAGTGAAAAGTATTGTTTCTTGTGCCCTATATAGACAAAGCATACCATCCATAGAGAAGGAAAGGAGAGGGTGCAGAATGTAGGGTTACAGTCATAGCTAGGGTGTAGAGAAAGATCAACTTAATATAAGGTAGGTCCATTCATAAGTCTGATGGCAGCAGGGAAGAAGCAGTTCTTGAGTCAGTTGGTACATGACCTCAGACTTTTGAATCTTTTTCCTGACGGAAGAAGATGGAAGAGAGTATGTCCAGGGTGCATGGGGTCATTGATTACACTGGCTGCTTTTCTGAGGCAGTGGGAAGTGTAGACAGAGTCAATGGATGGGAGGCTGATTTGAGTAATGGACTGGGCTTTGTTCACGACCCTTTGTAGTTTTTTGCAGTCTTGCATAGAGCAGGAGCCATACCAAGCTGTGATACAATCAGAATGGATGCATTCTATGATGCATCTGTAAAAGTTGGTGAGTCTTAAGGGGACCTTGAATTGGATTCAACTGGAATTTGAATTTGTCTTTTGGAGCAAGCAAGGCATAGATTTGGGTTTGCCCGGTCCATTCTAAGGATTGACTTTGCAGCTTTTTAGGATGGAGTAAATTTTTAAAAAAATAGATATTCTGGTGATTTTTAGAGTTCCTTAAATTTGCAAAAATCAACAGAGAGTGGTGTGGCATGCCTTACTTCGAGGATTCTTCACAAGCCATTTGCTCACAAACATATTGTGGTTTGAGTCCAGCTTGGACAAGCAACATTACAGGGACAATTGAGCTGAGGTGACATAGGGCAGGACAAGTTCCTGGAATAGAGAGGAGAAGAAGGACTGTCACCAGAAGACGATATCAAGGCAGAGTTTTCAGGGAGCAATTTTCATATTTGAAGCTCAACAAGGAAATGTGTATAAGAAAGATTGTCCTCACTGAAATCTGCCATCTGCTGCAGAACAACTGCAGCCTTTCAGCAAGGCAAGTATGGCACTGCCACTGGGAGTGAAGGCAATTGTGTCCTTGAGGCAAGAGCAGGTGATATTTGCAATACCTCTCAATTTTCCACTGTTGTGTAAGGGCCTGGGATTCACTTTGGCTCTGTTTTCCAAGAGAACTGAATTTCACTCTCTTCAGTCAGAAGCAAATGGAGTGAGCACATGGGTTGGTGAAGGTTCATCAAGATGATGAGGGTTGATGAAGTCGCAGGCTTCCCTGTGACTCGGTGCCATTTGACTGCACACACGTTACTTTACGGATGCTGTATGTGAACTCATGAGATTTACTGCAGTTGAAAAGATTTCCACTCCCTAAATACCCAGCTGGGGTGTGGCTATACACAGAAAATATTGGAGGTGAATGCCTGGCATCTAAGCAACAGTCATAATACCTCTGTGTTCTGTAGTAGTCTACAGCAATGATTGCTAATGTGCTGTAAAGACCCCCAAGTGTGCTTTGAAAAATGATTCAAAATTCATGTAATTAAACTAAAACTAACTTTTGTCTTCAGGTCTGTGGTTGGCATCTCCAAGACCGACGAATCTTGGGCCTCTCTCGCATGCGCAGCTGGGAAAGAGCGCAAGTACGTGGTTTAGATTTTTTAATGTTGGTCAGGCCCATGCACATGACCAACGGGACTTGGAATTGAAGACAAAAACCCCATGTGCCCACTCAAAAAAGGTGGAAAAACACTGGGCGAAGCAAGAGTGACAGAGGTTAAAAAATGCATTTTACAGTAGGGGAAAAAGGCAGAGAAAATAGGTGTGCCTCAATTTTTTTATATTCCAAGAGGTGTCCCATGATATATAAAAGGTCGGGAACCACTGGTTTACAGTGCCATCTGCATTTGAACCACCACTACAAAACCAAAGATTTGGGCAACCAAGGCTTTATGAATACAACATGGCTTGTTAATTCAGTGCACAACCCATGCAAGTATACTTGCCCAAGCCTGTATACAATGAAATCCATGCTGCCACATGTGCTAAAGCAGACCATTGAAGTATTGAAAAAGCAGTTCTGTTGCATGGCAGCAAATGGCCTTACATGACTTCAGTCTGAGCTGCTGCTTGTGCTACAATGGAAGCTGAGTTGCTGGCCACCAAACACTCTATTGTAGCTGGATTCACATGTGTGCTAATGAAATTGATCACAAATTTCTTGATATTGCATGAGGGTCAATCCACCAAGCATTCCATTGTACGTACTCATCGGCCTTCTGTAACCTGCTCATTTGAGTCTTCTGCACTAGAACATGTCCTCTAGCAGATTGGCACCTGTGCTACCCTTACCCCTGCCATGGCTGCAGGCCATTCACACCTGGTGCCTCGCCACATGAGATCCCACCATTATGCTGTCCTATAACACATGTAGGCCGGGATTCTCCGGCTGTTCATGTTGACGGGATTCTCCGGTCCCACCGACAGCACACCCCTGCCTGCGGGTTTTCTGCCAACGTGGGGTAAATTCCCATTGACTGCGGCGACACCAGAGAATCCCACTGCTAGCAAACAACGCGCTACCTCCGGCCAGCAGGAAACACGGGGCTGGCAGGCCAGAGAATCTCGCCTGTACTGTTTCAGGGGTCAATAAAGTTTGAGATTTTTTTCAGGGGCTACTTTTTTTGGATTTTTCGGAGGTTCTTTTTGCATTCACACAAACTCCTTTATTAAGTGATGCAGTCACGTTGATTGTTTTTCATGGTTTCCGTCTTTAAATAGCAGAAAAACCAAAGTGAAAGGCTATTCTCAGCTCCTCAGATACTGAAGCAGTCTGTGCCCACATGCAGCAAGACTCGAACAACATTCGGGCTTGGGCTGATATGTGTGTGACAAGTGATATTTGTGCCACACAATGCCAGGCGGTGATCATCTCCATCGAGAGAAAATGTAACCATCTCTTTTAATGTTCAAGCAGCATTATCATCACTGAATTCCCATACCATCGATGTCCTAGGGGTTACCTTTGACCAAAAACTGAACTGGATCACCAAATAAAAACTCTGGCTTAAAGAGCAGGTTAGACGTTGGAATTCTGCAGTGGTTAACTCATTTCCTGACTCCCCAGAATATGCCCACAATCTATACAGCACAACCCGTGTGGTGAAAACTCTCTGCTTCCCTGGATGAATGCAACTCCAACAACACTCACGAAGCACCACACCATCCAGGGCAAAGCAGCCTGCACTTTTGGCATTTAATTCATCACATTAAGCATTCACCCCTCCACCAGCAGTGCATAGTGGCAGCAGTGTTTACCACCTACAAGATGCCTTCCACATCATCTTCCAATCCCCTGATCTTCACCATCTGGAAGAACAAGGGCAGCAGAATCATGGGAACACATGTTCCCCTCCTAGCCGCATATTATCTTGACTTGGGAATATATTGCCATTCCTTCACTAACTGGGTCAAAACCTGGAATTGCACTCTTCCAAATAGCACTAATAGACTGCAACAGTTCATGAAGGTGGCTCACTACCCCTTTTTCAAGCGTATTTAAGGCAATAAAGGCCAGCTTTGCAATGATGCATCCCATGAATTAATTAAAACAAGTACTTTATTGTATGGTGTTTGGGATATCCTAAAGTCATGAAAAGCGCTATGTAAATCAGCTTTTTCTTCTTTATTTCCTCTCTTGTACAATTTGGTTCTGAATCTTCTATTCCCATTTATAACAAAGATTACGTTGTTCTTTGTTTCAGCCTTTTCATTTCCTTCTCCCTAGTTGCAAGTGGAGCTATTAATGCGATGATAATTAGTTCCCATTTTGCACCATAAAGGGACTTTGGCTCATGAATGGCAATCATACAAAATTAACATTCCAATTTATGTTCCACGCGTGTGTTGATGACATCCAGCTCTGTCACCTCTCGTGGCGAGAAGACCCAGCAGTATTTTACCACCACCCTATACTTCTTTTAATTAATCACGCATCTTACTTAACATCTGGTATTAGATGAGCAGAGATTTCCTCTAATTAATTATTAGGAAGACATTGGACTCCATCACAAACTCAGTTCCCCAGCCACTACCTCCATAATCCTCTCCTTGGGCTGAAACAGACTTTTGAATCTTGAAGTCCGGTTTGATCATAAACTAATTACATATCCTTTCCATCATTGTGATTACCTACTTTCACCAACATAACATCTCCGCCCTGCCTCAATTCATCTGCTGATGAAACCTCATTGATTCCTTTGTTCCCCCTAGATTTGACTTCAAGTGCTGTCTTAGCCAGTTTCCAAACTTCCATCCTCAAATCTGCCCAAGTCCTGTTCACCCACTGTCCTTGTGCTCATTGACCTACGTCGAGGTGTTGCCAAACCCGGAGATAATTTTAAAATACTTATCCTTATTTCACATCCCTTCGTAGCCTGATCTTTCCCATTCTATGTCACCTCTTGCTGTCCTACAACCGTTTAAGACCTTTGCCCAACACCAATTCTGGCCACTTTCACATCCCTGATATTTTTTGCTCCAACTCTGTTGATCAGGCCTTCAACTGCTTAGACCCTAAGCTCTGAAATTCCCTCGTAAATCTCTCCGCCTGTCTCTTTTATGGCTTCATATGACTGAAAGTTGTTAGATTTTTGAATGTTAGTGCACAGTTTTAAAAGTACATGTAATGACATGTAAACATATTAATTTATTTTGCTAGGAAAATGTGCTTATGGAGCATGCTACTACAGTAGAAAAAATGGAACGCACTCTTTATTACCAGCTGATGATTATTGAAAATTACCAGAAGGCCATTAGCAAAGAGCTGGGATCGTTAGCTGAATGGGTATGTTACTGTCATCTTCAAAACCTTCTAACTCTCTTATAGTAAAAAAAAGTTTCTAAAGTGAAGTTTTATTTAATATTGTCAAGATATTGTGTTACAATAATTACTGAAATTCAAATGAGAATACACCAACGGGACTTTGAATGTCGTATTTTTGCGTCTGGCATCTGGGTTTGCATTCAACCCAAATTGATGAGATCCAAGCCTTCCCCTAGACTACTCATCGGTAAAATTAATTGTGCACAGCAGTCTTAAAAAACAAATAACCAGGAACATCAGGAGATTGCTAAAAATTCTGTAATTTTTGTTCAGTGTATGGATTATAGGAACTTTGTTGACTCATCCGTCATAATTTCTGTGATTGAATGTTGCCAAGGTTTGCCACTAATGGCAGGCACACACACACTGTTGCATCGATACCATAGTAAATATGCCCAACTTTCTTGATCAGCAGTAATATTTTTGTGCATGTACTTCTCCCAGAGTATCAAAAAATCTTTCTTCTTTGTTTGGAGCCTATCACAGATGCTGTACCAATAAATTGATCAGATAAAGCACAGAAAGCTGCCTTTATTGCTTAGTCCTGAACTGAATGGCCTAACCGTGCTTCTAGTTTCTATGTTTGTAGTCCGTTAATCTGTGCCTGACCCACCATCCACCAGTCTGTATTGCCATTTCCAGGATTGGGCTGATGTAGGTTTTACACAGTTTGAGGCTAGTTCTGGCACCAATTCTATGCATACTTCCACAGAGCCATGCCGGCTGCTGCCCTGGTAATGATATGGTTAATGTGCTGTGTTCATGTCATTGATTGTTATATCCATGACCTTCCACTCTCTGCTGGTCTTGGTTTTGAAAACAGCTCCATCCTAACATCCCAGTAATTCAGAATGAGTTGAAGAGTATAATTTACACGAGGCTGACGCAATTACATACTGCACAGAACACACATACTTGTGATCTTAGAGGTTGTGGAGGAAAGCCAGTCAGTTAAAAAATGATATGGATTGATACTTTGGAGCTGCACATGAGTTTTGGAATATCTATTCAAATTTTAACTGACATAGAGGGTGCAATTTGAGCAGCGCAGCAGGCCAGCAAGTATCAGCAGGGGGCCTATACCATGATTCACAACCTCTGTCCAGCCGATCATGACTCTCCCAGGCTCTTTTTTTAAGCGTAATCAGCCTCAGGCAAGAAATCAGCGTGAGACTAATTGCAAGATGGAAATCATCATTTCCATATTATTAGCGAGCCCGGGATGGTGGCTTCCGGGCTCGCTAACGTTTCCCACCCTGCCAGGAGAAGTTCCCACCAGCGGGGATCACATATGGTCCCCATCATCAGGAATCAGGCATGATCACCCACTGGTGGGCACAGCAGCCATTGGGGCACCCACGGGAGGTCGGGAACTTTGAGGGTTGGCCCTTGAGTAGTGCCAGCCTGGCACCCTGGCAATGCACACCTGGGCTGTGCCAAGGGGGCGAGGCCTACTGGGGGTGGGGCTGATTGGTGGTGGTGGGGGATCCGCCGCACACTCTGCATTAGGGATCAATGGGGTTGGGATGGAGGGGGCAATCAGGCTGACCATGGGGAGGGGTGATCACGGAGGCCGGAAATCAGGGGAATGGGGGTGTAACTATCTTGACAACCAAGAGGGAGGGAGGGGTCATGGAGGCTAGTGATTTGGGGGGGAGGAGGGGTTGGGGGTCACGGAGGCTGGCGATCAGGTGACTGACGAAGGGGGGGAGGGCCAGTGTGCATGTGCTGATCTCCCTATTGATGATTTGACGCATGCATTGTGGCCCGCTCAGCGTACTGATTCCGCCCTCCCTGGCAAATTCAGGCTCTGACCCTCACACCGGCGTGAATCACATTAAAGACTGATGTACAGAGTCCTGGAGATTCATTCCACTCAGGTCGTCCAAAAAATGGGTGGGAAAAACCCTGTATTCCCGCCCGTTGATAAAGCATTTGGCATTGGCTCTAATAAAGAAATAAACTTTATGGAAAGGGTGGTGTTTTCTCTTTCTATGTTTCTTTGATGTTAGAGAGCTGCAAAATGTATTTTTATTTAAAGACTACACAATAATCTTTACAGCGAATAGTGCCCAAGAACTTACATAGGTACATTCCTGCAATCCTGGCTTTTTGTGCATCCCTTATTTCTTTTATCCTTCTGGCAGTTATGCCTTCAGCTATCTGGCACTAAACTCTGGAATTCTGATACCTCTACCCCTTCCTCTCTGCGCCTCCCTATCTGCATCATCCTCAAGATGCTGCTTGACACCTATCTCTTGTCCAGTTCTAATAGCTCCTTATGTGACTGTGTCAGATTTTTGCCCGATAGCACTACTGTGAAGAACCTTGGAGTGTTTTGCTGTGTTTAAGGCGATATATATAAATGCAAGTTGTTGGCTAAAATTGACTCATCAAAATGTATCTTTACAGGTGAGATTGAATATTCAGAAGATTACCATTACTTCTCAAGAAGATTTCTGCAAAAAATATGAAATTGTCAATGATCAACTATGCCATCTACGTAGTTCAAGTAAAGAATTGTACAAAATGTTTAAAGCAGCTAAAACCGGTAACTCATCATCTGTAACTAAATCTTTCAAATCTCAAATGTTAAGATATGTCAGAAGAAACTTAAGTAATCTGCTTTTTATCTGAACATCTTTACCTTTTTAAGGGGTACATACTAGAATGTTCTAAATGTAAAATTCAAAAGACCAGTAATTGATTTTTCACAATCGTATTTGTTATAATTCACAAAGGAGCAAAGATGAAAACTAGGTTTCAAATTTAGCTGTTGATAACTGAGCAAATAGGTTATTATTTGGATTACTCCCTTGCCTAACAAATGTGACGCTTTATTGTGTAACAGTTCTTAAGCCTTTGAAAGGTGCAATGCTACAGACAGATGCCTGAAATAGAGCTTTCAATTATATGTAGCATTGCAGATGAAAGCTGAGCTTTAAAGCAACTTCTAGTCTATTTCTTCTTGGTCCTTTCGGTACTGACTTTGGCCGACCCTCTCAGATTGTAATTTCACATTCTATGCAGGATCTTTAAAAAAGTTTTGAGTTTGAGATCAAACTTGGGTCATCACAGTGGTTAGCACTGCTGCCTTACAGCTCCAGGGACCTGGGTTCGATTCCCGGCTTGGTTCACTGTTTGTGTGGAGTTTGCATGTTCTCCCCATGTCTACGTGAGTTTCCTCTGGGTCCTCCGGTTTCCTCCCACAGTCCAAAGTTGTGCGGGTTAGATGCATTGGCTATGCTAACTTGCCCTTTAGTGTCCCGGGATGTGTAGGTTAGAGGGATTTGCGGGGTAAACATGTGGGGTTATGGGGATAGGGCTAGTAGGATTGTTGTCTGTGCAGACTCGATGAGCCAAATGGCCTCCTTCTGCACTGTAGGATTTCTATGGTTCTATACATAGGAACATAGGAATTAGGAGCAGAAGTAGGCAAATTCAGCCCTCTCAGCCTGCTCCGACATTCAGTTAGATCATGGCTGATCTCTTCCTAGTCTAAAACCCATCGTCTCATCTGTTCCCCATATCCCCTTATCCCTTTTTTATTAGAAATATATCTATCTCCTTGAAACCACTCAACGATTCACACTCCACCGCGGTATACAGTAGTGAGTTCTACAAATTCACCACCCTCTGTGAGAAATAGTTCCTTCTCATCTTGGTTTTAAATCTACCACCTCTCAACCTATACCTGTGACCTCCTGTTCTAGGTTGCCCCACAAGAAGAAACATTTGGTCTACATTTACTTTATTAATTCCTTTTAAAATTTTATATACCTTAATCAGATGCCCGCTCATCCTTCTAAACTCCAGCGAGTATAAGCCCAAACTGTTTAATCGTTCCTCATACGTCAACCCTTTCATCCCTGGAATTAATCTGGTGAACCTCCTCTGGACTGCCTCCAGTGCCACCACATCCTTCCTCAAATAAGGAGACCAAAACTGGACACACTACTCCAAATGTGGTTTCCCCAACACCCTATACAATTGCGACAACATTCTTTACTTTTATATTCCAGTCCCTTTGAAATAAATGCCAACATCCCATTTGCCTTTTTTATTACATGCTGCACCTGCATATCGACTCTGTTTTCATGAACATAGACGTTTAGATCCCTCTGCCCAGATGCATTGTTACCATGTTAACAATTTTGAAGGTTCTCTCGTAGGAAATTAAAGAAACATTATTTTGCAGTGCTTTAAATTAAATTGCCAAAACATATTACTATAAGTTAACTGTTTAAAGATCATGCCTACATTTAACGACAATTAGATGTCTTAAGTTATTTTTCCATTCCTCATTAAGGCTTTGTCTGCCATTACAGGCATCTTGTTTCAATTAGGTATTCTGGTGACTGGGCAACAAACTCCAACAGAGAAACTGCTTTCTATTGAAGTTCCTGCATCCAAAAGTTCCGTTGATGGTTTTGCTCCAGAAGACTTTCTAACAGGTGTTAAGAAAAATCTAAGCATGCGCATTCGTAAGAAATCTGGCATCTGTAGTCCCAAACTTGACAAAACTAAAATAAAAATTTCCAGGGTAATTGGTGGATCTTGTGAGGATATAACATCAGAATCTAAATTGCAAAAGGAAGAACAATTTGTGAAACATTCCAGTGGTAGTTATCCTTTTATTAACAGTATGTCTTCAGAGAGTGACCAACCTCCAGAAGAAGTTGTATCATCAAGTCTCTACAGTGACCTAATTGTAACAGAAGTAGAGGACAAGTATTCTACTGAAAGCTCTGGTTACACGAGCCTGCACTTGAAGAAAGCAGATCCACATATTCTTTTTGACAAAAGCAAATCTTCGAACAACAATCAAACATATATAGTTCGATCGGAATGGGAAGTTTGGGACACTTTTGAATTTACTACATCCGTCAGTGTGGAACCTGAAGAAGATAAGACATGTAATGGACAAGTTATGATCTCAACTCTTGATGCCACTGCACCTCAAGAACCGTTGAGTCTGAATGATGCTTTGTGCCAATCAAATCCAGGTGAACAAGTGCTGACCTCCGAAAATGGTACATTTTCTCCCCAAAAACACTTGAACCCAAAGAGCTTGTTGAAACCACTAACTCAGAGACATTTTACAGATTTATCAGTTGAAAAGGCTATGGAACTGCCTGTAGCTAGTGTTATCCCAGAATTCCAGTTTTGTCGGTGGCAGGAGCTGGAGATAAGGGTCAGTTATGCAATTGACCCGCACTGTTTCTATATACAGCACTCTGGTCAGGAGCTGTCAGAACTGATGAGGCAATTAAAGTAAGTACATGAAGTAATTATGCTACCTTGTGTTTTAAAATAATCCATTTGAGTAAGCAAAGGGTTCCACAAGAACAAATTGTAGGATATGGAGAGCTTAATGGGGCAATAGTGACATTAAGTGTTGGAAAGACAAGTTGTGAGAGGGATACAGACAGTTTACAAATAAATATTGATAGCTTAAGTAAGTGGGCAAAAAGTTGGCAAATGGAGTATCATGTGGGAAAATGTGAAGTTCTTCTTTTTGGAAGGAAGAATAAATGAACCGTATTATTTAAATGCAGAAAAACTGCAGAAAGCTGCAACACAAAGGGGCTTGGTACTTGTGCACGAAACACAGAAAGCTAGCACACAGGTGAAGGGATAATCAGAAAGAGTAATGGAATGTTGGCCCTTATTTAAAGGAGGTGGGAGTATAAGAGTAGAGAAGTCTTGCTGCAACCGTACAAGGTACTGATGAGACCTCATCTGGAATACCCTGAGCGGTTTTGGTCCCCTTATTTAATAAATTATTTCATTTGGAGGCAGTTCAGAGAAGGTTCACTAGAATGATCCCCCATATGGAAGGATTGTCTTATAAGGGAAGGTTAAACAGGTTGTGACTCCACTCATTGGAATTTAGAAGAATGAGAGATGATCCCACTGAAACATATAGAGCTCTAAAGCGGCTTGACAGGGTAAATGCTTAGAGGATGTTTCTCCTTATGGGAGAGTCTAGGACCATTGAACAGGAGCAGGCTTGAGGGGCTGAACAGCCTGCTCCTGTTCCTATTTCTTATGGTCTAACTTGGTAAGTATATTTAACTTAGGCATGTAACGTACATTTATAGGTGCAATGTTGCTTGTTTTTCTCCCCTCCTTGGCCAAAAGTATAGAGTAGGACAACATCTCGGACTGTGATATCTAATTTTTAAATTTGGAATTACAATCTCCTGTGGTGTTGCATACAGGCATTCAGACTAAGTGTAGCATTCAGGCAAAGATGGTGAGAGGCAGAGAGATAATTGGACCAGGGTGATGGGCATAATTCAGTCCCCATGTTAAAGTCATACTTCAGTCCTTACTTTTGCTATTACCGTTATAAATTCTGATCATGTTTCTAATGAAAGCTACTAATAGATACTTGTCAAAGTTACATCATTCTGTTAATTGTGATTTTAAAAAAAAAATTAATTCATGAGATATGAGCTTAGGCCAGTATTCATTGTTCATCCCCAATTGCTCTTGAAAAGCTGGTGGTGAGCTGTCTTCTTGAGCCACTGCAGCCTATGAGATGTAAGTACACCCAGAGTGTTGTTAGGGAGGGAATTCCAGAATTTTAACCCAGTGACAGTGAAGGAACAACAATATCTTTTCAAGTCAAGGTGGTGAATGGATTGGCGGGGAATGCCCAGGGTGTTTCCATGTATCTGCTGCCTTTGTCCTTCTAGATGGTAGTGGTCATGGTTTGGAAGGTGCTGTCTAAGAAGCCTTGGTGAGTTCCTGCACTGCTGCCACTGTGCTCCAGTGGTGGAGGGAGTGAATGTTTGTGGATAGGATGCCAATTAAGCAGGCTGCTTTACCCTGGATGGTGTTGAGCTTCTTGAATGTTGGAGCTGCACTCATCCAGGATTCCTTTTTGTTTTTGTATTTCTGTTCTTCTGTAATTTTTCTCTCTTTTTGGCTTTGTATGTGAGAAATGGTGTGTGGAATTGCTTGGTGTCATGGGCAAATGAGCCACCAAAGGCTGCGCACTGCATTTGGATGGAGTTTGCAGGGATGATATAATCCCATATAGCATCTTTCCTAATCATCTATGCTTATCCTCAGCCCCTCACTTAGAGTCATAGAGATTTACAGCGTGGAAACCGGCCCTTCGGCCCAACTTGTCCATGCCGCCTTTTTTTTAAACCCCTAAGCTAGTCTCAAAAGCCCACATTTGGCCCATATCCCTCTATACCCATCTTACCCATGTAACTGTCTAAACGCTTTTTAAAAGACTAAATTGTACCCGCCTCTGCTACTACCTCTGGAAGCTTGTTCCAGACACTCACCACCCTCTCTGAAAACAATTGTCCCCCTGGACCCTTTTGTATCTCTCCCCTCTCACCTTAAACCTGTGCCCTCTAGTTTTAGACTCCCCTACCTTTGGGAACAGATATTGACTATCTAGCTGATCTATGCCCCTCATTATTTTATAGACCGCTATAAGATCACCCCTCAGCTTTCTACGCTCCAGAGAAAAAAGTCCCAGTCTTTCCAGCCTCTCCTTATAACCTAAACCATCAAGTCCTGGTAGCATCATAGTAAATCTTTTCTGCACTCTTTCTAGTTTAATAATATCCTTTCTATTATAGGGTGACCAGAACTGTACACAGTATTCGAAGCGTGGTCTTACCAATGTCTTGTACAACTTCAACAAGACGTCCCAACTCCTGTATTCAGTGTTCTGACCGATGAAACCAAGCATGCCAAATGCCTTCTTCACCATTCCGTCCATCTGTGACTCCACTTTCAAGGAGCAATGAACCTGTCCCCCTAGATCTCTTTGTTCTGTAACTCTCCCCAAGCCCTACCATTAACTGAGTAAGTCCTGCCCTGGTTCAATCTACCAAAATGCATCACCTCGCATTTATCTAAATTAAACTCCGTCTGCCATTTGTCAGCCCACTGGCCCAATTGATCAAGATCCCGTTGCAATCCGAGATAACCTTCTTCACTGTCCACTCTGCCACCAATCTTGGTGTCATCTGCAAACTTACTAAGCATGCCTCCTAAATTCTCATCCAAACCATTAATATATATGACAAATAACAGTGGACCGAGCACCGATCCCTGAGGCACACCTCTGGTCACAGCTCTCCAGTTTGAAAAACAAACCTCTACAACCATCCTCTGTCTTGTGTCATCAAGCCAATTTTGTTTCCATTTAGCTTCCTCACCCTGGATCCCGTGAGATTTAACTTAATTCCCATTTCCTTCCCTTTCGCTTTCCCACTTTTCACCTAATACGCAACATTACCCTTACTCTTTATTGAACTGACAATTCAATCCCTGTATCTTGCCATCTCCCTTCTTCCACAGTCAGTCACCTCATCCCTATTCCTCCGGAGACATCTGCTTCCTGGGGAAGGGGCTGAGAAGCCAGTGGTCTCTCACCATCAACTTTCTTTTCAATCCTCTCCTTTTTTTTACTTTGTTCAAAGAGGTTGTGTTTACTTTCCAAATTCAATCAATTTGTTCTTTTAAAAAGAATCAAGATTGATGTGATTTGCTCCTCAATGCAGACCACATATTTTTAATAAGTTAGATTTTATAAAGCCTTGAATATAACATTAAACTCCAGCAATATTAACTTCCTTAAGACTTTTTTTGTTATATTACTGTGATGCCTATCTGTCACTTACATTTTGCGATAGGGTTAGGGTTGGTCTCCTGTTGTAACTGGGCATGAATCCAGTGAAAGACCCATGAACAACCAGTTTTCAGCCTTGTTTGGAAACACAATCTTCATCTGACACAAACAAGGTCACTTACGTGGAGGGGTTGGAGGTGAGGAAGGGTTGGAGGTTATTTTTGAATTCCTAGTTTCCAATCTTAATGGGACTTGGTGCACTTGGCTTGTAAATATACACAAAGTTAGAAGAGGGATAATGGCCTCCGGAAGAACACAAATTGGATCTTGGTTTGGGTTGCTGTTTCAGGCTATGGATGTGACCTGGATTCCTGGAGAAAATTAGTTTTGAAATTATTACAGGCCCCTGTTACAAAGGATATCAAATGGGTATAGAAATTGTTTCACCCAGTGTACACTAAGTGGCGTGTCTTGCCCCAAAGATAGAAGTTAGGCACAAAACTTTCCAACAGTGTGGGACCCAGCAGGTGCCTGAGGATACTTAGATTCTCCCATTTACAAAAACATTTTCCATAACTGACTATTTTTGGGGTTAGAAATATCCTCTGCGGTGGACTACCCCATATTGTGCATCTTCTCTTAAGACTGTGTTGATAACCTGCTCCCAGACCATAGCTGATCTAGCTTCCAAAATTAACATTAGATTGACTTGTTTTTTCCCAGCATCGAGTGCTTGAAGAACTCTGCTACATTGTGTTGCATCCCTTTAATCAGCTCTTATTTGTGCGCATGGCTTCCTGAAAACAAACAGTGGTACCGCTCATGTGTCATCAGGATTGTGGGAAATGAAGCAACAGTGACACAAGGTATGGACACGGGCCGTAGACGAGTTCGCTAGAAAATGTACAATAAAAGCAGGATGGAGATCATAACGGTGAATGAAATGACATTTAAGAAAAAAAATACAAAGGATGTACTTTCATGTAGGTTTTTATAACCCGCATATCATTTTTTCTTTCGTTGGGATTGCACAAGTGGCCATTCGTCTTATGAGAATGGAGCCAGTGACTGTCGGCAAAGTTGGTCACCCACAGCAGACACCAAATCCAGTCCTAAACCTGGCCTTCACTGGCAACCGTATACATTTTTTAATCAAACCAATGATGAATAAATTGAACAATAATGACAGGCCCGAGTCAGAAAGTTGAGCATGATAGGATCATCTGCATTCCCTGATATGTACTTTCGAGTGGAATGGCAATCTGACTGAATTGCTTTTCCATTGGGTGTACAGCAATATGTTACATACCTTTTATCACCCAGTTGGGTATACTCTCCAAAAATAATAAATGAGCTCAGTGATTTACGAACCATGATATACCAGGTTTTTTGTTTGCAAGTCAGATTATTTATCAAGTTATTCTCCCTCCGCACTGAGCAGTCTGTTTGAATTCATTTTCTGAAATATAAATTTGCATTGAAGAGATATATGGGTTAACTTTGACTTTATTTTTGCAGATGATCGCGAACACCTTCTAATGGAAGTCTTATGTGTGGATTATGGATTCTCTGCTTGCCTTTCATTAAGTTGTTTAAAATCTCTACCGTCAACATATTGTACCCTTCCCCAGCAAGCCTTATGTGTCTCTTTAGCAAATGTAAGTACATAGGCGTGCGAGTTAAAGAAAATGCAAAATTTGGAATTTTGTTTTATATCTAATGCCAAATCTGGAACAAATAAACAAATGTCAGGGTGGATTATTTCCTTAATCTGACGCTGTTTATAATTTCAGCTAAACCAAAGATATTGACTGGTGCTGCACATGAACCCTTTTTACTTCAATGTTCATCAATTGAACAAAAAAAAATGCATTTTCACATGCTAAGTTAGAAGCTGCAGTGATGCAGGTGCGCCATCACACCAGTGCTCAGTGCCTTGGGCGTAGTGGGAAATGAACATGATTGATATTCCACCCCCACTTCAGCAAATTCTACCAACTCATTAACTTTGAGACACTGCTCCCCTCCAGTCCCTAAAAACGTGTCCCAAAAATTCACATAAAACATGTCCCAACCTTAATAAGTAATAGAACATAGAACATAGAACATTACAGCGCAGAACAGGCCCTTCGGCCCACGATGTTGCACCGACCAGTTAAAAAAAAAAAAACTGTGACCCTCCAACCTAAACCAATTTCTTTTCGTCCATGAACCTATCTACGGATCTCTTAAACGCCCCCAAACTAGGCGCATTTACTACTGATGCTGGCAGGGCATTCCAATCCCTCACCACCCTCTGGGTAAAGAACCTACCCCTGACATCGGTTCTATAACTACCCCCCCTCAATTTAAAGCCATGCCCCCTCGTGCTGGATTTCTCCATCAGAGGAAAAAGGCTATCACTATCCACCCTATCTAAACCTCTAATCATCTTATATGTTTCAATAAGATCCCCTCTTAGCCGCCGCCTTTCCAGCGAAAACAATCCCAAATCCCTCAGCCTCTCCTCATAGGATCTCCCCTCCATACCAGGCAACATCCTGGTAAACCTCCTCTGCACCCTCTCCAAAGCCTCCACATCCTTCCTGTAATGTGGGGACCAGAACTGCACACAGTACTCCAAGTGCGGCCGCACCAGAGTTGTGTACAGTTGCAACATAACGCTACGACTCCTAAATTCAATCCCCCTACCAATAAACGCCAAGACACCATATGCCTTCTTAACAACCTTATCTACTTGATTCCCAACTTTCAGGGATCTATGCACACATACACCTAGATCCCTCTGCTCCTCCACACTATTCAAAGTCCTCCCGTTAGCCCTATACTCAACACATCTGTTATTCCTACCAAAGTGAATTACCTCACACTTCTCCGCATTAAACTCCATCCGCCACCTCTCGGCCCAACTTTGCAACCTGTCTAAGTCTTCCTGCAAACTACGACACCCTTCCTCACTGTCTACCACACCACCGACTTTGGTGTCATCAGCAAATGTTGTTCAGATCCTGTAATCAGACACGTCTTAAGTCGTGGGACAACTATACTATGTAATGATTTTTCTCTGAACTATTAAGTCGATCAGACCATGACATAGGACAGAATTTTCCAGCCGTTTACGTTGGCGGGATTCACTGGTCTTGCTGCAGTGAACGGAGATTCTCCATTCTCGCTTGCAGTGGCAGTGGAGCATAAATGGCTGCCAATAATTTACCCACTTTACATCTTTTAAAAAATAACTTACAATGAGACAGTGACATAGTGGTTATGTCACTCGACTACTAATACAAAGGCACAGGCCGAAGTTCTGGGGATAAGGGTTCAAATCCCACCATGGCAGCTGGTGGAATTTAAATAAAATGAATCTGGAAATCAAAAGCTAGTTTCATTATTGATGACCACAAAACGATTGTTGATTGCCGTAAAATTCCATCTGCTTCACTAGTGTCCTTTAGAGATGGAAATCTGCTGACATACCTGACCTGACCTACCTGGCCTGACCTCCATGTGATTCCAGTCCCGCAGCATTGCAGTTGGCCCTAAACTGCCCTCTGAAATGGTGAGGAAAGACACTCCGTTCAAGGGCAATTTGAGATGGGCAGCAAATGCTGGCCTTGCCAGCAATGCCCATATCCCTTTTAAAATTTTAGAATTTTAAAAATTTAGCATGTGATTTATTTAAGACTGAGACTGATTTTTGATGTCTCGGAAACAAGGGATCTGGGGAGTGGGTGGGAAATTGGAGTTGAAGCAGAAGATTGACTTTATTCATATTAAATAGCAGGACAGGCTTGACGGACCACAGGAGTGATCTATGCCTACTCATAATCTAATGTATTATGCTGGGCTTGGTTAGAGATCAGGATGGGAGGGTGGAATGCTAACAAAACAATATCCTATTAAATAATCTTCTGCAGATTTCTCCAATGTATGGTGTTACCTGGTCCAGGTCAGAGATCAACTGGTTCAAGAAGTCTGTGAAAAACAAAACATTCTTTGCAAGACTTTACCAAAAAGCCAACGTTATGACAGTGGCACTTTTCAGTGAAAGAGGAAAAATAGGGATCATGAGGTATGCAGACAAGACTTCCCTGTCCTTTGAGTTGTGATGTTCTTATTTGGATTAAGTATACACTTTGTTTTTAATTTGTATTTATTGTAGCAGGTAAAAAAATCTAAATATTTCTGCACTTTCATCTGATGCACCTTTATTCAGACACATAGTGATGGTGAAAGGTATTGAATTGTGATAGCACTTTGCGGAAGGAAACTGATTTCTTGAAGCTTGTTATTTTGGCACGTCATCAGGTAGAATACTTTTATCCCTGTGTTAAACTATGCAACTCTTGAATCTTATTTTTAGAATTTAGATACTTGCTGAAAATAAAAATTAGTTGACATAGATCTTTTTAAAAGTGATTTAATTAGTTCATACCTCCCCTCAAATGTTGCAGGATTCCTCTCATCAATTATGCTGATTCTCTCTCTTTCACCACCACCCCTCCTAAATTACTATTAAGCCTTGTGACTGCCATCAGACCCTGGACACTCCTTGTGCTTTCAGGTACCATGTCTGTCCCCAGTGCTGGTAAATCAATGGGAATGGTAATACCCTTGTTTTTAGCAAACATTTGATTCACTGACCACAGCAGAACTGCTAGTATAAATAATATACTGCAGACTAGAATCACGAATTCAGTAATCAAAATATTGTTCTACATTTGTTAATACATGGGGAATAAATAGCCGGCACCTAAGATGTAATCTATATTCTTTTTGCACTACTAGATAATTTAACAGTCAAAGTTACATTTCCTGTACCAGCATAAATGCACTTTCTTTAATTATCTTTAACCTTGATTTAACATTTTTTCCTTTAGGAGAGGGTCTAAACTTTCTGAAAAGATGGCAGCAGCTGGGCTTGCAAGATACTCAGAAGGTAATTGTGGTAAGTGTTACAGCTGGTGGGTTAGTGAACATTAAATTTGTTACTTGTGGGCAATTTCAAAATAATACTTAAATCAGATGAGAAGCAGTGAAATGGCGCATCTCTATTCAACCTCCCTGGTTGGTCACAACAAAGGTTTAAATTTCTTTTACACGAGGATATTCCTTTTCGAATCCAAATGTATTTAACTATTTTCGTAGGGAGCAAATCAAACCAGGTTTTCTTGAGTTAAAGAATAAATTTATTAAATACTAAATCTGAGACAATAATGAAGATATGACGTCACACATGAAGGTATCAGAAATAAGTAAAATTGGAATCAAATTTTAAAAAAATATATAGACTGTGATTGATTTTTCCCAGAGGAGTAGATTTTAAACATGGCCAATTTAGGTTTCTTGGATGCGGTCAGATATAGAAGATATTGCAGTTATTATGAGGTCTCTGTTTGCTGGCAGATTTCTGATTGTTGACTTCTCTAATTGGGTGACATGTATTTTTTCCAAAAATAAGAGAGGGAGAGGGTACAACTTTTCAACCTATTTCCTCTGCTGAAAACTTCCTTGAAATTATGGGCCCTATTTTACCGTTTTGATTCTAAGTGCTGGGCGGACTTGAAACTGGGAGTGTTTCAGATCTGACTTTTAGACCTGTTCTCAGGCTCCCCCATACGCAGCCTTCCTGCAAAAATATCAGCGAGTCCGAATTGTGGTGCACAAGCCTGTGGGTGGGGCTTAATGCACCCAAAATCCTGCAGCTCCGATGGGTGCCTCCAACTGCACGTGCAGAAAAAAAACGATAGAATGCAACTCCCCTGTCATATCGCTCCCGAGCCAGATAATTCAACCCCCTGGCCCACACAGACATTGCCCCACCCCTCCAACATTACTGACTCCCTTATCCGCCCCCCCCCCCCCCCACCACCTGCTCCACCATCCAGACCGATTGCGGGCCCCTCCCCCCCCCCCCTTCCCCCTCACTGATCTCAGGCAGAGTGGCGGCGGATCCCCCTTCTTCCTCACTGATCTCAGGTAGAGTGACAGCGGATCCCCCTTCCCCCTTCTCTTCCCCGCCCCCCTCTACGATCTCAAGCAGAGAGCTGTCGGACGGTAGGCATCTACCTCCTCACTACTGGAGCGCCCGAATCAGACTTTTGTGGAGTATGTCTGTTTCGCGCTGATTCTAGATGGGCGAACGCGGTGGTAAAAGGGGAAGTGCCGATAAGGTTGGGCGTGCAGCCCATTAAGTCAATTTAAATGCATACAAATGCATTTAAATGGCCGTTGCACCCGATCGTGGCCATTTTTGGACGTTGGTAAAGGGGAAACCAGTGTGGAGGTGGGCGCGGATCGCGTTACTTTCCTCACGCCTGACTTTACCAAGTTTTCGCGCCTGTAAATCGACGCAACACGATGGTAAAAATCGGGCCCTGTATGTGTCACCTGCGATCTCTCTGCATGGCTGATAGTCTGGCGTGTTATTCTTTACCCATTGTGTATTTCCAAGGGATTTTGGGTGGGTGTGTCTGTGGCAGTCATTGTTTCAATATCCAGTAAATTGCTGTTAAATGTCTCTCCTTACACAGCCCTGAAATGACTTGTTTGTTTTCTCACCTTCACCTTGAAAGGTGGTTTTGCATTTTTAGGTTGTTTGTCCTGCCTCATTTCTAATTGAAAATTTTCCAGTCCTCATATTTTCAGAAATAAAGGAGTATAATTTGTGACAAGAATAACAGTTCCACTTCCTGAACTTAACTTTTAGCTCCATAGTTTTCACTTTTGTAATGATACAAAAAAGCACCATGTGTACTCTTGCATCAATATCACATGCTGTGAACCAATACTGATTACCAAATAATTACACTTTACTATATTAAGCCATTTTCACCTGGTTCTATATGCAAATGTTTGTAATTTTTCTGCTCCTTTACAAAAGGCTACTGTTAACATAAGTGAAGTTCACTTTCCATCAGAATTTTTTGTATAATAACCTGCAGCACTTTCCCATCCCTATTACAAGAGCACTGATGTGCATTGTAGCAGCCTACTCCAATTTGTAGCTAAATACAAAGGTTAGAGTTTGAACTTGGGACCTCCTTGTTCAGTGTGGCTCAGCTATTTTCTATATCGGCAAGAACTTGGATTTATATAATGCCTTTAACATGGTAAAGCTTCCCAAGACAATTCACAGGAGCGTTAACAACCAGTACCTGACATGGAGCCATGAACCACATAATAAGATAGAAGGACAGATGAGTTTAGTTGCAAGAGCATTATAAGAAAGAAAGATAGGCAGAGTGGTTTGGAGGGAAATTCCAGAACTTGCAAACTGGGCAGCTGAAGGCATGGCAACTAATAGTGGAGCAATTAAAGCAGGAGACACACAAGATGCCCAAATTGCAAGGGTACAGAGACCTTTGAATGATGTAAGGCTGGAGCAGGTTACATAGAGAGGGAAGGTCTTAGACATGGAAAGATTTGAAAACAAGGATAAAGATTATAAAATTGAAGCATTGCCGTACCAGGGGCCAGTGTAAATCAGTAAGCATGGGCTGATGGGTGAGCAGGACTTGTTGTGAGTTAGGATATTGGCAGCAGCATTATGATGAGCTCAGTTTTACGGAGAGCAGAAAGTGGGAGGCTGGCCAAGAGGGCATTGAAATAATTAAGTGTAGTGACAACAAAGGCATGGATGAGAGTTTCAGCTGCAGATGTGTGATATAGAGGTAAAAGTAGACAGTCTTAGTGATGGGGTGGATAAGTGATTGGAAGATCATCTTGGGTCAAACACAGCATTGAGGTGTTGTGATATTACTGTGCCTTTAAGAAATATATGTATATCATGTTTTTTGTGAGAGATATGTTTAGAATTCAGATCTGTTTTGTAGGGTGCCGATTTGTCTTGCAAAACCTTTAAATTTGTAGCTGGGAGCACAGGACAAGTACACATTTTAGAGCTGGAATGTTTTAAACAAAGCTAATGCATTTGTGTTTATTTAGGTGTCCCCTGGGGTTTTCAGTGTAGAGTTTTGATTAGGTTAATAGAGTCATATGCTTAATGGCAGGAGCTAAGCTTGCAGGGAAAACAGTTTCTTGTTTATTTTTTTATTAAAACAACCAGTTCTTGCCTGGTCCTGAAGGAAGTAAGACGTGTCTTTTGTTCCTCTCTGGAGGTTGTCTGGAAGCTTCAGGGCTGGCAATCTAAGTACAAGCCTGTGTTTTGCTAACTGATTTTGAAGAGGGGTTTAAGCCTGTAAGCGGAATATTGATTGAATTGGAATTCATGGGGATAGATTAGCAGTTAAGAACTGTATCTTATCATGTTTAAGTTAATTCATTTGTTATAGTTAAACTGTGTTCTTAAATAATGTTTGTTTTGATAAAAGCTTCCCAGTTTATCAGTAGAATTGCGCCTGGAGTGAAACATCATTTTCTCGCACTAATGCCAAAATAGAAAACTGTTGGGGAAGTTTGACCTTGGGGTTTCTGATCCGGTACCTATCAGTGTGAAAGATTAAACCCTTGAATATCAGGGGAAACGGTATTTCAAATCCCTAGCTGCTACTATATTGTATTTCTTTAATATACATCTTAAAATATTAATATTGTTTGAAGGTTCTAAACACTAGTGGCAAAAAACGTCTGGGTGAGATTTCTCTTTTCTCTTAAAGCTTCACCCAAAACTGGAGCAAGTATTCCGCTGTGCTGGAAACAACGCCTTGTAAAGTTACTGTCAGAACCATCTAACTTAAGAAAATGATCAGGTATGTTCTAGTGTGCAGCAGCACATAGATACGAAGCTGAGAATGCTAGCGGTAGTAACACATCAGAAGGTTTAGATAGCATTGTAGGCCAACTTATGTACTTAATGAGCAGCATCAGAATCCAATGCTCTATTGGTGGCTTTAATTGTACTGAAAATGTTACCTATAAATTTAAAAACTTGTACTTTATTTTAAAAAAGGGGTGCAGCAACAAATGTTTGGACAATAAATCCTAACGCAGGAGTAGGCCATTAAGCCTATCCAGCCTGCTCCATCATTCAGTTAAATGATGGCTGATCATCTCACTCAGTGCCACTTTCCCACACTATCTCCATATCTCTCAATATCATTAGTCTCCAGAAATCTATTGATTTCTGTCTTGAACATGCTCGATGATTGAGCTTGCACAGCGTCCTCGGGAGAATTATAAAGATTCACTATGTGTGAGGGAAGAAATTCCTCCTCATCTCAGTCTTAAATGGCTTACCCCTTATCCTGATATTATGTTTAGTTTATTTATTGGTGTCACAAGTAGGCTTACATTAACACTGCAATGAAGTTACTGTGAAAATCCCCCAGTTGCCACACTCCGGCCTGTTCGGGTACACTGAGGGAGAATGTTAGCATGGCCAGTGCACCTAACCAGCATGTCTTTCAGACCGTGGGAGGAAACCAGAGCACGAAATCCACACAGACATGGGGAGAACATGCAGACTCCGCACAGACAGTGAGCCAAGCCAGAATTGAACCTGGGTCCCTTGTGCTGTGAAGCAGCAGTGCTAACCTGTTCCCTGGTTTTAGACTCATGGCTAGTGAAAACATCTTTTCTACATCCACTCTGTCATGTCCTGTAAGAATTTTAGGTTTCAAAGAGGTCATCCTTCATTCTTTGAAACCCTTGGGAATACAGATCCAGCCTCCTCAATCTCACTTCATGAAACAATCCTGCCATCCCAGGGATTAATCTGGTGAACGAACCTTTGTCACACTCCCTCTATGGCAAGTGCATCCCTCTGTTGATAAGGGGACCAAAACTGCTCACGATCCCCAGGTGAGGTCTCACCAAAGCTCTGTACAACTGCAGCAAGACATATTTAACTCTGTACTCAAATCCCCTTGCAATGAAGGCCAACATAGCATTTGCCTTCCTAATCGTTTGCCACACCTGCAGGCTAACTTTTAGTAATTCATGAACAAGGTCACCAAGGCTCCTTTGGGCCTTTCCAACCTCTCCCCATTTAAGAAATATTCTACCTTTCTGTTTTTTCTCCCAAAGTGAATAACTTCACACTTGTTCATATTATATTTCACCTGCCATGTTCCAGCCCATTCACTTAGGCTGTTCATTTCTCCTTGAAGCTTCCTTGAATCCTCCTCACAACTTGCATTCCCACCCAGTTAGGTGACATCAGCAAATTTGGAATTATTACATTTGGTCCCCACATCCAAACCATTTATATAGATTGTGAACAGCTGTGGGCCTAGCACTGATCCTTGTGGTACCCCACTAGTAGCAACCTGCTATCCTGAGACTGATCCATATATTCCTACTCTCTTCTTTCTGTTGACTAATTCTCAAACCATACTAGTATATTACTCCCAATCCGATGTGTTCTAATTTTATTTTCTAACCTGTACCTTTATTTTTAAAAAGGGGTGCAGCAACAAATGTTTGGACAATAAATACTAACGCAGGAGTAGGCCATTAAGCCTATCCAGCCTGCTCCATCATTCAGTTAAATGATGGCTGATCATCTCACTCAGTGCCACTTTCCCACACTATCTCCATATCTCTCAATATCATTAGTCTCCAGAAATCTATTGATTTCTGTCTTGAACATGCTCGATGATTGAGCTTGCACAGTGTCCTCGGGAGAATTATAAAGATTCACTGTGTGTGAGGGAAGAAATTCCTCCTCATCGCAGTCTTAAATGGCCTACCCCTTATCCTGATATTATGTTTAGTTTATTTATTGGTGTCACAAGTAGGCTTACATTAACACTGCAATGAAGTTACTGTGAAAATCCCCCAGTTGCCACACTTGAGTGCGATCTTCTCAAATATGCCACATCCACTGGTTCTCCTTTGTCAGTGCTACAAGGAATGTCCTCAAAAAAAATCCAAAAAGTTTGTTAAACACAATTCTCCTTTCATAAATTTATGTTGACTCTGCCTAATTTCACCATTCTTTTTATAAATGTCCAGCTTTCACTTCCTTTAATAGATTCTAACATTTCCCTACTTCTGACATCAAACTAACCAGTCTGCAGTTTTCCATTCTCCCTCCTCCCAACATGCCCTCACAAGTGATTATTCTCATTGTAAACATGTTGTACCAAATAATACACATTGCAAAAAAATACTATGTTTAAGAAAGTTAGAGAAGTTTGAAGGATCTGTTTATTTTTAGGTGACTTTCTCTTTCTCCATTTTTACAGACTGGACAGTGCTGAGTTCTGCTTTGGTATCAAGGCTGGATCAATAGATTTGAATAATGAAGCTGGACTGATCCAACCTTTCCTCATTTCCAGCTTAGAATCTGGTTTAATTTGGTAGTTCACCAGTCAGTGGATTGTCTTAAAATTCCTTTGTATACGATTGGAAAATGTTTGTCACTCTGTTCATTTTAAAGGATTAATCCACGTATACAAAATATAATGCAAAGATGAAAAGCACATTAATTAGTGACCATCTTCTCAACAGTTAGGGATGGGCAACAAATGACTCACATCCCATGAAGGGAAAAAAGCAAAGGATATTAGAGACCTTTAAGTTAGAGTGCTTGATGCCATAAGCCAGTTGACCGTTAGCTATAATTATTAGTTTAGTGTAGTTGTGATGACTGTCAGTCAGTAAAGCCAGTTGGGTTATTTTTGGCAGCAACAGCTCACTTTTGGACACATATTGGGTGTGTTCATCGTTTTGTTTTGCTACTTGATGACATTGAATTACACAGAAACTACAATATGAAAACAGGCCTAACGTGCCTTTGTCGGTATCCCATGTGCCTGCTCCATGCAGATTCATGGGACCTACCTGAATTCTCACCCTGAAATGTTACAGTTTAACCTCTGATGTAACTCCGAGATTAGCCTGTGTAACTGAACTGAGTGCCACACCAAACCCCTGATGTGAGCCTGAATGGCACCAAACCACCCAATCTGACTACCCCTCTCACTCGCCCCCAAACCTAACCCGAGCCAACTACACCCCCCACCTGATATTGTCAGGCAGACGATCCACTGGACCCGACCTGACTATCACCCAGATCTGACACGTGCCGCACACCTCTGACCAGATCCTATCACGCTGCCGGCCAGAGCCAAGTACCACACCACCATCTCCCCCATCTGCTGCTGAATTCTTCATTCCTGCCTTTGTTACCTCTGATTGTCTTCATTCCACCTGAGAGAGATGATCCTTGGATGTGGATATCCTCATGCACATGCTCAATCCAGTGAGGCCTTCTTTGCTTTATTAGTGTTAGCATGCTTGGCATGATTGCCATAGAAAAGCCTGCTTCATTGATGACTTTCTTTCTACATCATGTCAAGAATGTGATGAAGGTTATTAGATTTTTTTTCTTGGTAGGTGTAAGTGTACTGGGATTGCAAGCTTGTAGATAAGCATCTTGGTCCTACAGGTCAGTTTGTTGTTTTTCCATGCCTATTTTGTTAGTCTACCAAAGTTGGTGGCTGCCATTCTAATTCATGTGCAGAGCTCTTTGTCAAGAAACGGGTTGTCTGTCACTGTAGATTCAAGATGTGGAGATGCCGGCGTTGGACTGGGGTAAACACAGTAAGAGTTTTAACAACACCAGGTTAAAGTCCAACAGGTTTATTTGGTAGCAAATGCCATTCGCTTTCGGAGCGCTGCTCCTTCGTCAGATGGAGTGGAAATCTGCTCTCAAACAGGGCACAGAGACACAAAATCAAGTTACAGAATACTGATTAGAATGTCCCGAGGCATGGTACATTGGGGAAACCATGCAGACGCTACGACAACAGATGAATGAATACTGCTCGACAATCACCAGGCAAGACTGCTCTCTTCCTGTGGGGAAGCACCCCATGTGCTCCCCCACAGGAAGAGAACAGTCTTGCCTGGTGATTGTCGAGCAGTATTCATTCATCTGTTGTCGTAGCGTCTGCATGGTTTCCCCAATGTACCATGCCTCGGGACATTCTAATCAGTATTCTGTAACTTGGTTTTGAGTCTCTGTGCCCTGTTTGAGAGCAGATTTCCACTCCATCTGACGAAGGAGCACGGCTCCGAAAGCTAATGGCATTTGCTACCAAATAAACCTGTTGGACTTTAACCTGGTGTTGTTAAAACTCTTACTGTAGATTCAAGGCAACAGAGCTTGCTGACTGCTTCCAGTTGTGTATTATTGAGACTGAGCGCAGGCAGAGAGACACCTTGTCCCGTAACTACAGTTTCCTGACACTAATGTTAAGGGAGAACACAACACAAGCATGGGACAAAATCTATGAGCCTTTGGAGCAGCTAATACAGCACTACAGCATGTAGAAGTTCCCTGATCAGGACATACCACACTTTTGTTTTGGCTTTCAATCTTGATTGATAAGTTTCCTTTCTGATCATGTATGGAGGTACACTCCTTCCTTGTCAGCAAAGAAAGCATAGGTCAGTAGGACAGAGGAAAAGATGCCAGAGTAGGGGTTAAAATGGAGTCCTGTTTCACTCCATTCTTAATCTCGAAACCGTCAAAGCTGGAGCTGTCAAACTGAATGGTGCTGTGCATGTTGGAATGAGATTGTGAAGCTTGTGAAGGACAGCCGCTTTTCTCTTGTATCAGGTAGAGACCTGTCCCAATCACATGTTGTGATATCCACCAAAGGAGTTGTGTTTTCAGCTCTCTGCACTTCAATTGAAGCTGACATAGAGAGAAAGCCATGGACTGTACGATGTGGATCTGCCTGCTCTGAAGCCACATTGAACTTCCGGGTATATTTTGTTGGCTAGTTGATGGAGTTAGAATGACTGACGAAAGCCTTCCCAGTGATGCTGAGGATTGAAATGTCCCACTAATCCCTTTAATCATCTCTGTTCCATTGCAGCAGAGAAGGAGGTAGCGAGGGTAAGGTAGCGAGGGTATGGCAGCAGGTGCGGCTTTCCATACTTGAATAACTCAGCTGGCATTTCTAGCTATTTTCCTTGTTGCTACGGAGTCAATCGCCTTTTCAAGGTCAAGTATTGAGGATTCAGCATCAAGTTCATTCATTACTGCAGAAGGTCGTCAAGAATAGGCAGAGAGGTATCCAAGCCACGAGAATGCGGCTCAGAGTGGTGCTATACTCAATGGGTCATTTGCTTATTCCTGTCCTTGAGTACATCCATATCTGCAGATTTTAAAGGAGCAACTTTGAAGATGGTGGGGCCAAATGTTCTTTTATTTATAGAATCCCAACAGTGCAGAAGGAGGCCATTCAGCCCATCAAGTCTGCACCGACTCTCCAACAGAGCATTTTACCCAGGCTCTATCCCCATTATCCCACTAATCCCTCCAACCTAAACATTTAGGGACAAAATGGTCAATCCACCTAAACTGCACATCTTTGGAGTGCGGGAGGAAACTGGAACACCCATAGGAAACTCACACAGACACAGGGAGAACGTGCAAACTCCACACAGACAGTTACCCTAGGGTAGAAACAAACCCAAGTCCCAGTGCTAACCACTGTGCCACTACGCTGCCCACATTACAGTCATGCATAGCAGAAAGATCACCATAATCACTGGCAGTTTATATTTTTTCATATCAATTGATCCAATATTTGTTGGCACAGTACTTTCTATCTTCTGCACAACTGCTTTGGCTGACATGAGCTTGAAACATACTTTAGACTTTTGAGACAGATTGTAAGCCAGGTGAGTTATGCTCTTCCCTTAAATGGCAGGAGTTATTTCTGCAAGGGTGGTCTCAAACCAATTTTTGTTCCTCTTTTTTTGCCAAATGTGGCTGCTGCACCTTTATAGAAAGTTGACTATTAAGGGCACTATAAAAATGTAAGTAAACTTTAAAAGAGGTGAACTGTAAATCTGCAAATGCTGGAAATCTGAAATAAAAACTGGAAATGCATAATGAGTCAATTTAGTTTCTGAGAAGTAAAAATGGACTCATATTATTGGGTGTAATCATAATCTTAACATTGCTAGCCAGCAATGGAGACAAGGATTTTTTTTTGGTAGAGGTAATATCCACTTATGGATTCTCTGTTTAAAGCTGCAAACCAAAATTAGCTGTTGCTAAAGTACAGATTTGCTATGTTGTCTGTCTGCTGGTTCAGAGGAGGTAATGGAGAATGGTCGTGTCCACAGCTGATTGGAAGATTCAGTTCCAAGGAATGCAAGGCAGTTTTGATTCAGCTTGAGTTGTTCCAGATGTTTAAAACGGAATCATTTGCCAAAGTTACATAGCTCTTGTTTTTATTAACAAGTATTGTTTAAAATATTCAATGCACCAAAAATTCAACCTTTTTGACCAGAAAATACTAAACTGACTACGAGAGCTTGTTAATATTGTTCAACTTTCATTATTTAATCCTGCGCCTAGCAAACGTTCTGCAAGTAAGAGCTTGAATGAAAACTTTAAATCTTTTTTTATTTCTAATTTGTTTCAATATTTTAATGAAGATTTTGTATCAACACAGTCACAATACAAAAAGTTAACAACATGTTCATGTTATGACAATATTTTTACTGAGAGCTAACTATTAATATTGCAAATGCTGCATAATGTATAATATGTTGCAAACACCTAAATCAACCCTTGATATATCAAGTTTATGGTATTTGAAGAGAGCCAGCTAATATATTCGTACTCGTAATCAATGTCCAATGTTCTATTGAATGTGTTAAATCATTCAAATGCTGATTAATACCTTTGTTAAACGGTAGATGAAAGAATCTTTTTTTTTATTCATTCATGGGACATGGGGGTCGCTGGCTGGTCAGCATTTATTGCCCGTCCATAGTTGCCCGAGGGCAGTTGAGAGTCAACCACACTGCTGTCACATGTCTGGAATCACATGTAGGCTAGACCAGATAAGGATGGCAAATTTCCTTTCCTAAAGGACATTAGTGAACCAGATGGATTTTTTTCCGACAATCGACAATGGTTTGATGATCATCAGTAGATTCTTTCTTAATTCCAGATTTTCTTTTTATTGAATTCAAATTCCACCATCTGCCGTGGCAGGATTCAAACCCGGGTCCCCAGAGCTTTAGCTGAGTTTCTGGATTAATAGTCTGGCGATCATACCTTTAGGCCATCGCCTCCCCCTCTTTTGTTTTGATTTATTGTTGTCATATGTATTGGGATACTTTGTGCTACACAGACAAAACATACCGTTCATAGAGTACATAGGGGAGAAGGAAAGAGAGAGGGTGCAGAATATAATGTTGCAGTCATAGCTAAGGTGTAGAGAAAGATCAGCTTAATATATAGTAGGTCCATTCAAAAGTCTGATGGCAGCAGGGAAGAAGCTGTTCTTGAGTCGGTTGGTACGTTTAATGTAAGAGGGACAATTTCAACCCAATTGAAATTGTACTGTTTCAAAGGTTGAGGAGAATTGTTTTTTACTAATTAAATCTAGGGATGTGTTATTTGTTCACTAACTTTAACAAAAATGTAAAGCATAAAACAGCACAATAGCTCTCTTAAGTAAACGTCATTTTGTTTGTATTTTCTGATAATCAAACACTTAATTACCACTTAACTATATGAATTATTGCTGGGGTTGATTACTTTGTCATGCTCAAATTAGTAAACGAGGGAAAATAGTTATCAGTCTTTAAGATTTTTCAGTTATAGTATTATTTTTACCTTTTAATTGTTGTATTCCTTTACCAAATAGCCTGGTAACAAATATATAGATTAGAGAAGAATTGTGAGGATTTGAAGAAAGGTGATGCATTTTGGTAGATTGAACCAGGGCAGGACTTACTCAGTTAATGGTAGGGCGTTGGGGAGAGTTACAGAACAAAGAGATCTAGGGGTACATGTTCATAGCTGCTTGAAAGTGGAGTCACAGGTGGACAGAGTGGTGAAGAAGGCATTCGGCATGCTTGGTTTCATCGGTCAGAACATTGAATACAGGAGTTGGAATGTCTTGTTGAAGTTGTACAAGACATTGGTAAGGCCACACTTGGAATACTGTGTGCAATTCTGGTCACCCAGAATTGGATACTGTTAAACTAGAAAGAGTGCAGAAATGATTTACTAGGATGCTACCGGGACTTGATGGATTGAGTTATAAGGAGAGGCTGGATAGACTGGGACTTTTTTCTCTGGAGCGTAGGAGGCTGAGGGGTGACCTTATAGAGGTCTATAAAATAATGAGGGGCACAGATCAGCTAGATAGTCAATATCTTTTCCCAAAGGTAGGGGAGCCTAAAACTAGAGGGCATAGTTTTAAGGTGAGAGGGGAGAGATACAGAAGTGTCCAGAGGGGCAATTTTTTCACACAGAGGGTGGTGAATGTCTAGAACAAGCTGCCAGAGGTAGTAGTAGAGGCGGGTACAATTTTGTCTTTTAAAAAGCATTTAGATAGTTACATAGGTACGATGGGTATAGAGGGATATGGGCCAAATGCAGGCAATTGGGATTAGCTTAGGGGTTTTTTAAAAAAAGGGCGGCATGGACAAGTTGGGCCAAAGGGCCTGCTTCCATGCTGTAAACCTCTATGACTCTAAACAACACATCAGAGATGCAAGTTAAAAAAATCAAGCTGTAACAGCAAGATACTTTTAAGGCTCCTGAAGTCTATTCCAATTTGTAGCTTCCAAAATGTTACCAAATGACCTCCAACAAAATAGCTTTCTTGTGTTTTACAGTAATTCTGTTGGTTTTTATGTTTTATTGGGGAATGTGAATGGATTTTGCACTCAACGTAAGGGATTCTCCTGCAGGGAGGCAATTGTTGTTTGCAACACTGTCTCAACAACGTAAGATTCCTCCACCCCTTCCACAGGCCTGATTATGACACTGAGGAAATCTGGGACAGTATTGCATCAGCTACTGCAGGAAATTCCAACTCGGGTGTAATTTAGACTCTCCAGTGAATTCTAAGTGATTTGAATTATGCTCTTTCTAGAAAGATCCTTTGCTCTTTATATCTTTGCATAAATCATGTGTATGTCTGTGTAATTTCATACATTGTTTTACAATATGCTTCTTGAGGAGGCTAGTAAAGGAAGGATAGAATATTTGTCCTGTTTTGGAGAGAAAAAAATATTCAGTCTCGTCTGTTGCTGCAAAACAATGGGTGTGAAGCTCATATTTTTGATATAGCTGGAGCTGCCTTGGGGCACTGCCAGTCTGGCTGCTTCCAGGGTGATACATTGCCTGGGAGGAACTTTGTACTAGTATGTTGTATGTGCACTAGAAGTTGCCCCGGCTGACCAGATCATGACATCAGACAACCTTACCAGCTGACTTGATGTATAATTTACAAACTTGTACTACACAGGTCCATTCATCGTATTAACTTACCAAAGAACCTTCATAAAGTTGGAAGATGGACCCACCACTAGTTATTTAAAGGGTCAGGCAACTAACTTGTAGCTAAGTTGATTCACACTACTGTTATTGCAGTCCCTGAAAATACTGTGAAGTATTTAGGGAGGGTCAATGATGAGTTTTGGAGAGCATGTCAGGAGCAGAACCAGACACATTTAAAAATGAGGTGCCAACCTGGTGAAACACCAGCACAGGAATACATGAATGCCAAACAGCTGAAGTAGCATGCAATAGAGCTGAGCAGTCCCACAACCAGCAGATCTGATCAAAATTCTGCAGTTCTAGTAGTGAATGATGCTGGATAATTAACTGGAAATGTTGGGATGCGACTTCAGAAATGTCCCCACTGTTAATAAGGGGGAGCCTAGCGCATGAGTGTATCCTTCAGCCAAAATTGCAGTGTATGATTCATCCCGTCCTCCTCCTCAGATGCCAGTCTTTGGCCCACTTGAATCACTCCACATGTTATGAAGAAACGGCTGAATGTCCTAGATATACCAAAGACTATGAGACCTAACAACATTCTGGCTGTAGTACTAAAGACATCTGTTATCATAGAAACCCTACAGTGCAGAAAGAGGCCATCTGGCCCATCGAGTCTGCACCGACCACAATCCCACCCAGGCGCTACCCCCATATCCCTACACATTTACCCGCTAACCCCTCTAACCTACGCATCTCAGGACACTAAGGGGCAATTTTAGAATGGCCAATCAACCTAACCCACATATCTTTGGACTGTGGGAGGAAACCGGAGCACCCGGAGGAAACCCACGCAGACACGAGGAGAATGTGCAAACTCCACACAGACAGTGGCCCAAGCCGGGAATCGAACCCAGGTCCCTGGAGCTGTGAAGCAGCAGTGCTAACCACTGTGCTACCATGCCGCCCACGTTCTAGTTATAGAACTAATCATGCCCCAGCCAAACTTCCAGTACAGGTCCAACAGTGGCATCTACTCGACAATATGTAAAATTGCTCTGTTCACAAAAAGCAAGGCAAATCCAATTGACCAATTATCACCCCATCAGCCTGCTCTAAATCTTCAGTGAAATGATGAAATGTGTAATTGACAATACTTTTGAGTAGTACTTGTCAAAAACCCTGCGACTGATGTTCAGTATGAGTTTCACCAGAACCGCACTGCTTCAGATCTCATTGCATTTTAATAATTAAATATTGTACATTGGGAGAAGGTTTGCTAAGCACTGCACTGCAGCCTTTGACCAAAAATGGACAGAGGAGCTGAATGCCAGAAGTGAGGTGGAAGTAACTGGCATTGACATCAAGGCATTTGGCCAAATGTGTGATCAAGAAGCCAGAGTAAATTTGAAGCCAGTGAGAACTGGGGGAACCTCGCCATTGATTGGAATCACAGCTAGCACAAAGAAAGATGTGCCTATTGGAGGGCAATCCTCTCAACCCCAGGACATTGCTGCAGAAGTTCCTCAGGGCAATGGCCCAGGTCCAACCATCTACATCTGCTTCATGAATGATATACCTGACATCATGATGTTAATAGTGAGAATGTTCGCTGATAATTCCAGCATCAGTCCCATTTGCAACTCCTCAGAATATGAAGCAGTCTGTGCTGCATACAGCAAAACTTAACTTTCAGGCTTGACTGGTAAGTAGCAAGTAACATTCACAGCACATTCCAAACAATCACAATCTTCAATAAGAGAAAATCTAAGCATTTTCCCCTTAACATTCAACGGCATTATGATTGCTGAACCTCCCACAAGAAGCATCCTGGGGTTGGGAGGGAGGATTCACCATAGTCTAGAAATGCAACTGCACCATATAAATACTGTGGCTACAAGTGCAAGTCTGAGGCTGGGAATTCCATGACAATAACTCACTTCCTGATTCCCCAGAGCATATCCATCATCTATAAGGCACATGTCAGAAGTGTGATGGAATATTCTTAATATGTCTGATGAGTGTAGTTCCAACAACACACAAGTTGTTCAACACCATCCAGGATAAAGCAACCTGCTTGATCGCCATTCCATCCACAAGCTTAAATGTTTACTCCCTCCATCACCAGTGCACTGTGACAGCAGTATGTATCGTAATCTACAAGATGTACTGCAATAATTTGGTAAGGATTATACCCGCGAGGCTCTGCCAGCTGGAAGAGGAACTCACCACCAGCAAGAGCCCCTCAAGCCACACAACCTCCTGACTTGGAAATGTATTTTCAATCACTGAAATCCTTCACTGTCGCTAGGTCAAAACCCTGGAACTCCATCCCTAACAGATGCCCATACCAGATGGATCACAACAGTTCAAGAAGTGGTGCACCACCACCTTCTCAAGGGCAACTGGGGATAGGCAATAAAAGTTGGCCTTGTGAGCATTGTTTTTATTGTGTTAGTGAATTAAAAATACCAATTTAAACTGGTACATCAGTGCATTATTTAAGAAGTAGTGCAATGATCAGCACCCTCCCAAAACACTTATCATGACAACTTATCACCTAATTGTAGAAAGGTTTTCTACCCCCTGGGCCATCTTCCTCTCCTTTAAACAACTCGCCTTTAAAATTCTTATTCTCTACCACCAAATTCCATCTCGAGTTTCTCACCAAGCTATTTGAAATAGCTTGGGCGGCACAGTAGCACATTGGGGTAGCACCAGGGACCCGGGTTCAAATCCAGCCTTTATTGACTGTCTATGTGGAGTTTGCATGTTCTCCCCATGTCTGCGTGGGTTTCCTCCAGGTGCTCCAGTTTCCCCCCACAGTCCAAAGATGTGTAGGTGGATTGGCCATGCTAAATTACCCTTAGTGTCCCAAGATGTGTAGGTTAGAGGGGTTAACAGGGTAAAAATGTGGGGTTACAGGGATGGGCATGGTTAAGATGTTTTGTCGGAGAGTTGGTGCAGATTTGATGGGCCGAATGACCTCCTTCTGCAATATAGGGATTCTATGATAAATCAATTTCTCTTTCAATCTCTGCATTGAATCAGTGTAATCAGTAACCATTTCAATTAACCTTACTGCAGACCGATTTCACTTTCTCCTATATCTACCATGGAAAAATATCTCATATCTTATTTTGGTTGCCTTTTGCAGTTTCTCAACTCTAAAGGTTTATTCGCATTCTTTTCTCAGCCTGATAACTTCTAATCTTAGATTTGTATTTAACAGTGTTGTTGCCTTTTCCCAGAAACTATCCAATTGGCCCCAAGCTAGGAGACTCTTCCAGCCTCATTTTAACTCCAACAAAAATTTGATATTTTCTTCCCAAGCATGAGCTTCCCCCCACATTGCTGATGGCAAACCATAGTGATTTCTTTGGCATCTAGATTTTTTATTCATTCAAGTGATGTGGGCGTCACTGGCTAGGCCATCCCCATTAGGGATGGGCAATGTACTCCCTCAGTACTGACCCCCTGACAGTGCAGCACTCCCTCAGTACTGACGCTTTGACAGTGCAGCACTCCCTCAGTACTGATCTCAGGCAGAGAGATCCACTCTACAGATATAAGGTGGCAAGCTGCCTTCTTGAACCACTGCAGTCCATGTGGTGTAAGTACTAATTGGGCAGTTTAGGGCACAATTTTGTTCAACCTGGCATTCACAACACTTTTCTGGGACCTCGGGGACTCTCAGTCTCTACTGTTAGCACATAGGCTGCTGCCATTGTCTCCATGCATAAATAGATTGCACCTTCTTCCCAGTAAAACAATCAAAGCCTTCCTTTAATTTCTAGCAATCAAACCACTCAGGCAGACTGCAGGTCACATTCCTTTAAATTTAAAGACATGGGGAGGGATTTTCCAGGCCCGCCCAGAACTGGGATCATCCAATCCCGCTGAGAGTCAATGGACTTTTGATTCGGACGCTGAATCTCTCCTGGTGGGTCCTGCCACAACAGGCCAGAAAATGTTGGAAAGCTCATAGTAAAGTTGTCATAGTCCCACCTGACCATGGACTGCTCTCTCTCCTTTGAGAGGGGAGAGCTAACTGGTGATTTACCCTGAGGATTATCACACCTCAGGCAAGGAGCAAAGTTGAAAAGATGGTCCTTCATGAATAACTTCAGACGGTACAAGAATTAAACCCACAATGTTGGTATCACTCTGCATCACAAACCACCCGTTCAGTCAACTGAGCCAAGAAATTCATAGTATAGCTGTAATGATCCCCTCCCTACCCGTTATCCAGCAAATTACACTTTCTCTATTACTTTGCCCATGTGACTTTGCTATATAAATCTATAATAGTTGGTTGCTGCGGTAACTAAATTTAGAGAGAGGAAGTAAACATATAATCTGAACTGATGCTTAATGCCACCATGTGGCATTGTATTGGTACTACACACATTCTTGCTGGATCTTGATAAATTTACAGCTACTTCCTGGATCTCAGTGGCAATAGATTGACCGCAAACATAATCCAATAGAAAACCCTAAACAAGTAATTTCATAAAGCAAATAATGTGGGCTCGCCTTTGAGTTGGTCAGCTATATTGATCTTTTATTTGTTCATGAGGTCATAGAAAGTCATAGAATCCCTACAGTGCAAAAGGAGACCATTCGGCCCATCGAGTCTGCACCGACAACAATCCCACTTAGGCCCTATCCCCATAACCCCACATATTTATCCCACTAGGCTACGCATCCCAGGATACTAATGGGCAATTTATCATGGCCAATGCATCTAACCTGCACATCTTTGGATTGTGGGACGAAAGTGGAGCACCCAAAGGAAACCCATGCAGACACAGAGAGAACGGGCAAACTCCACACAGACAGTGGCCCAAGCCAGGAATCGAACCCAGGTCCCTGGAGCTGTGAGGCAGCAGTGCTAACCACTGTGCCACCCTGTGGGTGTCACTGGCTGGGCCAGCATTTATTGCCCATCCCTGAGAGCCTTCATTACTGTGGGTCTGGAGTCACATGTAGGCCTGACCAGGTAAGGACGGCAGATTTATTTCCCTCAAAAGCATTAGTGATCCAGATGGGTTTTTACAACAAACGACAATAGTTTCATGGTCATGATTAGACTTCTTTAAATTCCAGATTTTTTTTGTTGAATTAAAATTTCACCACCTGCCATGATGGTATTTGAACTTGGGTCCTCAGAGCTTTACCCTAGGTCTCTGGTCCAGCGACAATACTACTACACTACTGCCTCCCCTTAAGTGTAGTTGAGTTAGTTGATTTCAGTTTGATGCAATGGGAGCACACCTACAATTAGTTTTGGTACTGGGCAATGCTCCCTCCTCATTACGGGTAAGAACCTGATCATCAGATGTTTCTTACATGGCACAGGTCTGGCCCACTCCTCACTCCTGCACCACAGTGATTACCCAAGACACCTTGCTCTTCAGCTTGAGGTCAGCAATGAACCACATTCACAGGGACACCAAGGCCAGAATTTTATCGGCACACCCACTGCAATTCAGGAGGTGGGCAAGGCTCGGAGAACGGCATTCTCCATGGGCCTCAGGCAGGATTGTACGAACTTCAGGTGCACGTGCCGGTAAAATTCCGCCCTAGGTGTCACTGTGCTGAGGTTTGACCTGCCCCCAGTGTTGTAAAGGATGGGTCTAGCCAACTGCCATGGAATGTTCCATTCAGTTGGACCATCTATCCCTTGTGGAAATGATTATGCAGAAAAAACGTCTTTGAATACAAGTTTGTCAGACAGTGGTCTGCACATAGGGCCCTATTTTACCATTTTGATTCTAAGTGCTGGGCGGACTTGAAACTGGGAGTGTTTCAGATCCGACTTTTAGACCCGTTCTCAGGCACCCCCATTCGCACTCTGCCTGTAAAAATATCAGCGATTCTGAATCGTGTTGCACAAGCCTGTGGGTGGGGCTTAACGCACCCGAAATCCTGCAGCTCCGATCAGCACCTCCAACTACACATGCGCAGAAAAAAAAGATAGAATAACACTGTCCCGCCACATCCCTCCCGGGCTGGATAATGCCTCCCCTTGGCCCCCACAGACATTGCCCCACCCCACAACATTACTGATCCCCTTATTCCCCCCACCACCCAGACCAATCACGGGCTGCTCCCCCTTCCCCCCACCGATCTCGGGCAGAGTGGCAGTGGACCGCAATCCCCCCCCACTGATCTCAGGCAGAATGGCAGCGGACCTCCCTTCCCCCACTTATCTCAGGTAGAGAGATCCACCCTACAGATATCAGGTAGAGTGATCACCCTACCCCTACGCCAGACCCTTCCACACAATGCTCCCATCTCCTCCGGACTTTGATAGCTGTGTGACACCTCCCTTTCACTCCCCTGTCCCCAATCATTGATGTGGAGATGCTGGCATTGGACCTCCTTTCTATCCCTCCCAAGAGGCCCACTACGCTTGCCCTCTAAGGGCCACCACCTGATACTTTGCAGGAGTCATGCCATCATTTCTTTCATGGCTCCTTCTGTCTCCACAGGAGAAGACCAATCATAACACCTGTGAGAGGGCAAAGAGAGGGGATGGTGAGCCAGACCTCTAGGTCCTCACCCCCTTTGAGGGCATCTGATTTGTAACCCTTCCCTTCCGGGGACCATATGCCTCCACTTAAGCACAGTAAGAAGTCTCACAACACCAGGTTAAAGTCCAACAGGTTTATATGGTAGCACAAATTTTCAGAGTGTCGCTCCTTCTTCAGGTGAGTGAGGAATTGTGTTCACAAACAGAGCATATATAGACACAAACACATTTTACAGGATAATAGTTGGAATGCGAGTCTTTACAGGTAGTCAAGTCTTAAAATGTACAGACAATGTGAGTGGAGAGAGGGTTAAGCACAGGTAAAAGGGGTGTGTATTGTTTCCAGCCAGGTCGGTTAGTGAGATTTTGCAAGCCAAGGCAAGTCGTGAGGGTTACAGATAGTGTGACATGAACCCAAGATCCCGGTTGAGGCCGTCCTCATGTGTGCGGAACTTGGCTATCAATTTCTGCTCAGCGATTCTGCATTGTCGTGTGTCGTGAAGGCCGCCTTGGAGAACGCTTACCCGAAGATCAGAGGGTGAATGCCCATGACTGCTGAAGTGTTCCCCGACAGGAAGAGAACACTTCTGCCTGGTGATTGTCAAGTGGTGTTCATTCATCCATTGTCGTAGTGTCTGCCCAATGTACCATGTCTTGGGACATCCTTTCCTGCAGCGTATCAGGTAGACAACGTTGACCGAGTCGCAAGAGTATGTACCGTGTACCTGGTGGATGGTGTTCTCACGTGAGATGATGGCATCCGTGTTGATGAACTGGCACGTCTTGCAGAGGTTGCTGTGGCAGGGTTGTGTGGTGTTGTGGTCACTGTTCTCCTGAAGGCTGGGTAATTTGCTGTGGACAATGGTCTGTTTGAAGGCAAGAAGTGGGAGTGTGGGGATGGCCTTGGTGAGATGTTCGTCTTCATCGATGACATGTTGAAGGCTCTGGAGAAGA
Source organism: Mustelus asterias (assembly GCF_964213995.1). Taxonomy (NCBI): domain Eukaryota; kingdom Metazoa; phylum Chordata; class Chondrichthyes; order Carcharhiniformes; family Triakidae; genus Mustelus; species Mustelus asterias. The sequence continues at coordinate 86,303,431 of NC_135804.1, read as the reverse complement.
TGTCGTAGCTTCTCTGCTCCAGGGAAGTACTGGACGACGAAGGGTACTCTGTCCGCCGTGTCCCGTGTTTGTCTTCTGAGGAGGTTGGTGTGGTTTTTCGCTGTGGCACGTCGGAATTGTCGATCGACGAGTCGAGCACCATATCCTGTTCTTATGAGGGCGTCTTTCAGCATCTGTAGGTGTCTGTTGCGATCCTCCTGATCTGAGCAGATCCTGTGTATACGGAGGGCTTGTCTGTAGGGGATGGCTTCTTCAACGTGTTTAGGGTGAACACAACACAACATCTGTGGTGGGTAAATTGTTGGAAGGTATTTTGAGAGACAGGATCTACAGGCATTTAGAGACGCAAGGACTGATTAGGGACAGTCAGCATGGTTTTGTGAGTGGAAAATCATGTCTCACAAATTTGATTGAGTTTTTTGAAGGGGTAACCAAGAAGGTAGATGAGGGCAGTGCAGTTGATGTTGTCGACATGGACTTTAGCAAGATCTTTGACAAGGTACCGCATGGTAGGTTGTTGCATAAGGTTAAATCTCATAGGATCCAGGGTGAGGTATCTAAATGGATACAAAATTGGCTTCTTGACAGAAGCCAGAGGGTGGTTGCAGAGAATTGTTTTTCAAACTGGAGGCCTGTGACCAGCGGTGTGCCTCAGGGATCAGTGCTGGGTCCACTGTTATTTGTCATTTATATTAATGATTTGGATGAGAATATAGGAGGCATGGTTAGTAAGTTTGCAGATGACACTAAGATTGGTGGCATAGTGGACAGTGAAGAAAGTTATCTCCAATTGCAACGGGATCTTGATCAATTGGGCCAGTGGGCTGACAAATGGCAGACGGAGTTTAATTTAGATAAATGCGAGGTGATGCATTTTGGTAGATTGAACCAGGGCAGGACTTACTCAGTTAATGGTAGGGCTTGGGGAGAGTTACAGAACAAAGAGATCTAGGGGGACAGGTTCATTGCTCCTTGAAAGTGGAGTCACAGGTGGACAGAGTGGTGAAGAAAGCATTTGGCATGCTTGGTTTCATCGGTCAGAACATTGAATACAGGAGTTGGAATGTCTTGTTGAAGTTGTACAAGACATTGGTAAGGCCACACTTGGAATGCTGTGTGCAATTCTGGTCGCCCTATTATAGAAAGGATATTATTAAACTAGAAAGAGTGCAGAAAAGATTTACTATGATGCTCCCAGGACTTGATGGATTGAGTTATAAGGAGAGGCTGGATAGACTGGGACTTTTTTCTCTGGAGCGTAGGAGGCTGAGGGTGATCTTATAGAGGTCTATAAAATAATGAGGGTCACAGATCAGCTAGATAGTCAATATCTTTTCCCAAAGGTAGGGGAGTCTAAAACTAGAGGGCATAGGTTTAAGGTGAAAGGGGAGAGATACAAAAGTGTCCAGAGGGACAATTTTTTCACACAGAGGGTGGTGAGTGTCTGGAACAAGCTGCCAGAGGTAGTAGTAGAGGTGGGTACAATTTTGTCTTTTAAATAGCATTTAGATAGTTACATGGTAAGATGGGTATGGAGGGATATGGGCCAAATGTGGGCAATTGGGATTAGTTTAGGGGTTTTAAAAAAAAGGGCGGCATGGATAAATTGGGCCGAAGGGCCTGTTTCCATGCTGTAAACCTCTATGACTCTATAACTCCTCACTCACCTGAAGAAGAAGCGACACTCCGAAAGTTTGTGCTACCAAATAAACCTGTTGGATTTTATCCTGGTGTCGTGAGACTTCTTACTGTCCCAATCATTGAGGCACTGATCCACTTCCTACCCCCTCCTCAACCTCATCAGCACACCTGCAAGTGCTCACTTGCCTTCCCCTCAATGCTAACAAGCAAACTGCATGGAACTTGCTGGAATGTTCTGCCAAACTGCCTGCAGCTGATCTGCCCTAACGAGGGGCAGCTCCATTAAAAACTCAAGGATGGACAGCAGGCAGTACAGGACAATGTGCGCACGACCAGCCCCCTGTTCTGAGGGCGATCTGGGGAGGCTACTGGATGCAGCAGAGGCGAGGCGGAACACCCTCTTCCCCCGCAGGAGGACACAGACCCAGGGGTTCTGATGGAAATGCGGCCTGGGAGGAAGTCGCCGCCTTGGTCAGTGCCAGGGCACTGGCACCCCCCGAACCGTGAAGCAGTGCCGGAAAAAAGTCAATGATCTCATCCGTGCAGCAAGGGTGAGTGCTGAACCCATTTTTGCATCTTCCCCCAAATCTCCCCCAGATCCTCCCATCCCCAGCACCCTGCATTGTTCCCAGCTCCTGACCCCCAAGCACCTTCTTTCTATCCCCCCAAGAGCCCCACTGCGCTTGCCCTTCAAGGGCCACCACCTGACACTCTGCAGGAGTCACACCATCATTTCTTTCATGGCTCCTTCTGTCTCCACAGGAGAAGACCAATCATAATACCCATGAGAGGGCGAAGAGAGGGGGTGGTGAGCCAGACCTCTAGGTCCTCACCCCCTTTGAGGAGCGGGCGCTGGAACTCTCAAGGGAATGGGAGATGTGGGCTGTCAGTGACAGCAGGGTCGGGCTGCCGTCAAGACGTGAGCACCTGTCATTCCTCCACTCACTTTGAGTCAATTTCGCGGGGGCACGAGTTTCAGGTGCGAGGGGCAACGTTTAAAGGAGATGTACGAGGCATGTTTATTTGCACAGAGCGGGTAGTGGGTGCCTGGAACCCGCTGCCGAGGGAGATTGCGGAGGCCTTTAAGGGGCATCTTTACAGCTATGTAAATGGGATGGGAATAGAGGCATCTGGTCCCCGGAAGGGTAGGGGGTTACAAATCAGATGAGCAGCTTGGTCACTACAGGCTTGGAGGACCGACGGGCCTGTTCCTGTAATGTAATTTTCTTGGTGCTTTGTTCTATGTTCAATGGAGAAATCTGAATCATGTGTATGGCATCCTGGATTCCTCTCCCTCCCCTGCACTTAACCTTGTGTCCTGTGTTGCAGGAACACATCCGGATACCCCGGGGCCTTCTGGAATCGAGGACGTACTGCAGCTCCTGCCCATCCTGGTCCAGACAGCTCGGACGAGTCCTCGGAGGATATGGGTGAAGGGACCTCCAAGGGTGACACCGTTTTGGCGTCAGCTTCCACCTCACAACTCACCATCCCAGATACTGACACGTTGGTGGGACCAGTTAGTGTTGAGGCTTCTGGGTCACTCTCTGGTGAGCACAACACATTGATAATGTACATCGGGTGGAAGAGGGAACGTCCGAGGCCTCTGGCATGCGGGGGCCTGCTGGAGACGAGGACTCAGCTGGCCCCAGGCTACATGCTGTGTCTCTGAGATCACTTCTCCCTCAGCTGCTGGAGATGCAGCAACAGAGCCAGGGAATGCAGGAGGGGCTGACGGCCACACTGGACCAACTGCGAAGCTGTTGGGAGGAGTCCCAAAGCTTTCAGGCGTATCAGTCATGGACCTGTCTTGGGTGCTTCCCAGGCCAACACTGCAAGGGTGGCGTCTGCAGTGGAAAGCCTGGGGCAGGGGATCCTCACCATGAGTGGCGAGCTTTAAGCAATGACTGAGTCACAGCAGGCCACAGCTGATGGACTGAACAGGATTCTCGGGGTTCTGCGGCCCATGGCTGAAAGGCTCGAGAGCTTGCAGGAGACCCAGCGGGATAGTGCTGAGACACAGTGGGCTATGGCTGCAGCCTTTGAGAATGTGGCCCAGTCGCAGAGGGTCATGGCTGAGGGGTTGCAGAGCATGGCCCTGTCTCAGGGGGCACTTGCTGCAGCCATTGACAGGTGGCCCCCTCCTCAAGTGACCAGCGCAGAAGGCTCAACCACCATGGGCAAGACCCAGGTGGTCCTCCAGAACTGGCAGTGCCAGGTGATGCCGAAGCTTCTGGAGCTCACTGCAGAAGCACCGCCGTCCCATGGAGTGATCCAGGGGCCCACAGGAACCCCAAGGGAGGAGAAAGGGCATGAGTCCTTGCCGGGATCTTCCAGCCAGGAGACTGTGGCTGTGGCTACACCTTCTGATTCCCCCCTTCCTGACACCAGGGCATCTCAGGGGCAGCGGGATGAAGAAGGTGTCATGGAAACATTCCAGACACCTGGAAGCCGGCCAGGGCCCTCAAGGTCCAGGGCCTCCCACGGACGCCCACCACGTGCATCACAGGCCACGGGGCATGGTAGGCAGCTGGCTCCCTCCACCTCCGATGTACATTCTGGGGAGTCACTGAGACGTAGTGGTAGGCCACCTAAGGTTAGGAAGTTGTAGTTGCACTGAGATGGCACGGGTGAAGGGCTGCACTAGTTAGAAAGATATTTAAGCACCTTAACGTTTTCTGTTCACAAGTTTTTATGTTAGAACGTATCATTTAAACAGCTTTATTGCAATTAAGTGTTTTTTCACCACCCACCTGTGACTAATTTGTCTCGAATAGGAATCCTCTTCCATTGATGATTGCCGGAGGATGCTTCATGTTGATTTCAGTTGGGGAGGCCCCTCAGTGCTGTGTCACTGACAAAAGGAAGGCATTGGTTCCCCAGAACCCACGAGCGATTCTCTCCCATCCCCCACCCCATCAACCCCAGGGCCCTGTATGGGGGTTTCAGATCCCTTACCCACTACACAGATGTGGGTCCAGGTGCCAGCGTGCATGTGGAGCTCAGCTAGGAGTCAGACCAGTTTGCATGATCATAATGGTGCTTAGCGAGTCGTCATCACCCTCCTCCCTGCCAAAAAACTCACTAACACAGAGTACCCAGGCCCACCACTCTGGTGTGACAACATTGCAGGAGATAGAAGGAATTTTGAGGGCAGGGAGGCATGGAACCCACAGACACAAACCCCTAGCGAGTGAACCACCTGGTGATCAGGGCCTCCCTTGCCGCCCTCGCCTGCCTCATTTGGGCTGCCAGCCCTCCAATACCTGGCTGGTGTTCCTCACCATGCTCTTCCTCTTCCCCCTCCTCCTGCTGGTCATCCTCCCAAGCGACGCCCAGCTGGTCAGCCTCCACATCTTCCTCCTCCTTCTCTAATATGTCACCTCTCTATAAAGCCAGATTGTGCAAGGTACAGCACACGACCACTATGCAGAAAGAGATCATAGGGCTGTCCAGAGCGGTCCAGGCACCGGAATCACATTTTGAGGAGCCTCGTGCACCTCTCCATTATCGCGTGGGTGGCTACATGAGCCTCATTAGAGCAGGTCTCTGCCTGAGACACAGGCCTCCGCACAGGGGCCATCAGCCATGTCCGAAGTGGGTAACCCATATCACCCATGAGCAACCCCTGCAGCCTGGGCTCCTCCTCAAATGCCTCCGGGATGTCCGAGCTCCTGATAATGAAGCTGTTGTGCACGCTACCTGGATTTCTTGCGCAGACGTGCATAATGTTCATGTTATGGTCGCACACAAGTTGGATATTCAGGGAATGGAATCCCTTTCTGTTGATGAATTTTCATGGATTCTGTAGCGGGGCCTTGAAGGCAACGTGTGTGCAGTCGATGGCCCCCTGTAGATTAGGCATCCCTGCAATGGCTGTGAACCCTGCAGCCGGGCTTCCTGTTGGGCCTAGTCCAGGTTAAATTTGATGTACTGCCCAGCCCGGGCGTACAGGGCTTCCGTGACCTGCTTGACAGAGAAGTGCACAGCTGACTGGGAAATGCCACATGCAGGGGTCTGGAAGGAGCCAATCGCATAAAGGTTCAGAGCAGCTGTCAATTTGACAGCCACCGAGAGTGGGTGCCCCCTCCCTACCTCTGGGTGCCAGGTCCTGCAACAGGTGGCACAGGTGTTGCACTGTCTCCTTTCAGAGGCGGAGACATCAGCGACACACGGTGTCCGAGATCTGTTTAAATGACACTCATGCACGGAACTGCCGGGGTCTCTGCTCCCTCCTTCTCCTGTGCCCCTCTCTGGTTGAATGGCAGCCACCTCCTGTCTCTGGTGGTCGTCTCCCTCTACTCCTGCAAGTGGTAAGGCCCGGGCCTCCTGTGCCTGCAATTCTTCCTCCAGCTCCTTCTCCTCAGCTCCAGCAGCAACCAGGAGAACAGAAAGATCGATTGGTTGCATCGCAAAAGTCATCCTGTCACTCTGAAGGGGGTTGCGGGGGGGGGGCGGGGGCTGTGGGGGAGAAGATGGAGAGGAACACATGTAGAGGTTAAGGAATGCTGCTTGCCTCTAGCACATCAACAGTCACTGTCCATACTCCCAATTCCCCCCAGCCCATGCTCCCCACAATCACAGCCCCCCCAATTCCCCCAGCCACATGCTCTCCACAATCACGGCCACCCCAATTCCCCCAGCCACATGCTCTCCACAATCACGGCCACCCCAATTCCCCCAGCCACATGCTCTCCACAATCATGGCCACCCCAATTCCCCCAGCCACATGCTCTCCACAATCACGGCCACCCCAATTCCCCCAGCCACATGCGCCCCACAATCACGGACACCCCAATTCCCCCAGCCACATGCTCCCCACAATCACAGCCCCCCTATTCCCCCAGCCACATGCTTCCCACAATCACAGCCCCCTCAATTCCCCCAGCCACATGCTCTCCACAATCACGGCCACCCCAATTCCCCCAGCCACATGCGCCCCACAATCACGGACACCCCAATTCCCCCAGCCACATGCTCCCCACAATCACAGCCCCCCTATTCCGCCAGCCACATGCTCCCCACAATCCCAGCTCCCCCAATTCCCCCAGCCAAATGCTGCCCACAATCACAGCCCCCCCAATTCCCCCAGCCAAATGCTCCCCACAATCACAGCTCCTTGAAAAGTTGAGAGGCTGCAGCAGTGCAATTTGCAAGGGCTTTGTGCACATCCTTCAGCTGGAAGTGAGCTGAGTTCGCTAGGACCCAGCAGCACCATTAGACCCGAGATCAATGTTGAGACCCGGGTCAGTGCTGCAAATTGGATATCGGAGACTCTGCTGAGCAACAGCTCCAACCACCCCCCCCCCCCCCCCCCCCGACACATACACACTCGCAGAGCAATCATCGACCTGAGAAAGAAAAAGGACATCTGTAAGCAGCAGAGAGCCATTGGACGCTACGCACTTACCTTCTCACTAACCCTCACTGAATCGGACTTTTATGGAGCATGTCTGTTTCGTGCTGATTCTGGATGGGCGAACGCAGTGGTAAAGGGGGAAGTGCTGGTAACGTTGGGCAGCCCATTAATTCAATTTAAATGCATTCAAATGCATTTAAATGGCCTTCGCACCCGTTTTGTGCGCGGTCCCGATCTACGTCATTTTCAGGCCTTGGTAAAGGGGGAACCGGCGCAGAGGCGGGCAAGGATCACGCTACTCACCTCACGTCCAACTTTACCAAGTTTTCCTGCCCGAAAATGGGCACAACACGATGGTAAAATCGGGCCCATAATGTCTAAAGGCTGTGGAGAAAAAGGAGTAGGTGGATCTTGTCACATGGTTCCCTGAGCAGTCTGTCAAAGTCATTTGGTAGAATGCCTCAATACCAGAAGCTTCAAATAAGCCCAGAGGTTGATTGATTGTGAGAAAGTTCCTTCCCATTAGATCCTTCTTATGTGCTGGGAGCCTCACTCCTCCACAGGTTACCCTCGAGGTGGCTGTGCTGTGGATGGGACTGTTGTCCACCTCTTTCTGCAATGTGCCTTTGTGAAGAATGTCTGGAGATAGATGCAATGATTTTTGTCAAGGGTCATTCCGAGTAACTATGTGATACAGGACCCTGTGCTCTCTGGGTTATTTGCGGAGATGCACACCAAGGCAACTGCAACTGGAGAACCATCAGCTCGGTGAAATACCTTCTTTAGTCTGCCTGAAAGTTGCTGGTCTGCCAGTGCAAAGATTGTCCTCAACCCAGTGTTGGAGACTGGCACATTCCAAGGTCTGGGACTACGTGCTGAGGGACGCACTAAAGTTTGGGGCAACTCAATGGGACACTGAAGGAATTTCTTCAGAAGCTGGGGTGACGTGCATTCCTGGGGCTGTATTGTCCTTCAGGGAAGGAACTCTGCTGTCCATATCCAGTCTAGCCTACATGTGATTCCAGACCCACATCTAAGCATGATATAGCTGATTTAGGTATGCTTGATGTTGAGACAGCTTTCCAAAAATGGGAAACAAGGCATTGTCACCTTTTAAAATTGTTTTGGTGTCAAAATGGAGGATATTATCAGATTGATTTTATTTTTAGATTACAGCGCTGTGGTACTTTCAGAAAGAAAGGACAAGTTCATAATAGGAAACCTCCAAGTACTTCAGGATCCTCTGGTCCCACAGTTGCAGACGGTTCCAAGTGAAGCAGGGTTCCCTGACAGCTGTTTTACCAAAACATTCCTGTGCTGTTTTAAATATCTTCCAGTTTGCTTTTCCTATGAAGTTTTGAGAAGCAAAGGAAGATAAGAAAACCATGAAAATATTACAATTGTGAGTGAACTCGGTTGAGTTTCCATACAAAACATTAATCTTGAATTTGTTACCTTGCTGATCAATTTGTTGTGCATTTTCTAATTTTCATTTCAGATTTTGGGCTGTTGTGGATTCCTTTTTGCCATTATAATTATGGTCTTGATATTAAAGACAGTTTTTTTTTAAAGAGACAATTCTTGTTCATGCTTAATTTACACCAAATATACAATCACTGCCATATTAAGCATATCCATTCATCCCAAATTGGGGTCGTAATCATAGTTTTACAGCACAAAAAGAGGCCCTTCAGCCCATCGTGTCTGTGCCGCCATCAAGCACCTATCTAATCTAATCCCATTTTTCAGCACTTAATCCATAACTTTGTATACTATGGCATTTCAAGTGCTCATCTAAATACTTCTTAGATGTTGTGAGGGTTCCCACCTTAACCATCTTTTCAAGCAATAAATTCCAGATTTTCACCACAATCTGGGTGAAAACGTTTTTCCTCAAATCCCCTCTAAACCTCCTGCCCCTTACCTTAAATCTATTCACCCTGGTTATTGACCCCTCTACTAAGAGGAAAAGTTTCTTCCTATCTATGTCCCTCATAATTTTGTACACCTCCACCAGGTCCCACCTCAGCCTTCTCTGCTCTAAGGAAAACAACTTCAGCCAAGCCAGCCTCTCTTCATAGCTGAAGGCTCCAGCCCAGACAACAACCTGATGAATCTCCTCAGAACCCTCTCAGGTACAACGACATCCTTCCAATAATGTGGCAACCACAACTGCAAACGAGTGTTTTATATAGCTCCATCATAACCTCCTTACTCTTATATTCTATACCTAGGCTAATAAAGGCAAGTATCCCACATGCCACCTTAACCACCCTATTTACCTGTCGTGCTGCTTTCAGGGATCTATGGACGTGCATCCCAAGGTCTCACTGGTCCTCTGTATTTCCTGGCGCCCTACCTTTTATTGTGTATTCCCTCGCCTTTAGAATCCTCATAACCATTAAAGTTAAGTTTATTTATTAGTCACAAGTAGGTTTACATTAACATTGCAATAAAGTTGCTGTGAAAACTCCCTAGTCGCCACACTCCAGCGCTTGTTTGGGTACATTGAGGGAGAATTTAGCATGGCCAATGCACCTAACCAGCACGTCTTTTGAACTGTAGGAAGAAACCGGAGCACCTGAAGGAAACCCACGCCGACATGGGAAGAACGTGCAGACTCCGCGCAGACAGTGACCCAAGCCAGTAATCAAACCCTGGCACTGTGAGTCAGCAGTGCTAACCACTATGCCACTGTGCCACCCCGAACTTATACGAAAGAATGCGATTTCATATTGCTGCACGCAACAAATTTTAAAGCATATCTTTGTTTTCCTGTCAAGTCTGGCCGATGCAATTTTAAAATTAAATAAATACTATTTCTCAGTAAATGTAACGAGTTCACATGATGCCCTTTACTACTTCTGCACGAGAAAGAACGTCAAACTACAAAACCCTTTAATCCTTTTACGGCAAGCCTCAAACAAATGAAATAGGACTATGTGTAGGTTTTTTTATAATAGAAACAAAAGGCATACTGTCATTCTGACTGTGACCACTAATGATGCAACTTGCCATTGTTGACAAAGAATGGTATTTACTACATGAGACGCCATTCATCGTCACTAAGAACATTTATGGCATAAATGTGATGGCAGTTGACTGAATAAGCATTATTATTGAACAATTTGCATTGCTTCAATGCAAAACATTTTCCCACTATAATCAGCTGAGTGTCACAGATTAAGCACAGCAATGACATACTTCTGATGCAAATTTAATGACTAAAGAAGCCACTATTAGTTCATTCCAACAAGATGCCCAAAAAAGGATCTATTTTGCAGAAGATTGAAATCACGAGAATGCTCATTCTAAATTCAAGGTCCTCAGTACTTCAGGGGAAAAAAAGTAATTCAATATTATTGGAAAGAAAGTTATGGGGCAAAGTTACCATTTCAGTGTATCTCTGTGTCTTCCACCAACCACCCTATACCCCCAGTGAAATCTGCACTGCTCAGCATAAGGAAGAGGCTGAATTACAGGGTGAGTTTGTGCCAATGTTGCCAATGAGGGGAAGGAACTACAACATCTGACACATGATCATCCCTCTCTTCTTTTGACTTTCAGCCTTTGGAGTACTGTTAACACACTGGTTATATAGACCCAAGTTACCTGAAACAGTTTTTGTGGATCCTTTATGAGGAAACTGGTATCTGTTGGAGAGATTGAGGATATGTGTAAGTAAGGGAGAGTCCACTGAAGGAAAGGAGGGATTGAAACTAGTTTTGGGCGGCAGTAAAAGATGAGCAATAAAGAATCAGCTGCCCATTTGACACTTCACCTGATTTTCTTTTCCTTTTACATATAACAGCAACCTGCATTTATATAGCACCTTAAATGTAGTAAAACATCCCAAGCTCCTTGACAAACAGAGCCAGTAAATGATTTTCTTCAAATCAGGTTGAGATTTGAAACGTATTGCAGACTGACTGATTGTAGAATTCTCTCATCAGAGGAAACACATGATGTAGGCTGCTTGTTTCCCCATGGATCCTTGATATGGTTTGTTGTCTCAGAGCTGCTCCTATGCACATACAAGCAATGAACTGAGTGGCAACATCAGCAGAAACACAGGAGCAGATTCTTGTCTACCCTCTCGACCTAGAAATGGAAAGGTATGAAGGAACAAAAGAATGGAAAATATAAAGCAGCCCAGGGAAGAACATCAAAAAATATTTTGGCAGTGTAGCTCCTTCATTACTTTTCCAGGCAGTTGTAAAATTACATACGAATGAGACAGCACTCTCCATGGTTTAGTGAGGTAAATGTATCATGCAGCATGATGATAAAACTTAACAAACCATATAGATTAGGAATCTTACAGATTTCTTTGTTTCTATCCAAAACATTGTCCAGTTTCAAGAAGAAATTAGGTATAGCTCTTGGGGCTAAAGGGATCAAAGGATATGGGAGGAAGGGGGGAATCAGGCTATTGAATTCAATGATCAGCCATGATCAAAATGAATGGTGCAGCAGGCTCGAAGGGCCAAAGGGCCGATTTCTGCTTCTAATTTTTATTTAATCCCTGGTCTATATTTGATTGATTTATTATTGTCACATGTATTAGTATACAGTGAAAAGTATTATTTATTGCATGCTATACAGACAAAGCATACCATGCAGAGAGAAAGAAAGGAGAGAGTGCATAATGTAGTGTTACAGTCATAGCTAGGGTGTAGAGAAAGATCAACTTAATGTGAGATAGGTCCATTTAAAAGTCTGATGGCAGGGAAGAAGCTGTTCTGGAGTCAGTTGGTACTTGTCCTCAGACTTTTGTAACTTTTTCCCGACGGAAGAAGGTGGAAGAGAGTATGTCCAGGGTCCTTAATTATGCTGGCTCTTTTTCCGAGGCAGCGGGAAGTGTAGACTGAGTCAATGGGTGGGAGGCTGGTTTGAGTGGTAGACTGGGCTTCGTTTTTTGTCATTTCTTGTGGTCTTGGACAGAGCAGGAGCCATACCAAGCTGTGATACAACCAGAAAGAATGCTTTCTATGGTACATCAGTAAAAGTTGGTGAGAATCGTAGTGGACATGCCAAATTTCCTTTGTCTTCTGAGAAAGTAGAGGCGTTGGTGGGCTTTCTTAACTATAGTGTCGGCATGGGGGGACCAGGACAGGTTGTTAGTGTTCTGGACACCTAAAAAACTTGAAGTCCATGTTGAGTTATCCAATTTCTTCCAGGATAGCAATAAAATAAAAGTTAAATCTTTCTTACTCTTTCCATGTAAACTCTCCTACCATATCCAAGCCAGCTCCTTGACCTTGCCATCTCACATTTCCTTGCTACTCCTATTGTGTCAATCATTAGACCATCTCTCATCACTTCCTTATGTCCCTCTGAACTTACATTTTCCTACCCCAACTGCACGCCTTTCTGTATTTGCCTCGGAAAAATCCTTGCTCCCCAACTCACTTACAACAGCACTTGCCATTGCACCAAAAACCCTCTTAAAGTCACCAATGATTCTTCTCCTCATCCTTCTCAATCAACCTGCAGCCTTTGTCACAGTTGACCACACCATTCTCCTCCAGTTCAACTCCTCCTCCACGCATTTGGATGGTACAGCCCTCACTGAGTCTTCTTATCTCTTCATTTGTAGCCAAAGAATTACCTTTTTCCCCACACTTGCTCTGTTACTTCTAAAGTCCCTGGAGATTGATCCTAGGCCTTCTTCCATTTCTCATCTACATGCTGCCCCATGACAACATCATCTGAAAACACAACAGGTTCCACATCTATACTGGCAGCGCCTAGCTTGACCTCACCAATAGCTCTCAGAACCTTCACTGTCTCTGATTTTGTCACATTGCTTGTCCAACATCCAGTCTTGGATGGGCAGATGCCCTCCAACTAAATAATGGGAAGATCAAAGCCATTGTCTTAGTTCCCTGCCACAAACTGTACCCCAGCCACTGACTCCATCCCTCTCCCTGTTCATTGTCTGAGGCTGAGCACCTTGGTCCCCTATTTAATCCTGAGATGAACTTCCGACCACCTGCTCGCTCTCTATTCAGCTTCCTGGGTCCTAAGGTCTTGACTTCTTTTCCTAAGTCCTTCCCATTTTCCGCCTTTCCTGCATTCCTTAAAACCTGCCTCTTCAAGTAATCTGTTCTAATATCTTCTTGTATGACTCGGTATCAAATTTTGTTTGATAAAGCTCTGGTAAAGTGGCTTGAACCTATTTACAATATTGTGAGTATTGATTAGTGTCTAGCAATGGCAACTTTGGTTGATTTCATCTTTTCATATTGAGACTAAATGTGGCAGACTTATTAAGTTCAACTGGAACAGCCAACTCAGCATAGATCAGGAAATTTATTTGAAACTTTCCTGGTCTGCTCACTGACTGGGATAAACTAATTGAGCAATTTGAGGAGTACATCACGTGAGCCAATTTTTACTTGAATCTATAAAATCAAAGACTACACCAACCTGAAATGTGTTGACCATGTACTTAGCAATTGAATCAGATTATAACATAGTTTCTTTAACGACTAAAAATCATTTCATTCGTCACTAAAGCTGAAGACTTGCTCGCATGTAAGTACTTTTTTTGCTATTCTATAGAAATTTCCATAACTAAGGAACATTCCTAATGCATTTAAAATCTAAATTATTGAGTAAAATAATAAGGCAAAATTGTTGCATCCGCAGGGTCCTTTCACAGAGTATATTCATGTATGAGAGAAAGGGGATAACGTGGGCTAAACTTAAACAATGGATAATAGGCACATGGTATCTCAGTGACTACACAGATTCCTTTATCTAGTGTAGGTGGAGATGAAGGAGTCGGAACTGAATACTGTTTTGTTAGTGCAATAAAAGGAACCGTTGTATGCTAATATAATATGTAGAACGCTACAGAGCATATGATCACCAATTACAAAAGGCGTTGGGTCGATGCTGACACGGAGGAATTGGCATCTTAATTGATTATTTTCCTTCCCAGGACTGAGTGGAGATGAACTGGCCAGTCTTCTACACTGTTCTGATAGGGGTGAACAAGCACTCGACCGGGATCGGACGGATCTGGCTGTCTGTTCTGTTCATTTTCCGGATCATGGTGTTGGTGGTGGCGGCAGAGAGTGTGTGGGGCGACGAGAAGACCGGCTTCACCTGTAACACTCAGCAGCCAGGTTGCAACAGTGTCTGCTACGATCAGTTTTTCCCCATCTCCCACATCAGGCTGTGGTCCCTCCAGTTGATTCTGGTGGCCACCCCGGCGCTCCTGGTGGCCATGCACGTTGCCCACAAGCACCATGTGGAGAAGAAGATCTTGCGAATCAAGCAGCTGACGGGAGAGGCTGGGGAAATGGACATTGAGAAAGTGACCAAGCGCAAAGTGCACATCATCGGCTCCCTGTGGTGGACCTACGTGATCAGCATCATCTTCAGAGTGATCTTCGAAGTCGCCTTCTTGTACATCTTCTATTTGATCTACCCGGGCTTCAGGATGATCCGCCTGGTCAAATGCGACGCCTTCCCTTGCCCCAACACAGTGGATTGCTTTGTGTCCAGACCCACCGAGAAGACTATCTTCACCATCTTCATGCTGGCGGTGTCTGGCGTCTGTGTGCTGCTGAATATAGCAGAGGTGGGCTACTTGATCATCAAGGCTTGTGTGAGACAGTGTCAGAAAAAAGAACCCAGATCCAGTAAAAGCGCATTTTACGGGCGTAAGTTTCCACAATTCAGACCGAATGAAATAAACGAGTTGCTGTCAAATCAAGAATCTTCGTTCCTGAAAAACAGTAAAATGAACGCTCTTCGGAAAAGTGCATCTAATAAAGATGTCTGTAGAACCGCTTGAATTTTAAAACATGCATTGTGTTTAAAGGAGCCACCTTTTTTGGCTTGAGCCCCTTCCCACCACCGCCCGATCCCAATCCTGTTTATGGTAGATTAATAATTATGGTCTCCTTAATAATTCTCAAATGCACCTTTCCTCTCCTGGAGTTCCCAATGTCATTCCTATTACAAAGCAATTAGACCAAATCGTATTCGATCCTCGTCTTCCAACCATCTAGCTGGGCATTCACTATTGCATGCATCTTGCAAGAAGATGCCAATGTTTGGTTGCCAAGGCCAGTGTTCAGATTAGTCCTCTGTGCATCAATCTTTTCTTGAATTCTATAAATTCTTCGCAGACTGGTATACTGTCTCAGCGACTCCTTGTTACCAAACCATGGTTTGCAAATACCTAAAGTGCACCAGGTTTCATTGGTTGGATTGTTTGGTTCGGAATGTGTGAGGGGGTCCCATTGCCTTAAAGTCTTATTGTTCATCATTCAAGTAGGAAAGCAGATGGCAGTGGACATTGCTGAGCATATCACAGTGTATTGTTTCAGCTGAGTCAGCTCACTATTCGCTTGCAACCTCACCAAATGAGCTCAAGGTATCCCTGTTTAAATTGCCTTGACTCTACCGCAGCCAGAGCTCCTGAGCACACATGCGCGGTGCTCCTCCTCCAACAGTTACACCCTGAATTGCCGCCAGAATGTTGAGATTATCCAATCTCGTCCATGGCCGCCCCGCTGCAAGGGAGAATGGAGAATTTGGCATTCCAGCCAAAACCCCATTCGATTTCAGCCACACCAGAGAATCCCAGCCACGAGCAAGGATGGAGGTTTTGTCCCATTACTCAACATTTTTCCACCGAGACTGGTGTAATGGAACCATAGAATCCCTACAGTGCAGAAGAAGGCCATTTGACCCATGGAGTCTACAGTGACTCTCCAAAAGAGCATCTTACCTAGGCCTACCCTCCCTGTCCTATCCCCGTGCATTTACCATGACCAATTCACCTAACCTGCATATCTTTGGATATCACTGCAGCAACAGAGCAAGCAGCCACATGCGCCATTTCTTGAGGGTTTCTCCCAGTTAATGTTACACGAGAGAATCAAGTAGAAATTCTAAATGTTTAAAAGTTTAGACCACTTATAAGGCAGTATGGGCATTGACAAGTGATTGTCTAACTGCAAAAAAAATGTTCAAAACCAGGTCAAAAATGCCCAGTAGATCCAAGAGACTGTGAGCATTCTTGAACCTGGTCTAAACTCTTCAAACATTTCATGTGCTGGTCACTGGAAACATTATGAGGTCAACCTTCCAGGAAGCTGCACACCAGTGGCACAGTAGCACAGTGGCACTGCTCCCTCACAGCGCCAGGGACCAGGGTTCGATTCCCGGCTTGAGTCACTGTCTGTGTGGAGTTTGCACATTCTCCCCATGTCTGCGTGGGTTTCCTCCGGGTGCTCCGCTTTTCTCCCACAGTCCGAAAGACGTGCTGGTTAGATGCATTGACCTGAACAGGTGCTGGAATGTGGCAACTAGGGGAATTTCACAGTAACTTCATTGCAGTGTTAATGTAAGCCTTACTTGTGACTAATAAATAAACTTTAACCACCATGCTTCAGAGTCAGGTCAGGCCCTGTTTCTGGATTTAACATCCATCTCTGCAAAGCAGACAGTGGTCCTAAAACTGCCGTCAGTGTCCCACAACTGCCAAAATGAATGGGAAGACAGTGGGCATGATGAGTATTTAAATGGGCAGCAGTTAGTGCCACACCTGTGATAGTGTGTTTAGCTTTAATTGTACTTAACACTGTAACATCTCTTCAGTCTGCTAAAAACAAGTTGGCTATTAATGGAGATGGGCCAAAGGTCAAAATGATTGGCTTTAATGAAGGACAGAGAGGAGGAGAGGTTTAGGGAGGGAATTAGGTCCATGGCAGTTGAAGGCTCCCAAAAGTGGTGGAGTGATAAAACAAAATGAATGTGCAAGGGGTCACAATTGGAGGAGTGCATATATCTCTCATTGGCTAGAGAAATTTACACAATCAGAGAATTGAAAAGTCATGGAAGGATTTGAAAACAAGGATGAGAATTTTAAAATTGAAGCATTGGTGGACTAGGAGCCATGGTAGGCCAGGAGTAATGGGTGAAAAGGAATTGTGCAAATTAGACTACATGCAGCAGGAATTTGGATGGTGGCAGAAGGAAGGCCAGTAGGAGAGCATTGAATTAGTGAGGTTCAAGGGTAACAAATGCGTGGATGAGGAGTTCAGGAGCAGATTAGCTGCAAAAAAGGCGGAGATGGATGGTGTTATGGCCTTGGTAATGTAGTCGATGTATAGTCAGCAATTCATCTCAAGGCAAAATAGGATGGTGAAAGTTCAGCCTCAAACAGCTGCTGGTGATAGGGAGAGGTTTTTTTGTCAGCTATAAATTCCTGTGCTCTTTATTTGCATCTGGGGTTGATACACAGAATTGAGATCAGATGTGCCCATGCCCCCATCAATCGCTTCCCAACAAAGACAGAGGAAATGTAAGTGAGGTACTCCTTGCACATCTACAATAAAACATAGGGGTTAGTCTAGGAGCTGAGTGCCACCTGTTTCACTTGGGATATATGGCACATGATACATTCAAGCCCTGAACAAAGATGATAAAAAATGTGAATACTTTATCAAACATAAACCCCTAATAGATTCATCGAACCACTTTTTCAACTAACTGCCAATCCCCAAACAATAGACCCTAAAATGTGATCTTTACTCATTGCGCTTTCCATTTCCTGTTTTTGTCACTTATTTATTCTCAACAGAAAATGATTGGAACCAGGGAAATTGGGTGAACACAATGATTTTGTGAATGAAAGGGCTAATTGTTTTGGTTGACTGCATTGATAAATAAATGTGATAGTTTTATATTTATGTAGCACTGCTTGGGCTTCTGAACTGTCTTATGAGACTAAGAAGGCCTTGTTCAAATTCATTTTATCAACAGAAGAAAGTGTTGAACTGGAGTTAGTTGCTTACACATACAAATACGATAGTTATTAAATGATTCAGCATTGGATCTGTAGCAATAGAGTTGGAGCCATAGGTTAACTATTGACGGTTATATTTATTGAACAGACAGTCTGTCAGTTAAGTAAGTACACAGTAGAGTTTATGCAAACTCTATGGAAACTAATCACCATCTGTAAATCCTAGTAACATACTCCACAGGAGGGTTCTCCATAGAATCCCTACAGTGCAGAAGGAGGCCATTTGGCCTATCAACTCTGCACCGACTCTCCAAAAGAGCATCTTACCCAAGTCCAAACCCCTTGCCCTATCCCTGTAACCCCACGCATTTAGCATGACCATTCCACCTAACTTGCACTTCTTTAGACTGTTGGCGAAAACCGGGGCACCCAGAGGAAGGTACGAGGAGGACGTGCAGACACCACACAGACAGTCTCCCAAGGTCAGAATTAAACCTGCGTTCCTAGTGCTGTGAGGCAGCTGTGCTAACCACTGTGCCACCGTGCCGCTCCTGAGAGGTAAAGACAACATCGCTCAGATAGATAGATTAAGAACATTTTAGGTTTGATCCCACAGTGTGCGTTGATTCAGCTAATTCATGGTGCTGGTGGGGATGCTACAGTTCATCATTCCTACCTTAAGGGAAAATCACTATCCTGCTACCCTGATGGGAGTGCAGGTCCAAAGAGGATAGGATCAGATTTGTTGTAGTACTCTGCACAGCACAGTTTGCTGCCATTTACTGTTGAGGGTAATGTCAAACTGGTGTAACATATTTGAGAACCATATCCCCGCAAGGAAATCAACCTTCAGATGAACTATGAAGATAGAAAAGGTCCAAATGTTTTCACTGACATCGTTCATGAGTCATTTCATCCATGTATATGAATAGATAAAAATAGATAGGTCCATCTATTAGCATGCTTCCCAATGTTTGTGGATTAGGATCGAAAAAGAGTTGGCTGGAGCGCACTTCTGTTCAGGACAGCACTCCAAATGATCTGGGAGTGGAGATAGGGGTGATTAAGGTGTGAAACAAGGCTAGGACCACAGAGAGACAAGGGAGATGGAACTGGTTGATAAGGGTCAGCAAGGTGGGTCAGTTATTGAAAATGTTAAGTTTATTTATTAGTGTCACAAGTAGGCTTACATAACACTGCAATGAAGTTACTGTGAAAATCCCCGAGTTGCCCCACTCCGGCGCCTGTTCGGGTACACTGAGGGAGAATTTAGCATGGCCAATGCACCTAACCAGCACGTCTTTCAGGCTGTGGGAGGAAACCGGAGCACCCAGAGGAAACTCATGCACTCTCAAGGAGAACATGCAGTCTCCACACAGACAGTGACCCAAGCCATGAGTCAAACCCGGGTCCCTGGCGCTGTGAGGCAGCAGTATTAAACATTGTGCTACCACATTGTCAAGAGAAGTTATGAAGTTTCATAAACATTGAAAAATCTAAATTGAAGTTTACTTTTAGACAGAAGAACCCATAAAACTGGAAAGTTGTCTTCATTAATGGAAATTTGGAAGAAAAAAGGAGATTTTAAAAACAGGAAATGTTTATGATGATAAATAACTGTGTATTGTGTGAACTAAGTTACATGTTTGATAAAAATCCTAATGAACACAATATAGTCAGGAAAATAATATTGGCAAAGCCACTTTTGACATCAAACAATGCATATTCTTGTGATGAGGGTAGTCCTAGCAAGCTTTCAAAGTTGACCTCTTGTCCTAGTTCAAAGCTCAAAATCGATGGCTTGCTACACTTCTTGATTTGACTTGATTTATTATTGTCACATGTAATGGTATACAGTGAAAAGTATTGTTTCTTGCACGCTATACAGACAAAGCATACCATACATAGAGAAGGAAAGGAGAGAGTGGAGAATGTAGTGTTAGTGCAAGGTAAGTCCATTCAAAAGTCTGATGGCAGCAGACTGAAGCTGTTCATGAATTGGTTGGTGTGTGATTTCAGACTGTTCTATCTGTTTCCCGAGATTAAACTTAGATGCAGCAAAAAGACAGAAAGTAAGCAGTATATTCTGCATCAGAATTTCTACTTCTTCATTGCACCTTTTTCCCAAAAAATATGTTTTATATTGTTATATGGCAACTGCATTTCAGGTCATTTCCCTGGTTTACAGTTGACTGCCTATTGAAATAATGGTTTGGTGCCGTATTCTAGTCATGTATTCACAGTCTGAATTTTAAAACATGTATTTGTAAATACAAATTTGAAAAAATGTTTTCTTCAAAACAATGCAAAAAGATTCATGGCTCTAAAAGGCAAGTTTAAAACCAATGTCAGGAAGTATTTATTTACGCAGAGGGAGATAAATGCCATAACTGATTTTCATGAATGAGATTGAGGTCAAGATGCAGGATATATTTCATAAACAGGTAGATGCCATTGAAGAAGGCAGTAAGACTGGTATTCTGACCAAATGAGATGAAATGGATTGTTGAGTCTTTGTCTGAATCTATTTTGTAACCTTCGATCTCATGTGAAATGAGTTTGGCCATCTCAATCCATTTTCCAATAATTAATTTGATTTATTATTGTCACATGTAATGGTATACAGTGAAAAGTATTGTTTCTTGTGCGCTATACAGACAAAGCACACCATACATAAAGAAGGAAAGGAGAGAGTGCAGAATGTAATGTTACAGTCATAGCTATGGTATAGAGAAAGTTCGACTTAATACGAGGTAGATCCATTCAAAAGTCTGAAGGCAGCAGGCAAGAAGCTGTTCTTGAGTCGGTTGGTACGTGATCTCAGAATTTTGTATCTTTTTTCCGACGGAAGAAGGTGAAAGAGAGTATGTCTGGGGTACATAGGGTCTTTGATTATGCTGGCTGCTTTTCCGAGGCAGCGGGAAGTGTAGACAGTGTCAATAGATGGGAGGCTGGTTTGCGTGATGGACTGGGCTTTGTTCACGACCCTAATTCGGCCCACAGAAAAGATGATTCCCTAATGAGGCAAAAAATACAGAGGTAACAGAATCATTGGTGTGAGAAGTGGAACAAATGTCACATTGGTACAGTAGGATGGTATCCTTCTAAGGCTGGGGCAATGAGAAGATTTTACTTTGCATCTGACTACTATATCTGTTTGTTGCTGACATTAGATAACTAAAAGGCAAGAGTTCCAATTACTCATATCAATCACTATCAGAATAAACAGAATGCAATGTTACAAAAATCTGAAATTTCCAATTAATCAGAACATGGGGCTTAAAAGCACAATAATGCAGGTGCTGGAATCTGAAACAAAAACAGAAAATACTGTAAAGTCTCAGCAGATCTGGCAGCATCTATGGAGAGAGAATAGAGCCAATGTTTCGAGTCAGGATGACCCTTCATCAGAGTTGGGGCTTGTCTGACTCATACAAATAACTATCTTTATTCCATTCTGCCTCCAATCATTAGGCAAGTATGGTATATTAATTTCCCCTCTTATATTGTTGCAAGATTGTCTTTTTCCTCCCTCCATGCTGTATGCTTCTTGCCAGGAGGAAAAACAGGAAATCTGTTTCAGTGTCTGCCAATATAACAGATCATGTTTGCCCACTTTTTTGTACATTAATCCATCTTTGGCCAACTGGCCAACTAGTTTAAAGCATTCCTACTAGCTGAGTCAACTAAAAATAACTCAGTAATATTAATAATCAGTTCAAATGAATTGTGACAGAAAGTTACTGCTCTGTGGGATAATGCATTTCTGTTTTTAAGGTCATTCAATTTACATGTATTATGAGTGGAATCAAGAACATTCAAGTATTTTTCATGTCAATATATGGATCAGGTTTATTTTGATGTAGTAATGCATGACGCAATGCTATTTGCAAATCAGGAGTGGAAATAGTCACTTAGGGTAAAAACTTAAACTGACAGCAAAACCTAAAGCACCAATGTTTCTTTAATTACCTTAACAGTTTATAAATTACATTAAAATAACATCGGTAGCACAGCGGTTAGCACTGCTGCCTCACAGCACCAGGAACCCGGGTTCAATTCCCAGCTTGGGTCACTGTCTGTATAGAGTTTGCATGTTCTCCCCATGTCTGCGTGGGTTTCCTCTGGGTGCTCCGGTTTCCTCCCACATTCTGAAAGACGTGCTGGTTAGATGCATTGACCCAAACAGGTGCCGGACTGTGGTGACTAGGGGAATTTCACAGTAACTTCATTGCAGTATTAATGTAAGCCTTACTTGTGACTAATAAATAAACTTTAAACTTTAAAAACTTTGATAGATTCTGGTTCTCCAAATAAGGTATGATGTTCTTCGGAAGTATAATTAACATAGAAACATCAAAAATAGAAGCAGGAGTAGGCCATTTAGCCCTTCAAGCCTGCTCTGCCATTCATTTTGATCATTGCTAATTGTTAAATTCAATATCCTGATCTCTCCTTCCCCCCCCCCCCCGATATCTCTCGATTCCTTTAGCCCCAAGAGCTATATCTAATTTCTTCTTGAAATCATACAATGTTTTGGCCTCAACTACTTTCTGTGATAGTGAATTCCACAGATTCACCACTCTATGGATGAAGAACTTTCTCTTCATCTCAGTCCTAAAAGGTTTATCCCTTCTCTTCAAACTATGACCCCTAGTTCTGGACCACCATCAGGAACATTCTCTATCTACCCAATCTAATACTGTTAGAATTTTATAAGTTTCTATGAGATTCACTCTCACTCTTCTAAACTCCAATTAATACAATCCTAACCGACTTAGTCTCTCTTCATATGACAGACCTGCCAATTCAGGAATCAGCCTGGTGAACCTTTGTTGCACTCCCTCTATTGCAAGGACATCCTTCCTCAGATAAGTACTTCAAAACTGCTCACAATACTCCAGGTACTTGCCAACGTCCTGTACAATTGCAGCAAAACATCCCGATTCCTATACTCAAATCCTCTTGCTATGAAGGCCAACATTACATTTGCCTTCTTTACTGCCTACTGTACCTGCGCGCTTACTGTCAGCAACTGATGCATGATGACACCAAAGCCTCACTGAGTATCCACCTCTCTTAATTTACACCCATTCAAATAATAATCTGCCTTCTTATTTTGTTACTGAAGTGGATAACCTCACATTTATCCACATTATACTGCAACTGCCATGCAGATGTCCACATACTCAGCCTGATCACCAAATTAATCATAAAATGTAAGTTCTCTCTCTGTTATTTTCCAAAATGAGACTAAAATTAGAAATCTCCCACAAAGACATAATTCTGTAATATTGGTCATGACTAAATACTAATAATCATTTTTTTAAAAAAGCATTAAAGTTCCTCTTTCTTAAAGTTACAAGGCCAATGTGCAGAGTGGACAGAGCAAGCCCAAATCCATCTCTTTGCTTGCTCCAAAACCCAGATTCAGATTGAATCCAATTCATGGTCCCCACAAGACAGACAAATAAGAACCAAGCTGAAAATGGCTAGCATCAGATCAAGCACAGCTCCCTTTAACTCAAAAAACAGGAAAATCAGGAAATCTGTTTCAGTGTCTGCCAATATAACAGATCATGTTTGCCCACTTTTTTGTACATTAATCCATCTTTGGCTAATTAGCCAACTAATTTAAAGCATTCTTACTAGCTGAGTCAACTAAAGATAACTCAGTAATATTAATAATCAGTTCCAAATGAATTGTGACAGAAAATTACTGCTCCATGGGATAATGCATTTCTGTTTTTAAGGTCACTCAATTTACATGTATTATGAGTGGAATCAAGAACATTCAAGAATATTGGCTAGCATCAGATCAAGCACGGTTCCCTTTTACCCAATTAAAAGGGCCTGCAGTTATCGCGCCAGTTTCGATCATACTCTGTTTTTTCCTCCCAGAGAAGCCCCCCTCCACCCTGCCCCCCCCCCCCCCCCCCCCCCAACTCCCCACCGGCCTTTTTTCTGGGATGAGCAAAATACTGCAGTTGCTGGAATCTGCAACCAAGAGAGGATGCTGGAAAAGCTCAGCAGGTTTGGCAGCATTTGTAGGGAAGAGAAAACCCACAGTTGCTGATAGATGCCTGAGTTTTCCAGCATTCTCTGTTTGTTTCTTTCTGGGATAGTCTGTGGAGAACTTACTGACTGAGCAGATTGGTTAGGGGAGTTCCAGCCAATGGTATTCTCCTGTAGATGAATCTGCTGCAACTATGTCACCACTAGGACTCCTTTCACTATATAATCAGTCCAATGTCCAAAGATATAATTTGTTGTTATTGTAGGATAGCCATTTTAATAGGCTCTGTGTTGTTTAAAGCTATTTCTGTTGAGATATTTCTTTTAGCAATGATGATCAGGGGACCAGATTTTATAAAGTTCCTAAGCGGCTCAGCAATTGAATAATAGACATGATTGGCGAAGTACCTTAATGTGGAAATCTAATTATGGATGTTAAGCTTCTGCACAAAATGTAAATTGTACCGGTTCATGGGCTCCCAAGAAACTTGCCCCTTTTACGATCTTGTGGAGTCTTAGGACCATGTCTATGTTACTTGTTACTATACAGTCCATTTCAATTATTTAAAAAATGTTTTATTGATGCTCTGTTTGCACTTCAGTCCCACGTTCCTGATTTACAGACGCCCAGTGCGGAGGAGGAGGGGACGGGGAAGGTGAACGACCTCCTTGTGAACCTGCTCCTGGGCCTAACCAAATGATTTATAAACAGGTCCAGACAGAGGGCGACTGAGGGGGTCGTCTAGCCCAACTGTCTACCGCGGCTATATTCGTTGTCGGGTGTCCCTGTAAAGGGAGCATGCGGTGTCCAAGGGCACCATCAGGGTATATCATCGATCCTCTTAATCACATTTTGATTTGATCTTTTAAGTTTCCTTTCTGCTTTTTTTTTGTTTCGGTGGTTTCCTTCTTTTTGGGGGTGCCCTTTTTGCTTTGTCCCTGAGTATGTTTAATTTAGTTTATTTGATTTACCCAAAACAAATGTTGTGTTTGAGATTTCCTCCTGATCAATTCTCTCAATGGACCTCACACTAAGTGTTCCAAGAGGACTTGATCTGTCACATTTATGGGACTATATTTAATACATTTGTTGCATTGTATACATGTCACAGCTGATCACTCAACGCACATTAAAACTAATCCTGCGTTACAGACTAATCTCCAGTCATCCCACCCATCCATCCAGCACTAATCTCTAAAGAAAAGAAGTGTCCTGCCAATGGAGATGCCTGAAGACTCATTCAACGTCCGAGGATTGATCCTGAGGCATCATTGGCAACCCCAGAATTGGAGAAGATAACTCAGCAGTGACGCCAACTTTATATCATATCAACTTTCCTGGGTACAGGTACTCAGTGTTCTTTCATGAGCCACTCCAATTTCCTTTGATCGACATCTACAATTTCCCTCATCAAATACTATGGGGTTCTCAGACTGATGCCCAAAGCAACATGGAAATCAATGCTTCTGGTCAGAAATCCATTTTTTTTTTAAATTGCCATCAAGGTCTTCCACAATGCTCAAAGCTTCAGTGGTCAGACATTCCAGGTTTATTGGATTGATGTTCAAGGATTTCCACATCAAAGAAAGTTGTCATCAAAGCTTCCCATTTCACGCCATCCAGGATCCCCGAGATCAATATTCATGATTTCATCTTTGGGACTGATTGATGCTCGCTTCTGTGTCCATAGACATTTATTCCCCTCTAACAGGAAAGTTCTCATTCATGCTCTCAACATCATTTCATTGTGACACATTTAGTTAAAATTACATGAAAATCTCAGCAGCTGGATAGAGTCACATGCAATGTTGCTTTTTTTCCAATAGACATTGTTAGTTTAAGGGAGCAGACCTGAATTTTAAGGATGAGCTTCGGTTCTGTCCCAAGTTTGATTGAGTTGAGATTTCAGGATTAGTTAGGAGTTCGAGACTTGTAAAAAAAACCCTCGGGTTCACGATTACTTCTGGTACTAACGCCATCCAATAGGAGAATATGAATAAGAAATAAACTGCAATAGTAAATGACCTTACAACAATTGTGATTTCAAGTACGTTTAGATCATGCCCAATAAGTTAGTTGGCTGATTGTTTGTATTATTTTAATGCATTTTATCTATATCCAAATTTAAAACTCACAATGTATTGATATATCTTCTGTATTGGAACATGTAATACCACTTGAATTTGCTGCTGCTGAATGAATGAAGGATGAATGAATGAATGGGAAGAATGAATGGGAGATACCACACTTTTAAGAAATAAAGCCATCAAATGTAATGGGTGTGAAAACTCGAAGTTGAATGGCAACTAAATGTTTGGAACTTCACGACGAATGAATTATAATGTTTAGCTTTCCACCACTCTTGTCCATAAATACTTTGCAATATAGCCGAGTTCAGTGTGTTTTCAATCTCATTCGAAGAAACACAATAGCTACACCTGTGAAGAGATAGTTTTGGCGTCTAACCTCCAGTAAACAATAACAATAATAAAACTAAACTGGACATATTTAAAAGCATGGTTTAATGTTATGGAGCCGAAAGCCTCCTTACAATTAAACGCAATGTTCCCGGATTTACTCACTGTGTGGCCCACTTTATTGGGATTTGTTTCCAATTGCCATCATTACTTGTTTCATTTATTTTTCTTAACCACCCGGCATCCTTTCCCGACCCGGGGCGACCTACTTCAATTTGCTGAACACAGCTCGTTCAGCAACTGCTGGGAGATCCCAGAAAACGGCTAATTGTTCCTGGCTGTTTTCTTTCTGTAAGAAGTTTAACAACACCAGGTTAAAGTCCAACAGGTTTATTTGGTAGCAAAAGCCACACAAGCTTTCGAGGCTCTGAGCCCCTTCTTCAGGTGAGTGGGAATTCTGTTCACAAACAGAACTTATAAGACACAGACTCAATTTACATGAATAATGGTTGGAATGCGAATACTTACAACTAATCCAGTCTTTAAGAAACAAAACAATGGGAGTGGAGAGAGCATCAAGACAGGCTAAAAAGATGTGTATTGTCTCCAGACAAGACAGCCAGTGAAACTCTGCAGGTCCACGCAACTGTGGGAGTTACAAATAGTGTGACATAAATTCTGATTCTAGGATCGCATGATAAAGACTCAGGAGGAAAAAAGCAGAAATATTTATGTGAAATAGTGTGACATAAACCCAATATCCCGGTTGAGGCCGTCCTTGTGTGTGCGGAACCTGGCTATCAGTTTCTGCTCCGCGACTCTGCGCTGTCGTGTGTCGCGAAGGCCGCCTTGGAGAACGCTTACCCGAATATCAGAGGCCGAATGCCCGTGATATTCGGGTAAGCGTTCTGTAAGGTATTCGTGATATTCGGGTAAGCGTAAACCGAATGCCTCTGATATTCGGGTAAGCGTTCTCCAAGGCGGCCTTCGCGACACACGACAGCGCAGAGTCGCGGAGCAGAAACTGATAGCCAGGTTCCGCACACACAAGGACGGCCTCAACCGGGATATTGGGTTTATGTCACACTATTTCACATAAATATTTCTGCTTTTTTCCTCCTGAGTCTTTATCATGCGATCCTAGAATCAGAATTTATGTCACACTATTTGTAACTCCCACAGTTGCGTGGACCTGCAGAGTTTCACTGGCTGTCTTGTCTGGAGACAATACACATCTTTTTAGCCTGTCTTGATGCTCTCTCCACTCCCATTGTTTTGTTTCTTAAAGACTGGATTAGTTGTAAGTATTCGCATTCCAACCATTATTCATGTAAATTGAGTCTGTGTCTTATAAGTTCTGTTTGTGAACAGAATTCCCACTCACCTGAAGAAGGGGCTCAGAGCCTCGAAAGCTTGTGTGGCTTTTGCTACCAAATAAACCTGTTGGACTTTAACCTGGTGTTGTTAAACTTCTTACTGTGTTTACCCCAGTCCAACGCCGGCATCTCCACATCATGTTTTCTTTCTGTTTGAGGATCTCACCAGGGATGGAAATCAGAGGCCTCCTCCTCAGCCATTCTATGGCGTTGCGCGCATGCAGCTTTAATACCAGGTGGGACTGGGACCTGTTCAGTTAGCTTTTTCCAGAATAAACCAGGCCCGTTTTGTTTTCCTTCTTCACTCCAGACGAATATTTTGCCTAGTTTTCTTGCAATCCACAAGAACTTCTATCACAGCGGCCATATATTCTGTTAATCCGAAAGTATATTTGCATACGAATGTATGTTTTTTGAGAAATACACTGGTTTGGGATTGCAGTTGGAAAAAGTAACATATTGTATACAAATGAAAAGATGGGATCAATTCGCCCTTAACTTTTTCTAGATAGAGTAGACTTCAAGGCAAATACTACCTATAAACTGGGTGCAGCGTTCATTGCTTTAACGTTAATATTAGGGAAAGAAGAGCAGTTAAGGTGTAGGATAATGTATCATCCAAAGAGTCGGAGAAGTATTTGGTTAGGAAAACAATATTTATAGTTATAAAAATGAATGCCAACATAAATATTCGAAATCAAGGTAAAACACTGTGGATCTTGAGATGCCGGCATTGTGAAAATGTTATGTGGAGGGAAAGAAAAACTGGACAAGAGTGAACAATGTAAAATAAAAATCTGGACAACAATCTGGTTTGCTTATTGGAAACGGGGAGACATTTTACAGCATTTTCTTGGCCTGAGGAAGACCTGCAGGCCCCAACTATGTGGCGGCTTTCAGGTCTTCCCACCCGAGTTGTCACTTTCTAACCCTCCCCGCACCGACTTCCTCCAGCCGAAAGATTGAGACTGGGAGAGTTATGACCCTTTCCTCTGCCTATTCAATCGATTAGTTTGAATTCCACTAGAGAATGTTGCATTCATGAGTTTTATATGCTGAAGGTGTTTTCCTGCTCCCCAGGATTGAGGCTATGGTTACTGAGTGAACCTGCTAATTATTCCTAACACCAATCTTATACAATTGGGCACACTTTCATGTAAATACAAACACGTGTGTGCACATATCCTTTCATACATGAACACATATACGGACATACACGGAGATTTACTTCTGTCCACGCTTTCATGTTCCTTTATACAATGTCATCTGGAGGATACACGTTCACACCGGCAACATTTAGCCAGACACCCCTCATACCCCAGACACACGCCAGTATAAAGGCAAATCTTCAGCCATTTGTGTATATAGTCGGTTCCGTGTTAGAGTGGATCTAACATTTCAACCATTGCTTTCAGTTGATCAGATTTATTTCAACTTTAAAATGGTGTCCGGGAATTTCAAGGAATCAGTTCTAATAAGACGTACCAATTCCATTCTCTGCTAATATCCCGAGTAGCAATCACAGGCCTCTAAATGTGAACTGTCTTCACTGGTGAGTCTGTAGTCTCATTGGAGGGGACCTTTACACTAGATTGTCTAAACCTGCGATAATAAAAGCAAAACACTGCGGACGCTGGAATCTGAAACAAAAACTGAAAATGCTGTAAAATATCAGCAGGTCTGACAGCATCTGTGGAAAAAGGGAGAGATGCTGTCAGACCTGCTGAGACTTTACAGCACGTTCTGCTTTTGTCTAACTCTACTTCTTTTACCCCACTAACTAGGACTCTGAACAGGGCTCAGATTTCACAGCGGCTAATGAGTTCATGAGCAACACTCACAGCACAAAGTTACGGTTTTAACTTCATCTTTTAGTTCCACCTTCATCTTTTTGTATCGAGTGGGAGAGGGGTTGGGGTCATTTGATGTTAATCTTTACAGGTCGCAGCGAGAAAACAAATCCAGTGGGGGTAAAAATGAACCCATTCGTCGTTTAGCGACAAAACAAAGACAAGTATGTCTAATGTACTCTAATGTAGTTCACTCTATGTTCGCTGTGATGTATGACCCACTCCTACTTCTGAAGATTTGTTTTAAGATTCTGCCTTCCCTGCTGACAGCAGATACAGTTACGTTTACCTTCCACTGGTCCTGCTGTGTGCTATCCATCCCCGCATCCCTGTAACCTTTCCAATTCTTGCAAAATATTGAACGCTCTCAGTAATGCATAAGATTTACTTATTTCAGAAAGCGCACGATTGCCTTAAAAAACATCTTCTCAATGTTGGGACAGTTGGTTAAGAAAGTACAATTTATGTCTTCCAGCATTTTAATTGTGAGCATTTTTCATCAGCTCGGATGGTTTACACTTACAATAAAATTGACACAGCCAAAACTTAAATTAAACAGTTGGAAGAATCTTAAAGGGGTCGAGATCTGATTCCAGGTTGAGCCGTTACAAGATTAAAGATAACATGTCACAGCATCTTTGTAATTCATGTTATTGGAAGACCATTGCCATGGGCAACTGAAGAGCCCAAATATTCTTTGACATGTAATTAGTCCATGAACATTTTGTGCCTTAAGTTAATTGTATCCAAGCTTTCAGAAATATTGAAACTGAGATCTTATCCTTCTGACTGCACTTTTGTGAAGAAGAATGCAAAATATTAATATATATATGTCAGATATCATGTTGAATGCAACCAATTCCTTTTTATGTGACGATTTTACTAATTATTAATGGAATAAACTCCACACTCATACACGTGAGTGTGTGTGTGTGGGTGAAATGTGGTACTTTTATTCAATGCAATTAAAATGGTTTCATTCGGATGCTACTTGAATATTGTTTGGCTGGGAAAATGATTTGTTGTATCGATTTTTAGAACTAAGTCAATAAAATTGATCTGAAACTTGGAGACTGCTGCAATGAAATCGTGAATGACTGTGACATTTTTAATGCTGTGAGGGGGTTGAATGTTTGATCAAGAGGGCAGTTTATGATCTGTCGGGTGATGGGCTTTCACCTGTGGGTTCAAATCCAGTCCGGGGGAGGGGGGGGTGGGGGGGATGAAACTATTTGCTGTGCTGGCAGAAAGAGTTTTAATTCGTTTCGGCAGTTTCAGCCCAGTTCCTTTTGGGGATGGACCCAATTTGGTACTAGTTAGCATTAGTCTCACTCAAATAAACTGTTGGTTGACTGGTACTGGAGAAAGGCCAGACCTCTGCAGTCAGAGATGGTTATCTGACAATGGATTTTGTGGGGGCAGAGTAGAGGGAGCTTGACTTTGCCTTCGACAGGATTATGCATAATCTGCTGACATTATTGAAATAAAAAGCCTTCTGTTACAGAACATGAATAACTTCACCCTGAGAAACATAAAATCTACAAAACAGTTTCCAAAATAATGAAGCCGCTGATGGATTTGCAGCGTCAAACTACTTTCGGAGACCCAAATTTGCTGTTTAACGGAGTCATTTTTGTTGATGTTTTCCCATGCACCTGTTGGTAGCAGATTTGTTCTTGATGATAAATGGTGACTGTGCCTTTCTTTACAGGAAGGAAAGGAAGCATTAGAGGGGGAGTCAATCCATGTTTCCTCATGTGTTCCAGTGTCCAATTCAGAACAGCATTGGTGCAAACATGGAAGCAAACTCTTCACTCACCTTCCTGACCATAGATAGTTTATGCTTTATGGAGATTAGGGAGGGGGAGAAAAGTCATTGAAGACAATGGGAACCTTAACTTCCCAACAGAAATAAATGAATCCCACTGAGAAAACAGGCAGCTAATGAAGAATATTTCTGTCACTGGATCTCAAAGTAAAATATGAGGTAAGTCTACTAATTATTTGTTACATTACAACAGTGACTGTACTTGAAAAGTACTTAATTGCCTGTAAAGCACTTTGAAACATCTGGTGAGTATGAAAAGTATTGTATAACTATGTGTCTTACTGTCTTTCTTCTTTACAAACTCATCTTCAGTTGTTGTTGAACATCAGATCCATCATGATATTAGAAAGTCAGCACTGCAGAATGTGAGAGGGAAGTCTGTGGCAGCTGCCAGTCCAGTTTCTGCCACTTAGTGCATGGCACAACACAACAACACATTGTATCACTGGATCAGACTTCCGTGAATCTGTCCAGCTGTAACAAAGCAATTTATTTACTTGATGATAAGAATTAAACAACGTCACGTGAAATTCTTATAAAATTTAAAACTTGGATGCAAGTGCTTTTGTTCAGAAATAAATGATGAAGATGAATAATTTATTTCATGGAGCTGAACTTGCCTGTGTGTGATGATCAGGATGGGAGGAGTATGTGGACTATCTCACCCCACTACTCCACAGCCCATACGTTAGTTTAAAAGTTTAATTTACTCACCCAAATGGCCAATTTTGTACCTTCACTACTATAGCCAGAGTAAAAGAGACTTTAACCAGACTTCTTTCAATAAACTCAGAATGGTTGATTTATTATAAAACAAAACTTTTTACAAACCATTTACAAGAACTGGGACACACTCAATTATAGTCTGGAAGTATAATTATCTAAACCTTTTTAAAAGTATTCCAACATTCACATAAAACACATGCGCACACAGAGTTAAACAAAGGTCAAACAGATAGGGTCTCTGCTGAGATGTGCTTTATAAAATAAAGGATAAAGCTCACAGGGCTTCAGTGCTGTTGATCTGGAGCTCCCTCGTGTAAAGACGTGCTGTTCCCAGCAGGACATTCCATGCAGGAGAATATACAGCCGGGTCAGTTCTTCTTGTCTCAGCTTTTAAGGCAGACAAATTTCACTCAGATAACGGTTCTCTGGCTACAGGCTGACAACCACACACTGAATTTCAGGAAGGGCATGAGAGTCCATTAGGGTGGCCTCCCCAGTTTATTCCCAAAAAGGCTGAGTTCAAAATCAATTTAAAATTTGTCTCTGTCATGTGATTTCTAGTAAGTCACTAGCCTTTGCCTTTTTTCAGTGTTTCCCCTATCAATTGAAGAGATTGCAGTTTAAAACAAGCAAACAGCTTTTCCCACTTACATACCATGCTGCTCTGGTGATTATTTCAAAAGTCCAAAGGTAAACTTATGATCTTTTTGTAAAAGAAAATCCAAATGTTAATCAATGTTCAGGAAAATCCACGTGTTAAACAACTCAAGCAATGTCCTTCCAAATTTTAAAAGAAAATTTCACTTTTCTCAACACCTCAGCCCTTAAGTAATGGAATGCTACTTCCAAATGTCTTTCATTACAAAATGTGCAGGGAGGATATATACCATAT
Organism: Mustelus asterias; assembly: GCF_964213995.1. Classification (NCBI taxonomy): domain Eukaryota; kingdom Metazoa; phylum Chordata; class Chondrichthyes; order Carcharhiniformes; family Triakidae; genus Mustelus; species Mustelus asterias. The sequence continues at coordinate 86,270,552 of NC_135804.1, read as the reverse complement.
ATAAACAAAATTCAAACATGCACTCACTCACTTATTCACTCCTTATACAGATTCTGTATGGTTTTCTCTGACGTTTTTGCTTTCCAGATAATTCAATGAGATTTACGTTCTTTATAATGCATCAGCAATTATATTATCATTTCCAGCAATATGAATAAGCTTTAAGAGTAAATTTTAAGATGGCGAGCGATCGGCATTCACCATCTGTGAGTCGGAGCCTAACCTGCAGCTGTCGACTCTCAAACTCCCACTGTTATTTAATGCTCAGTTGAACATTGATTGATATTGATGTCCACACTTGGAGAGCTCTTCAACCCAGTAAAGCACAGCGCTGCAGTGGTCAGGAGCAGTACTACAGCATTCTGCCTGGGACCAAGTCCCGGGACCTTTAAACAGATAAATCCTGGGGAACCCAGGGCCAGGAGGGTAGTGTATGACTGGGGGGTTCAGGTGGGGGGTGGAGGCAATCACAACACTGGGGTAGGCCAGGGTGGAAGGGGGGGTCCCAGAGTTCAAACGTCCTGGGGGGGAGCGTGCCCCAACTATGTGGGGACCTTCAGGTCTTCCCACCCGAGATGGGGTAAAATACAAATGTCACTTTCTAACCCTCCCCGTACCCACTTCCTCCTGCCTAAAGATTGAGACTGGGTAACATATGACCCTTAAGTGACCATTAAAGACCTTATTAGATGAATGGGTAGGTTTCCCGCCCAAGGCCCTGCCCGCCCAAGCATGAAATTGCATCTGGGTTTAGGCAGGCGGGTTCCTTGGGTGGAATCCCGTCCATTCAATTTTACCCTCCCCCTGCCCCAGAACCCATCCTGGGGGAGTGTGAAATTGTGCCCTAAGTTATACAGTTGTACTAGCAAGCTCCATTGGAACAGGCTTTCCTTCTGACTCGTAAAATTCTTTGATTTGATTTATTATTGTCACATGTATTAACATACAGTGAAAAGTATTGTTTCTTGCGCTGTACAGACAAAGCATACCGTTCATAGAGAAGGAAACGAGAGAGTGCAGAATGTAGTATTACAGTCATAGCTAGGGTGTAGAGAAAGATCAACTTAATGCGAGGTAGGTCCATTCAAAAGTCGGTTGGTATGTGACCTCAGACTTTTGTATCTTTTTCCCAATGGAAGAGAGAATGTCTGGGGTGCGTCGGGTCCTTAATTATGCTGGCTGCTTTGTCGAGGCAGCGGGAAGTGTAGACAGAGTCAATGAATAGGAGGCTGGTTTGTGTGATGGATTGGGCTACATTCACGACCTTTTGTAGTTTCTTGCGGTCTTAGGCAGAACAGGAGCCATACCAAGCTGTGATACAACCAGAAAGAATGCTTTCTACGGTGCATCTGTAAAAGCTGGTGAGAGTCGTAGCTGACATGCCAAATTTCCTTAGTCTTCTGAGAAAGTAGAGGCATTGGTGGGCTTTCTTATCTATAGTGTCGCCATGGGGGGACCAGGACAGGTTGTTGGTGATCTGGACACCTAAAACCTTGAAGATCTCGACTCTTTCTACTTTGACCCCGTTGATGTAGACAGGGGCATGTTCTCCTTTACGCTTCCTAAGTCAATGACAATCTCCTTTGTTTTATTGACATTGAGGGAGAGATTATTGTTGCCGCACCAGTTCACCAGATTCTCTATCTCATTCCTGTACCCTATCTCGTCATTGTTTGAGATCCAACCCACTACGGTGGTGTTGTCAGCAAACTAGAAAATCGAATTGGAGTGGAATTTGGCCACACAGTCATAGGTGTAGAAGGAGTATAGTAGGGGGCTGAGAACACAGCCTTGTAGGGCACTGGTGTTGAGGATGATCGTGAAGGAGATGGTGTTGCCTATCCTGACTGATTGTGGTCTATGGGTTAGGAAGTTCAGGATCCAGTTGCAGGGGGAGGAGCCGAGGCCCAAGCCACAGAGTTTGAGATGAATTTTGTGGGAATAATGGTGCTGAAAGCTGAGCTGTAGTCAGTAAATAGGAGTCTGACATAGGTGTCTTTGTTATCTATGTGTTCCAGGGTTAAGTGCAGGGCCAGGGAGATGGTGCCTGCTGTGGACCTGTTGCAGTGTTAGGCAAACTGTACTGGATCCAGGTAGTCTGGGAGGCTGGAATTGATTCATGCCATGATTAGCCTTTCGAAGCACTTCATAATGATGGATATCAGAGCCACCGGACGATAGTCATCAAGGCACGCTGCTTGGCTTTTCTTAGGTACTGGGACGATAGTCGTCTTCTGAAAGCAGATAGGACCTCAGATTGTTGTTCTCTATAAAGGGCAAGATTATGGTCAGTATATGCTCATTTCTTTACAGCCATGATGGATATATACTTCAAAATATTTGAGTCAGTAACAACCCCAAGGTTTCTTTATCTACCATAGAGTATCTCTTTTGATTCTGATTTAATTTCTTAAAAAAGTATCCACCAGATTCTCTATGCCTGGTGGATAAGACCATGCCCACCCACAAGCCACTTGCATCAATTCCCATATTACAAAATTAGGTGTGACTTACATCGGTTCATTAGGTAACATAACCTTCAGCTTCTCAAAAGCTGCCTGACACTCCTTTGACTATATCACTTGAGGACTTTTTCCCACCCAGCCTCAAGTTTTAGGCTGATGGGCACCCAATGGCTAAGAGTGGGAAACAGAAAAAGTTCTCACCCTTGATCAGGGGTGGGAAGAGGGTTGCGCCTCATTCGGAAGGCCTCTTCAGATTGGGGCATACTCGATTCAGGGACTAGAGAGCTCTGGAATTACCCTCCCCAGCCAACAGCAAGATCACCACACTAGCGACTCCCCAGGACATTCCCTATCCTTCCTTCCCCGCGATCCCTGAACTGCAATCCTGGGACTTAGTCACAAACATGACACTGCAGTTTCTATCCCAGTCGCTGTAGGAGTGTGCCTGATTGGGCTGGACAGCTGTTGGCTGTAAAGGAACAGTGCTTTATTGCACAAAGTAAGGCAAACACCACAAGTCTGTTGGGAACACAATAGGTCCCAACCGGGACAATGGGATAATGAACCCACTCAGGGGCCTGCTTTACAGGGCTCGGTATACGAATTACCAATTCCCTGGGAGCTTGTATTCAATGAGTCCTACAGGAAGGTCATTCAGTGATTCACCATGCAAATCATTGGGGTTAACACAGACCCCAGTTTATTTTCCAACTGGAATGGAGGAGTGCACAGAATGAGACCATAAGACCATAAGACATAGGAGCGGAAGTAAGGCCATTCGGCCCATCGAGTCCACTCCACCATTCAATCATGGTTGATTTCAACTCCATTTACCCGCTCTCTCCCCATAGCCCTTAATTCCTCGAGAAATCAAGAATTTATCAATTTCTGTCTTGAAGACGCTGAACGTCTCGGCCTCCACAGCCCTCTGTGGCAATGAATTCCACAGACCTACCACTCTCTGGCTGAAGAAATTTCTCCTCATCTCTGTTCTAAAGTGACTCCCTTTTATTCTAAGGCTGTGCCCCCGCGTCCTAGTCTCCCCTGCTAATGGAAACAACTTCCCTACGTCCATCCTATCTAAGCCGTTCATTATCTTGTAAGTTTCTATTAGATCTCCCCTCAACCTCCTAAACTCCAATGAATATAATCCCACGATCCTCAGACGTTCATCGTATGTCAGGCCTACCATTCCTGGGATCATCCGTGTGAATCTCCGCTGGACCCGCTCCAGTGCCAGTATGTCCTTCCTGAGGTGTGGGGCCCAAAATTGCTCACAGTACTCCAAATGGGGCCTAACCAGTGCTTTATAAAGCCTCAGAAGTACATCCCTGCTTTTGTATTCCAAGCCTCTTGAGATAAATGACAACATTACATTTGCTTTCTTAATTACGGACTCAACCTGCAAGTTTACCTTTAGAGAATCCTGGACTAGGACTCCCAAGTCCCTTTGCACTTTAGCATTATGAATTTTGTCACCGTTTAGAAAATAGTCCATGCCTCTATTCTTTTTTCCAAAGTGCAAGACCTCGCACTTGCCCACGTTGAATTTCATCAGCCACTTCTTGGACCACTCTCCTAAACTGTCTAAATCTTTCTGCAGCCTCCCCACCTCCTCAATACTACCTGCCCCTCCACCTATCTTTGTATCATCGGCAAACTTGGCCAGAATGCCCCCAGTCCCGTCATCTAGATCGTTAATATATAAAGAGAACAGCTGTGGCCCCAACACTGAACCCTGCGGGACACCACTTGTCACCGGTTGCCATTCTGAGAAAGAACCTTTTATCCCAACTCTCTGCCTTCTGTCTGACAGCCAATCGTCAATCCATGTTAGTACCTTGCCTCGAATACCATGGGCCCTTATTTTACTCAGCAGTCTCCCGTGAGACACCTTGTCAAAGGCCTTTTGGAAGTCAAGATAGATAACATCCATTGGCTCTCCTTGGTCTAACCTATTTGTTATCTCTTCAAAGAACTCTAACAGGTTTGTCAGGCACGACCTCCCCTTACTAAATCCATGCTGACTTGTCCTAATCCGACCCTGCACTTCCAAGAATTTAGAAATCTCATCCTTAACGATGGATTCTAGAATTTTGCCAACAATAATTAGCCCCATTATTTTACAGGCCATACCATTATTTTAAAAGTTTAATTTACTCACCAAAATGGTCAATATTTTACCTTTACTACTGGTACCCAGAAGAAAAGAGGCTTTAACCAGGCTGCTTTCAATAAACTCAGAATGATTGATTTAATGTAAAACAAAATTTATTTTTAAAAACAAGTTGCAAGAACTGGTACACAGGCAGTTATACCCTGGAAGTACAACTGAGTATAACGGTCTATTCCCCCACACACACACACACATACACACACGCACACACATAAAAAAAGGACAAACAGATAGGGGCTTTGCAGAAATGGGCTTTGGAGAATAGGCTTTATAAAACAAAGGATAAAGTTCACAGGGTTTCAATGCTGTTGATCTGGAGGTCCCTCACGTGAACATTGGTCCCAGTAGATGTCTGCAAATTTTCAGCAACTGAGCTTCGACATGCAGGGGAATATTAAACTGGATCAATTACTCTCACCTCAGCTTTTCAGATTTCCAAATACAGACAAGTTACACTCAGATAAGGATTTGCTGCCACAGGTAGTAGTAGAGGCGGGTACAATTTTGTCTTTTAAAAAGCATTTAGATAGTTACATGGATACGATGGGTATGGAGGGATATGGGCCAAATGCGGGCAATTGGGATTAGCTTAGGGGTTTTAAAAAAAGGGCGGCATGGACAAGTTGGGCCGAAGGGCCTGTTTCCATGCTCTAAACCTCTATGACTCTAGGTTGGTAGCCACACACAGAATTTCAGGCAAGACAGGGAGAGGAAGAGTCAATTAGGATAGCCTTCCTGCTCAGTTTATTCCCCAAAAAGACTGAGTTCAAAAATCAACAGATTCAAAATTTAAATGTCAAAGCTTGTCATGTAATTTCCAGTGCAACACTGGCCTTTACCTTTTTTCCAGTCCTCCCCATATCAATTAAAGTGATTGCAATTCAAAACAAACAAGCAATCCTTCCCTCTCAAGTACCATTCCGGTTATGCAATTTATTTGAAAAGGCATTGTTGCTCCCTGTCCAAAAGTGAACTTATAGGGCCGGACTCACCGACCTTACCCACAACCTGAATTCTCCAGTCCAACTGCCGTGAATGGGGATTTGCCTGAGTGCCGAATTCTCCGTTCTCACTGGCAGTGGTAGCGGAGTGTGCAAGACCAGAGAATTCCGGCTATGGTCTTTTTGTTTAAAAATCCAAGTTTCCTAAAAATGCAATGTCCTTCCAAATTTTAAAAGGAAAATCCAATTCAAGAAGATATGATTTTCCCAATGCATGACAGTATTCTCAAAATGACCACATGGTGGGGATGATGCATAGATGTGGTTAGGATGACAACATGAAAGACTCTTGGGGAGGACATGTGGAACAAATTGAGGCACACAGTGCACAATTTTCTTGGGATTTTTCGAGCGATAGCAATTCTCTTTATTTTGTTTTTATTCTTGAATTACCTTTCACTCAAATAGCAATTATCTTTTAAGTTTCACAACGCATTGCAGCGAATGGGTTTAACCAGTAAAATTAAAAATATTTACGCATTTTACCATTAATTTTGTTTTAGGCTTCTTATTTATTGTCTTGTGCAAAATTGGACAATATGGGAATATCTAACTTGGCCATTAAATCCAAAGCAGTTGTAATAAACCAATCAACCCTTCACACATACTCATTGTTCAATAGCTGTTCTTCAGGTTATCATAAAACACAAGGGCCAATTCTGAGGCTGGGCGAGGTGTGGAGAACGGTGTTCTCCATTGGCTTCGGGCGGGATTGAATGAATCTTGGGCGGACTTACCGGCAAAATTCCGCCCGAGTTATCCAAATGGATTACACAGGCATGAACAATATTTGCAGGAGTTGTTTAACATATTGTCAAACTTAATACTGAACCTTATTTTTCTATAGCTAACACGAGCACGAAGAGAGTGGTGGAGACACAGGATAAAGAGTGTGAATATTTTACAGATTAAAAAGTTAAAAACCAGGTGAAATGTTTTTAAAAACCAAATTGGAAAATAATTAAGTAAAGTAGTGATGGAGGTTCAGGTGATGGGTAATATCTGCATGATGTGGAAGCTAGTGGACCCCATTGTGGCTCCACATGAACACATCTATAGTAAGTGTTGGTTGCTCAAGGAACTGCGACTCAGATTTGATGAACTGGAGTCTGAGCTTCAGATGCTGTGACACATCAGGGAAGGGGAGAGATACCTGGACGCTGTGTTTCAGGAGGCACCCCTTAGATTAACTACCTTGAATTTTGCCAGTGGTCTGGAACACAAGAGTGTCACTGAGTGCGGCAGGTAGAGGGAGCTGAGGGTTAGCACTGCAGGAGACTCAGCCCTTGTCCCTGACCAACAGGTAGGAGAATCTTGCTCCTTGTGTGGATGAGAGAGGAGATTGTAGGAAGGATGAGCAAACTGACCATGGCACTGTTTCAGGGAGCTGTTCAAGTGGGGCGGGGGGAGGGGGGAGGAGTGGAGGTGGGGTGGAGACAAATGTAGTCATAGTTGGGGTAGTATGGTCAGGGGAATAGACACTGTTCTCTGTAGCCAGGATTGAGAGTCTTGAAGGCTGTGTTGCCTGCCTGGTAAACACAGTGAGCGTTTTAACAACACCAGGTTAAAGTCCAACAGGTTTATTTGGTAGCAAATGCCATTAGCTTTTGGAGCGCTGCTCCTTCGTCAGATGGAGTGGATATCTGCTCTCAAACAGGGCATACAGAGACACAAACCATGGACTACTCTCTGGAATCGGTTGCATTCTTGGACACACGCATCTCCATTAAGGACGGTCACCTCAGCACCTCACTGTACCGCAAGCCCACGGATAACCTCACAATGCTCCACTTCTCCAGCTTCCACCCTAAACACGTTAAAGAAGCCATCCCCTACGGACAAGCCCTCCGTATACACAGGATCTGTTTGGATGAGGAGGATCACAACAGACACCTCCAGACGCTGAAAGATGCCCTCATAAGAACAGGATATGGCACTCGACTCATCGATTGACAGTTCCGACGCGCCACAGCGAAAAACCGCACCGGCCTCCTCAGAAGACAAACACGCGACACGGTGGACAGAGTACCCTTCGTCATCCAGTACTTCCCCGGAGCGGAGAACCTACGGCATCTCCTCCGGAGCCTTCAACATGTCATTGATGAAGACGAACATCTCGCCAAGGCCATCCCCACACCCCCACTTCTTGCCTTCAAACAACCGCACAACCTCAAATAGACCATTGTCCACAGCAAACTACCCAGCCTTCAGGAGAACAGTGACCACGACACCACACAACCCTGCCACAGCAACCTCTGCAAGACGTGCCGGATCATCGACATGGATGCCATCAGCTCACATGAGAACACCATCTACCAGGTACACGGTACCTATTCTTGCAACTCGGCCAACGTTGTCTACCTGATACGCTGCAGGAAGGGATGTCCCGAGGCATGGTACACTGAGGAAACCATGCAGACGCTACGACAACGGATGAATGAACACCGCTCAACAATCACCAGGCAAGACTGTTCTCTTCCTGTGGGGGAGCACTTCAGCGGTCACGGGCATTCAGCCTCTGATTTTCGGGTAAGCGTTCTCCAAGGCGGCCTTCACGACACAAGACAGCGCAGAGTCGCTGAGCAGAAATTGATAGCCAAGTTCCACACACATGAGGACAGCCTAAACTGGGATCTTGGATTTATGTCACACTATCAGTAACCCCCACAGCTTGCCTCCTGGACTTGCAGAATCTCACTGACTGTCCTGTCTGGAGACAATACACATCTCTTTAACCTGTGCTTAATGCTCCCTCCACTCACATTGTCTGTATCTTTAAGACCTGGTTGGCTGTAGAGATTCACATTCTAATCAGTATTCTGTAACTTGATTTTGTGTCTCTGTATGCCCTGTTTGAGAGCAGATATCCACTCCATCTGACGAAGGAGTAGCGCTCCGAAAGCTAATGGCATTTGCTACCAAATAAACCTGTTGGACTTTAACCTGGTGTTGTTAAAACTCTTACTGTGTTGATATAAAGGCAGTGGATAGTGATGTAGAAACAGTTTGGATTGAAATCATGAATAGAACATAGAACAGTACAGCACAGAACAGGCCCTTCAGCCCACGATGTTGTGCCGAGCTTTATCTGAAACCAAGATCAAGCTATCCCACTCCCTATCATCCTGGTGTGCTCCATGTGCCTATCCAATAACCGCTTAAATGTTCCTAAAGTGTCTGACTCCACTATCACTGCAGGCAGTCCATTCCACACCCCAACCACTCTCTACGTAAAGAACCTACCTCTGATATCCTTCCTATATCTCCCACCACGAACCCTATAGTTATGCCCCCTTGCAATAGCTCCATCCATCCGAGGAAATAGTCTTTGAACGTTCATTCTATCTATCCCCTTCATCATTTTATAAACCTCTATTAAGTCTCCCCTCAGCCTCCTCCGCTCCAGAGAGAACAGCCCCAGCTCCCTCAACCTTTCCTCATAAGACCTACCCTCCAAACCAGGCAGCATCCTGGTAAATCTCCTCTGCACTCTTTCCAGCGCTTCCACATCCTTCTTATAGTGAGGTGACCAGAACTGCACACAATATTCCAAATGTGGTCTCACCAAGGTCCTGTACAGTTGCAGCATCACCCCACAGCTCTTAAACTCCAACCCCCTGTTAATAAAAGCTAACACACTATAGGCCTTCTTCACAGCTCTATCCACTTGAGTGGCAACCTTTAAAGATCTGTGGATATGGACCCCAAGATCTCTCTGTTCCTCCACAGTCTTCAGAACCCTACCTTTGACCCTGTAATCCACATTTAAATTAGTCCTACCAAAATGAATCACCTCACATTTATCAGGGTTAAACTCCATTTGCCATTTTTCAGCCCAGCTTTGCATCCTATCTATGTCTCTTTACAGCCTACAACAGCCCTCCACCTCATCCACTACTCCACCAATCTTGGTATCATCAGCAAATTTACTGATCCACCCTTCAGCCCCCTCCTCTATGTCATTAATAAAAATCACAAAGAGCAGAGGACCAAGCACTGATCCCTGTGGCACTCCACTAGCAACCTGTCTCCAATCCAAAAATTTTCCATCCACCACCACCCTCTGTCTTCGATCAGATAGCCAGTTACCTATCCAATCGGCCAACTTTCCCTCTATCCCACACCCCTTCACTTTCATCATAAGCCGACCATGGGGGACCTTATCAAACGCCTTACTAAAATCCATGTATATGACATCAACTGCCCTACCTTCATCAACACACTTAGTTACCTCCTCAAAAAATTCAATCAAATTTGTGAGGCACGACTTGCCCTTCATGAATCCATGCTGACTATCCCGGATTAATCCGCATCTTTCTAAATGGTCGTAAATCCCATCCCTAAGGACCTTTTCCATCAACTTACCAACCACCGAAGTAAGACTAACCAGTCTATAATTACCAGGGTCATTTCTATTCCCTTTCTTAAACAAAGGAACAACATTCGCCATTCTCCAGTCCTCTGGCACCATCCCCGTGGACAGCGAGGACCCAAAGATCAAAGCCAAAGGCTCTGCAATCTCATCCCTTGCCTCCCAAAGAATCCTAGGATATATATCATCAGGCCCAGGGGACTTATCGACCTTCAGTTTATTCAAAACTGCCAGGATATCCTCCCTCCGAACATCTATTTCCTCCAGCCTATTAGCCTCTAACACCTTCTCTTCCTCAGAAACATGGCCCCTCTCCTTGGTGAACACTGAAGAAAAGTATTCATTCATCACCTCGCCTATCTCTACTGACTCCATACACAAGTTCCCACTACTGTCCTTGACCGGCCCTAACCTCACCCTGGTCATTCTTTTATTCCTCACATAAGAGTAAAAAACCTTGGGGTTTTCCTTGATCCGACCCGCCAAGGACTTCTCATGTCCCCTCCTAGCTCTCCTAAGCCCCTTTTTCAGCTCGTTCCTTGCTAACTTGTAACCCTCAATCGAGCCATCTGAACCTTGTTTCCTCATCCCTACATAAGCTTCCCTCTTCCTTTTCACAAGACATTCCACCTCTTTCGTGAACTATGGTTCCCTCACTCGGCCATTTCCTCCCTGCCTGACAGGGACATATCTATCAAGGACACCCATGACACCCATGGAGGAATGGCAGGGGAAGGAAGACAAGAGTGGGAGTACTCTATAGACCCCCAAAATATGATCTCTCAAGAAATCAAAGCATAAATATCAAGGGCATGTTTGAAGGGAACTGCAATTATCATGGAAAATTTTAATCTACATGTTGATTGGACAAACCAAACTGGCAAGGGTAATGTGGAAGAAGAATTTGTGGAGTGCTTTTTGGAGCAATTGTGGAACCTACCCAGGAACAGGCAATTTTAGATTTGGTTTTGTGTAATGAAAAAGGATTAATAAGAGACCTTGTGCTTAAGGATTCCCCAGAGAGTAGTGATGACCACAATATGATAGAATTCCAGTTTGAGAGTGAACACCACAGATCCATAACCAGCGTCTTCAACTTAGATAAGGGCAATTATAATGGTATGATGGATGAGTTGTCTAAGTTGAACTGTGTAAACAAGCTAAGATACAAGTCAGTAGATGAGCAGTGACAGATATTCAAACAGCTGGTCCAAAATGCTCAGCAGGTGTTTATCCCAACCAAAAAGAGGGATTCCATGAGAAACAGGCAAAATCCATAGTTGACATAGGAGGTCAAGGATTATGTTACATTGAAAAGCAGGATATACAAAGTGGCAAGGGATAGTGGTAGAAGTTGGGGCTGGGAAGTTTTTAGGATCCAGCAGCAAAAGACTATAAGAAGAGAGAAAAGGAATTTTGAGAGAAAACTTGCATGCAGCATAAAAACAAACAATAAGAGTTTCTATGGATATAGATATAAAGGAAGTGGGGGCTAAGGTAAATGTGGGACCTCTACTGAATGAAGTTGGTGACTTAGTAACAGTAAACCAAGAAATGGCGGAAATGCTAAATAAATTTTTTGCATCTGTCTTCACGGAAGACTTTACAAATATCCTTAAGATATCAGATGGGCTGATTTCAAATAACACGGTAGAGCTCACAAAAATTCCAATCACAAGGATAGAGTATTAGAGAAACGCAAGAGGCTAAAGGCGGACAAGGCCCCAGGACTCGATGAACCACATGTTAGAGATTAAATGGAGTGGCTGAAATGCTAATGGACCCATTGGTTGAAATTTTTCGTAACTCGCTAAAACCAGGAGGGTATCAGAAGATTAGAAAACAGCCAATGTGATGCCATTGTTCAAAAATGGAGAAAGGCAGAAGGCAGGGAATAATAAGCCATTTTAACATCTATTATTGGCAAAATGCTGGAGTCAATAATCAAAGAGGAAATAGCTAATCATTTAGGAAAGCTGAATGTAGTCAAACCTAGTCAACATGGTTTTATGAAAAGTAAATAATTTTTGACAATTTTGCTCGAATTCTTTGAGGATGTAACAGGGAGAATAGATAGAGGGGAACCTGTAGATGTAGTGTATTTAGATTTCCAAAAGGCATTTGACAAGGTGCTGCATAAGAGGCTGGTGCATCAAGTAAAATCTCATGAAATTGGAGGTGTGTTAGCATGGATTAAAAACTGGCTGTCACATAGAAAACAGAGGGTTGGAATAAATGGGTCCTTTTTGGAGTGGAAAGATATAACTAGTGGAGTAACACAAGGATCAGTTCTTGGCCCACAATTGTTCACAGTAATGACCTGGGGGAAGGAATGGAATGTAGTGTTTCCGAATTTGCTGATGATATGAAGATAGGTGGAAGGGCATGTGTGATGAGGATATTGTGATTCTGCAATGGGATATAGATAGATTGGGTGACTGGACGAAAACCTGGCAAAAGGAGTTTAATGTGGGGTAGTGTGAGGTCATCCACTTCGGTAGGAGTAATCAAAAGACAGATTATTATCTAAATGGAGAGAGACCGCAGGTGAGTAAAGTACAGAGGGATCTAGGTGTTCAAGTGCATGAATCACAATAAGTTGCAGGCAGGTCCAACAAGTAGTTAAGAAGGCAAACGGCATTTTGGCCTTTATTGCAAAGAGATTGCAGTTGTACAGGGTGTTGGTGAGGCCTCACCTGGAGTACTGCTCAGTTCCCTTACCTAAAAAGGGATATAGTAACATTGGAGGCAGTCCAAAGGAGATTCACCAGGCTAATTCCTGGGATGAGATGGTTATCCTATCAAGAGAGACTAAATAGTCTGGGTCTGTATTCCTTGGTGTTTAGAAGAGTGAGGGATGATCTTATTCAAACATTTAAGATCTTGATGTATTTGACAGGGTAGATGGTGAGATAGTTTCACTAGTGGGAGAGTCTTGAATAAGGGGACATAGCTACAAGATAAAGGACTGGTCATTTAAAACTGAGGTGGGTAGAAATTTCTCCTTGCTGTGAATCTCTGGAATTCTCTATCCCAAAGGGTAGTGGAGGCTGGATCATTAGAAGTATTCAAAGTAGAAGTGGATAAGTATTTGATAGATCAAAGAATAGAGGGCTATGGGGAAATGGCAAAGAAAAGGAGTTGAGGCTGGCATAGATCAGACATGATTGTATTGAATGGTGGGGCAGGCTTGAAGCATCTGGTGGCCAATTGGCACAGCCATAATAGTAAACAGATCACTAACAGAGCCTATGGGAATTTAGTCTCCAATGACAAGGACAGCAACTACATTCATGTCGTGGTATTAACTCTGTAAAGCATAGAGAGCCACAAATTCAAACAACTAAGTACGCCCAAAGAATAGACAGGAAAATCCCCCTTTTTCCCACCCTTGGGCACTTAGATTCTGTTTGGGGAAATTGCTCCCATTATTTCATTGGAGGTAGTTCAGAGGAGGTTCCAGTGGGGGGGGGGAGGGGCTGCAGGTTGCATTGGGGCAATTTGTTTGGATTAAAAAGGGGGCCAAGATGGAGGTGAAATATCACAGTCTAAAGTTGATTAACTCAGTGTAGAGTCCAGAAGGCTGTAACGTGCCTCATCGGAAGATGAGGTACTGTTCGTCCAGTTTGTGTTGGGCTTCATTAGAGCATTGCAACAGGCAAAGGAGGGACATATGGGTATGAGAATTGAAATGGCAAGCAACAGGAAGTTTAGGGTTATGGTTGCGGACTGAGTGAAGATGTTCCACAAAACAGTCACCTAGTCTGCAGTTTAGTTCACCCCACTGAACCTGGGGAAGTTTGTTGACAATGACAACTATAACTCCATTCATTTACTGCCATTAACATAAAAAGAATCGGAGAATTGCTACCTGTTTATTGGACTAGAAGACAATTCATGATTCAGAAATGTAAAATAGGACAAAAAATTCAAATTAAACAAACAGTGAGTGTAAAGAAAAGGGCATTCTTTTCTACTAGGTTCCAATGCTTTATACATTGATTGCATTTCTTCATACAATGTATATGATGGTTACAGTGTACACTATAGGAGTACGTTAAATACTTTGCCAAAAGCTTAGAGTGACTGAGGCATTCACCTATGGCTCATTCTTCATCCAATTGCACTGCCATTCCTCAGCCATCTAGTCAAAAGTTACCAAATAAAATTTGGGTCTCAGAAGGGCATTTTGAAGTTCAGCTATATTTTATATCCCATATCTTTTCCATCCATCAATGCTACTGACATGTATCTTTGCAGTATTTTCTGTTTTTCAGATCCCAGTATTTGATTTTTTTAAACTTTCTTATTTTATACTGATGTGTTGGTGCTTGGGAAATAATTGCTCCCCTCTTCATTATGAAAAAATGATAATTATTTTACTTCAATGTGTAAGAGATCTCATATATCTGAATAGGTTTTCAAAAGAAAGAAAACAGTCTTACATGTTTCTTGCATTAAATTTCTTGGCGTCTGTGCTGATTAAAGACTCTCATTCAAACCCTTTTTGCAAACGAGCATCTGCATTAATATAACAATGCTAAATTGTTCTGTGATTCTTATCTGATTTCTGATTTAATGGATACCATTGTGCTTGGACTCGTGCTTCAATATTAACATTTCTCCATTGCATTTCCTTGCCTGCAGGCTGTTTTTAAAATAAAGAGGCATTTTCATTAAGGCGATTTGTTAGTACAGTAAAGAAATGCCTCGAAGGAACAAAGGCCAAAGATGGAAAGATGGATTCTGATATTAGCTCCAAAATATTTGTGTGTGAAAAATACTTAGAGTAGACATAAACTGCAGGAAAGAATCCTTTGACTGTGACATTAATAGTCAACCCATGTTACTTATCTTCCATGAATGTTTGCGTTCATGAAGTTGAAAGACATCACTGTTGAAGATTGAAATATTTTCATCTGTTTTTCTGCCCAAGTGTAATACGTGAAATCTCCATTATGGCACCAGAAATGCATCCAAACCTCAGTGAAGCCCTCCAAGGCAAAAAAAATGCACAGTTTGAATGGTAGGGCTCTAGGAAGTACAGAGGACCAGAGGGATCTTGCTATGAATGTCCATAACTCTCTGAAGGCTTAAGGTGGTTAAAAGGCTTCTGGAATATTTACCTTTATCAGCAGAGGCTCAGAATATAAAAGCAGGCCACAGCTGGAGTATTGTGTGCAGTTCTGGTCGTCACACTATAGGAAGGATGTGATTGCATTAGAGAAGGTGCAGAGGAGGTTCACCAGGATGTTACCTGGGCTGGAGCTCCTTATAATGTTTTACACCTCCATTAAAACCCCCCTCAGCCTTCCAAGCTCTAAGAAAAACAACCCCAGCCTAGCCAGCCTATCTTCATAGTTGAAATGCTCCAGCCCAGGCAATATCCTGGTGAATCTCCTCAGCTATGAAGACAGGTTGGCTAAGCTAGGGTTGTTCTCCTTAGAGCTGGAACTCACTGCCTGAAAGGGGGTAGAGGTGGGAACCCTCACAACATTTAACATAGAAACATAGAAGATAGGAGCAGGAGGAGGCCATTTGGCCGTTTGAGCCTGCTCCGCCATTCATTACGATCATGGCT
This sequence comes from Mustelus asterias, assembly GCF_964213995.1. Classification (NCBI taxonomy): domain Eukaryota; kingdom Metazoa; phylum Chordata; class Chondrichthyes; order Carcharhiniformes; family Triakidae; genus Mustelus; species Mustelus asterias. The sequence continues at coordinate 86,254,957 of NC_135804.1, read as the reverse complement.
GATCATCCAACTCAATAGCCTAATCCTGCTTTTTCCCCATAACCTTTGATCCTGTTCACCCCAAATGCTATATCCAGCTGTCTCTTGAATACATTCAATGTTTTGGCATCCACTACTTCCTGTGATAATGAATTCCACAGGCTCACCACTCTTTGGGTGAAGAAATGTCTCCTCACCTCCGTCCTAAATGGTCTACCCTGAATCCTCAGACTGTGACACCTGGTTCTGGACTCACCTACCATCGGGAATATCCTCCCTGCATCTACTCTATCTAGCCCTGTTAGAATTGTATAAGTCTCTATGAGATCCCCCCTCATTCGTCTGAACTCCAGCAAAAACAATCCTAACCTAGTCAATCTCTCCTCATACATCATGCCATCTCTGGAATCAGCCTGGTAAACCTTCACTGCAATCCCTAGAGAGCAAGAACATCCTTCCTCAGAAAAGGAGACCAAAACTGCACACAATACTCAGGTGTGGCCCTACCAAGGCCCTGTATAATTGCAGCAACACATCCCTGCTCCTGTACTCGAAACCTCTCGCAATGAAGGCCAACATACCATTTGCTTTCTTTATCACCTGCTGCACCTTCATGCTTACCTTCAGTGACTGGTGCACAAGGACAGCCAGGTCCCTCTGCACACTCCCCTCTCTCAATTTACAGCCAATCAGGTAATCTGCCTTCTTGTTTTTGCTTCCAAAGTGAATAACCTCACATTTATCCAAATTATACTGCATCTGCCATTGATTTGCCCACTCATCCAACCTGTTTAGATCATTCTGAAGGATCTCTGCATCCTGGTCACAGTTCACCCTCTCACCCAACATGGTATCATCTGCAAACTTTGAGATATCACATTTTGTTCCCTCATCCAAATCATTGATATAGGGCCCAACTTTACCATTGCGTAAACATGGTAAAGTCGGGCGTGAGGCCATTAACACGAACCGCGCCCGCGCAGATGCCCACTTTACTGAGGCCCAAAAATGGCCGCGATCCGATTCGCGCCTGAAACGGGTGCAACGGCGATTTAAATGCATTTGCATGCATTTAAATTGAATTAATGAACTGCCCAGCCAACTTTATCTGCATTTCCCCCTTTACCATCGTGTTCGTGCGTCCAGATTCGGCGTGAAACAGACACGCTTGGCAAAGGTCTGTTTCGGGCGCTCCAGCTTCTGAAGAGGTAAATTCAGAGCTTCCAACGGCTCTCTGACTCAGACCGGTGGTGGGTGGGGAGGCGGAGCGCGGGGGGGAGGCCAGATCATTTTCTGGTGGGGGGGTGGGGGGGGGGAGGGAGGCGGGCCAAATCATTCTCTGGTAAGGGGAGGACGGGAGAAGGGAGGCCCGATTATTTTCTGGTGGGGGGGAGGCGGGTCAGATGTATCTCTGGTGAGGGGGAGAAGCCCGAACTTTCTCTGGGGGAGGAGGCCCGATCATTCTCTGGCGGGGTTGGGGGGGTTGGTCAGGGGCAAGGGGGGACTGCTGCCACTCTGTGGGTGATCGGTGGGGGGAAGGGGGCAGAGGTTCACGATCGGTCTGGGTAGCGAGGGGGGTGGGTGGATAAGGGGGAAAGTTATGTTGTAGGGGTGGGAATGATGTTTGTGGGGACCATTGCTCCCGCTTTATCTGCTTTTTGTGGCCCGGGAGCGATGTGACAGAGGCGCGATTTTCACATTTTTTTCTAACTGCGCATGCGCAGTTCAGAGCTCTGATCATTTCAGGCGCGCTAAGCCCCGCCCACAGCGCAATTCAGACCCGTGATTTTTTTTTCAAGATAAGTGCGTATGGAGGTGCCTGGGAACAGTTTTCCAAGTCGGATCTGAATTGCGCCAGATTCAGCACTTAGAATGAAAATGGTAAAATCGGGCCCATAGAGGGATAGAGGGCAGCCCCCCTGCTTGAGGAAGCAGGGGGGCTGTAGAAGGAGTTGGACAGTGGGCAAAGTAATGGCAGATGGAATACAATGTGGAAAAGTGTGAGGTTATGCACTTTGGAAGGAGGAATGGAGGCATAGACTATTTTCTAAATGGGAAAATGCTTAGGAAATCAGAAACACAAAGGGTCTTGGGAGTCATTGTTCAAGATTCTCTTAAGGTTAATGTGCAGGTTCAGTCGGCAGTTAGGAACGCAAATGCAATTTTAGCATTCATGTCGAGAAGGCTAGAATACAAGAGCAGGGACGTACTTCTGAGGCTGCATCAGGCTCTGGTCAGAACCCATTTGGAGTATTGTCAGCAGTTTTGGACCCCGTATCTAAGGAAGGATTTGCTGGCCTTGGAAAGGATCCAGAGGAGGTTCACAAGAATGATCCCTGGAATGAAGAGCTTGTCATGTGAGGAATGGTTGAGGACTCTGGGTCTGTACTTGTTGGAGTTTAGAAGGATGAGGGGGGATCTTATTGAAACTTACAGGATACTTCAAGGCCTGGATACAGTGGTTGTGGAGTGGATGTTTCCACTAGTAGGAAAAATTAGAACCAGAGGGCACAACCTCAGGCTAAAGGGGCGATCCCTTAAAACAGAGCTGAGGAGGAATTTCTTCAGCCAGAGAGTGGTGAATCTGTGGAACTCTTTGCCGCAGAAGGCTGTGGAAGCCAGGTCATTGAGTGTCTTTAAGATAGAGATAGATAGGTTCTTGATTAATAAGGGGATCAGGGGTTATGGGGAAAAGGCAGGAGAATGGGGATGAGAAAAAAATCAACCATGATTGAATGGCAGAGCAGACTCGAAGGGGCGAGTGGTCTAATTCTGCTCCTATATCTTGTGGTCTTATGGTCTGATGTATTGTGAATAGCTGGGGTCCCAGCACCGATCCCTGTGACACCCCACTAGTTAATGCCTGCCAATTTGAAAAGCACCCATTAATTCCAACTCTTTGGACCCTGTTATACCATTTTGATTCTAAGTGCTGGGCGGACTTGAATCTGGGAGTGTTTCAGATCCGACTTTTAGACCCGTTCTCCCCCATACGCACTCTGCCTGCAAAAAATATCAGCGAGTCCGAATCGCACTGCGCAAGCCTGTGGGCGGGGCTTAATGCGCTCAAAATCCTGCAGCTCCGATCGGTGCCTCTAACTGCACATGCGCAGAAAAAAAAATGATAGAATGCAGTTTCCGTACCACTTCGCTCACGGGCCGGATAATGCCTCCCCCGACCCCCACAGACATTGCCCCACCCCACAGCATTACTGACCCCCTTATCCCCCCTCCACCCACCCAACACCCAGTACGATGCCGTGCCCCTCCCACTCTTCCCCCACTGATCTCAGGCAGAGTGGCAGCAGTACGCCCTGGGAAATGCGGCCTGGGAGGAAGTCGCCACCTCGGTCAGTGCCAGGGCACTGGCCCCTGAACTGGGAAGCAGTACTGGAAAGAAGTCAATGACCTCATCCTTGCTGAACCCCATCTTGCATCTTCCCCCAAATTTCCCCCAGACCCTCACAACCCCAGCATCCTGCATGCTTCCAGCTCCTGACCCCCAAGGACCTCCTTCCTTTCCCCCCAAGAGCCCCACTGCACTTGCCCTCTAAGGGCCATCACCTGATACTCTGCAGGAGTCACGCCACCATTTCTTTCATGGCTCCTTCTGTCTCCACAGGAGAAGACCGACCATAACACCCGTGAGAGGGCGATGACAGGGGGTGGTGAGCCAGGCCTCTGGGTCCTCATCCCCTTTGAGGAGCGGGTGCTGGAACTCTCAAGAGAAGGGGAGATGCGGGTTGTCAGCAACAGTATGGTGGGGCTGCTGTCAAGACATGAGCACCTCCACTCATTCCTCCACTCACTTTAAGGCAACTTCTCAGGGAAACAAGTTCCGGGTGCGAGGGGCAAGGTTTAACGGAGATGTACGAGACATGTTTATTTGCACAGAGAGGGTGTGGCTGCCAGGGGATTTCGCAGTCGCAGATATGATAGTGACCTTTAAGGGGCATCGCTTCAGTTATGTGAATGGGATGGGAATAGAGGCAAATGGTCCCTGGAAGGTAACAAATCAGATGGGCAATCTGGTCACTACAGGCTTGGAGGGTCGAAGGGCCTGTTCCTGTGATATAATTTTTTTGGTGCTTTGTTCTATGTTCAGTGGAGAAATGTGAATCATGTGTTTGGCACCTCGGATTCCTCTCCCTCCCTTGCACTTAACCTTGTGTCCTGGGACACATCTGGATGTCCCGGTGCCCTCTGGACTCCAGACCCATACTGCAACTCCTGCCCATCCTGGTCCAGACAGCTCGGACAAGTCCTCGGAGGATATGGGTGAAGGGACCTCCAAGGGTGGCATCGTTTTGGCGTCAGCTGCCACCTCACAACTCAACATCCCAGATACTGACACGTCGGTGAGTCCAGTGAGTGGTGAGGCTTCTGGATCACTCTCTGGTGAGAACGACACATCTGATAATGTACATCGGGTGGAGGAAGGAACATCCGAGACTTCTGATATGCGAGGGCCTGCTGGAGACAAGAACTCAGCTGGCCCCAGGCTACATACTGAGCCTCTGAAATCACTTCTCCCTCAGCTGCTGGAGATGTAGCAACAGAGCCAGGGAATGCAGGAGGGGCTGACGGCCACACTGAACCAACTGCGAGGCTGCTGGGAGGAGTCCCAAAGCTTTCAGGCGGACCAGCTATTGCCTGTCTTGCATGCTTCCCAGGCCAACACTGCAAGGATGGCATCTGCACTGGAAAGTCTGGGGCAGGGGAACCTCACCATGAGTGGCAGGCTCCAAGCGGTGGCCAAGTCACTGCAGGCCACAGCAGAGTCCCAGAGGGCCACAGCTGAGGGACTGAACAGGCTCCTCGAGGTTCTGCGGCTCATGGCTGAGAGGCTTGAGAGCTTGCAGGAGACTCAGCGGGACAGTGCTGAGACACAGCGGGCTATGGCAGCACCCCTTGAGAACGTGGCCCACCCACAGAGGGTCATGGCAGAGGGCTTGCAGAGCGCAGCCCAGTCTCAGAGGGCCATGGCTGAGGGGCTGCAGAGTATGGCCCAGTCTCAGAGGGCACTTGCTGCGGCCATTGAGAGGTCGGCCCCGACTCAAGTGGCCATCATAGAGGGCTCGACCACCATAGGTAGGACGTAGGTGGTCCTCCAGGACTGGCAGGGCCAGGTGATGCCGAAGCTTCTGGAGCTCACTGCAGTAGCACCACTGTCCCATGGAGTGACCCAAGGGCCCACAGGAGCCCCAAGGGAGGAGGAAGGGCTCGAGGCCATGCCGGGATCTTCCAGCCAGGAAAATGTGTCTATGGCAACACCTTCTGACTCCCTGCTTCCTGACATTGGGGCATCTCAGGGGCAGTAGGATGAAGAGGTTGTCATGGAAACATCCCAGACACCTGGAAGCAGGCCAGGGCCCTCAATGTCCAGGGCCTTCAGAGGACACCCGCCACGTGCATCACAGGCCACGGGGCCCCCTCCACCTCCAATGTACATTCTAGGGAGTCACTGAGTCCAGTTGTAGGCCACGTAAGGTTAGGAAGTTTTAGTTGCACTGAGTTGGCACAGGTGAAGGGGTGCACTAGTTAGAAAGATATTTAAGCACCTTAACGTTTTCTGTTCACAAGCTTTTATGTTAGAACGTCTTATTTATTGATGTTTGTTGCAATTAAATGTTTTTTCACCACCAACCTGTGACTAATTTGTCTCAGATTTGTCTCGAATAGGAATCCTCTTCCATTGATGATCACCGGAGCGATGCTTCACGTTGATGTCAGTTTGGGAGGCCCCTCAATGCTGTGTCACTGAGAAAAGAAAGCCATTGGTCCCCAGATCCCATGAGCGATTCCCTCCCGTCCCTCACCCGCCCTAGGGCCCTGCATGGGGGTTTCAGATCCCTTACCCACTGCAGGGACATGGACCCAGGTGCCAGCATGCATGCAGAGCTCAGGTAGGAGTCAGACTAGTTTGCACCAGGACATCATTATAATGGTGCTATCATCCTCCTGCCTGCCAAAAAACTCGCTAACACAGAGTACCCAGGTTCATCGCTCTGGTGTAACAATGTTGCAGGAGATAGAAGGAATTTTGGGGGTGGGGATGGAACCCACAGACACAAACCTCTAGCGACTGAACCACCTGATGATCAGGGCCTCCCTAGCCGCCCTCGCATGCCTCATTTGAGCTGCCAGCCCTCCAGCACCTGGGTGGTGTTCCTCGGTGTGCTCTTCCTCATCTTCCTCCTCCTCCTCTTCCTCCTTCTCCTGCTGGACATCCTCCTCAGCGACGCCGGCTGGTCAGCCTCCACGTCCTCCTCCTCCAAGATGTCACCTCTCTGTACAGCCAGATTGTGCAAGGCACAGCACACGATCACAATGCAGGAAGAGATCACAGGGCTGTATTGTAGGGCCTCACCAGAGCGGTCCAGGCACCAGAATAGCATTTTGAGGAGCCCAATTCACTTCTCTACTATCGGGTGGGTGGCTCCATGGGCCTCATTATAGCGGGTCTCCACCTCAGACACAGGCCTCTGCATAGGCATCATCAGCCATGTCCGAAGTGGGTAACCCATATCATCCACTAGTCACTCCCACAGCCTGGGCTCCTCCTCAAATGCCTCCGGGAGGTCCGAGCTCCTGACAATGAAGCTGTCGTGCACGCTGCCTGGGTGTTTTGCATAGACTTGCATGATGTTCATATTGTGGTCACACACCAGTTGAACATTCAGGGAGTGGAACGCCTTTCTGTTGATGAATCTCCGCGGATTCTGTAGGAGTCCTTGAGGACAATGTGTGTGCAGTCGGTGACCCCTGTACGTTAGGCATCCCCGCAATGGCTGCGAACCTGCAGCCCGGGCTTCCTGATGGGCCTGGTCCAGGTTAAATTTGATGTACTGTCCAGCCCGGGCATACAGGGCTTCCGTGACCTGCTTGATACAGGTGTGCACAGCTGTTTGGGAGATGCCATAGACATCTCTGCTAGGGGTCTGGAAGGAGCCAGTCGCATAAAAATTCAGAGCAGCCGTCAATTTGACAGCCACCGAGAGTGGGTGCCCCCTCCCCCCACCCACCTCTAGGTGCCAGGTCCTGCAACAGTTTGCACAGGTGTTGCACTATCTGCTTTCAGAGGCGGGGACGTTGGTGACACACGGTGTCCGAGATCTGTTCCAATTACACTCATGCACGGAACTGCCGGGGTCTCTGCTCCCTCCTCCTCCACTCTGGGTGAATGGCAGCCACCTCCTGCCTCTGATGATCGTCTCTCTCTCCTCCTGCAAGTGGTAAGGCCCGGGCCTCCTGTGTCTGCAATTCTTCCTCCAGCTCCTCCTCCTCAGCTCCAGCAGCAACCAAAAGAACAGCAAGATCAGATGTGACCCATGGAGTGACCCAGGGGTCCACAGGAACCCCACAGGAGGAGGAAGGGCTTGAGCCCATGCCGGGGCCTTCCAGCCAGGAGATTGTGGCTGTGGCTATACCTTCCGACTCCCCCCTTCCTGACCCCGGGGCATCTCAGGAGCTGTGGGATGAAGAGGGTGTCATGGAAACATCCCAGGCACCTGGAAGCAGGCCAGGGCCCTCAAGGTCCAGGGCTTCCAGAGGACGCCAGCTACACGCATCACAGGCCACGGAGCGAGATAGGCAGCTGGCCCCTTCCACCTCCGATGTACATTCTGGGGAGTCACTGAGACGTAGTGGTAGGTCACGTAAGGTTAGGAAGTTGTAGTTTCACTGAGATGGCACGGGTGAAGGGCTGCACCAGTTAGAAAGATATTTAAGTGTTAATGTTTTCTGTTCACAGGTTTGTTAGAATGTCTTATTTAAACATCTTTATTGCAATTAAAAGTTTTTTCAACACCCAGCTGTGACTGATTTGTCTCAAACAGGAATCCTCTTCCATTGATGATCACCGGAGCGATGCTTCATGTTGATGTCAGTTTGGGAGGCCCCTCAATGCTGTGACCCTGAGAAAAGGAAACCATTGGTTCCTCAGACCCCACAAGCGATTCCCTCCCATTCACCCCCCCCCCCCACCCCCTTCACCCCAGAGCCCTGTAAGGGGGTTTCAGATCCCTTACCCACCACAGACGTGGGCCCAGGTGCCAGCGTGCATGTGGAGCTCAGGTAGGAGTCAGACTTGTTTGCACCACGGCATCATCATAATGGTGCTTAGCGAATCGTCATCACCCTCCTCCCTGCCAAAAAACTCGCTAACACAGAGTACCCAGGCCCACCATTCTGGTGTGACAATGTTGCAGGAGATAGAAGGAATTTTGGAGGGGCGGGGGGGAGGGGGGGGAAGGTGGGGGGCGTGAGGAATGGAACCCACAGACACAAACCCCTAGTGAGTGAACCGCCTGGTGATCAGGGCCTCCCTTGCCGCCCTCGCATGCCTTATTTGAGCTGCCAGCCCTCCAGCACCTGGTTGGTGTTCCTCAGCATGCTCTTCCTCATCCTCCTCCTCCTCCTCCTCTTACTGATCATCTTCCCCAGCGATGCCTGGCTGGTCAGCTTCCACGTCCTCCTCCTCCAATAGGTCACCTCTTTTTGGAGCCAGATTGTGCAAGGCGCAGTACAGCACTACTATGCAGGAAGAGATCACAGGGCTGTATTGTAGGGTCCCACCAGAGCGGTCCAGGCACCGGAATCACATTTTGAAGAGCCCAATGCACCTCTCCACTATCGTGCAGGTGGCTACATGGGCCTCATTATAGCGGGTCTCCGCCTCAGACACAGGCCTCCACACAGGCGTCATCAGCCATGTCCGAAGTGGGTAACCCATATCACCCACTAGCCACTCCCATGGCCTGGGCTCCTCCTCAAATGTTTCCGGGATGTCCGAGCCCCTGACAATGAAGCTGTTGTGCACGCTGCCTGGGTGTCTCGCACATTATGTTATGGTCATACACAAGTTGAACATTCAGGGAGTGGAACCACTTTCTGTTGATGAATCTCTGCGGATTCTGTAGGGGGGCCTTGAGGCTGACATGTGTGCAGTCGATGGCTCCGTGTACGTTAGGTATCCCCGCAATGGCCGCAAACCCTGCAGCCCGGGCTTCCAGATTGGCCTGGTCCAGGTTAAATTTGATGTACTGCCCAGCCATGGCATACAGGGCTTCCGTGACCTGCTTGACACAGGTGTGCACGTCTGACTGGGAGATGCCACATACATCTCCGCTAGGGGTCTGGAAGGAGCCAATCACATAAAGGTTCAGAACGGCAGTCAATTTGACAGCCTTCGAGAGTGGGTGCCCCCTGCCCTGAGGTGCCAGGCCCTGCAACAGGTGGCACAGGTTTTGCACTGTCTCCTTTCGGAGGCGGAGATGACAGCGGCACACGGTGTCCGACATCTGTTCAAATGACACTCATACACGGAACTGCCAGGGTCTCTGCTCCCTCCTTCTCCTGCTCCTTCTCCCTCTGGATGAATGGCGGCCACCTCCTGCCTCTGGTGGTTGTCTCCCTCCGGTCCTGCAAGTGGTAAGGTCCAGGCCTCCTGTGTCCACAATTCTTCCTTCAGCTCCTCCTCCTCAGCTCCAGCAGCAACCAAAAGAACAGCAAGATCAATTGGTTGCATCGCAAAAGCCATCTCGTCACTCTGAAGGTGTGGGTGGTGTTGGGGGGGGGGGGGGTTGGGAGGCGGAGATGGAGAGGAACACATGTAGAAGTTAAGGAACGCTGCTTTCTCCTAGCACATCAACAGTCACAGATTCTCCCCCCACCCCCCGGCCAATTCCCCCAGCCACATGCTCCCCACAATCACAGCTCCTTGAAAAGTTGAGAGGCTGCAGCAGCGCCATTTGCAAGGGCTTTGTGCATATCCTGCAGCTGGAAATGAGCTGAGTGCGTGTGGTGAACCATCGTTGGTTCCCACTAGATAGTATTGAGCCAGGGTCTGGCCAGTACTACAAGTATGTATATATGTTGCTGTTGGGGTTAGGGATGGGTTGTTCTACTTGTTGCTGTTGGGGTTAGGGTGGGGTTGTTACACCTTTGTACTGTAGTATTGTGGTACATCCCAGTCGGGCTCCGCCTCCTGGGAGAGGTATAAAGGTCTCTGCTCTGTCTGGGACCCCTCAGTCTGGGATCGTGTATATAATTAGTAGCTGCCTTGTTACAGCAAATAAAAGCCTTTATTTCCTGAGCATCAAGCCTCGTGGTGATAACACGCATCAATTTTATTTGCTGTAAATAAACTCTCGTCGAAGAAGAAAAAAAAAGAGAGTATGGAGCAGATATTGAAGCCTGAACGCCTTACACTAGATCCACGTGCGGTGGGCGCCTCTAACACCTTCGACCACTGGTTGAAATGTTTTGAGGACTACCTGGCAGCCTCCGCAGCGGTCACCACAGATGATGACAGACTCCGGGTCCTCCATGCGAGGGTAAGCGACACCGTCTACCTCGCGATCCGTGCGGCCACCGATTACACAAAGGCCCTCGAGCTTCTGAAGAAGCATGATATTAAACCGCCCAACGAAATACATGCTCGTTACCTCCTAGCCACTCGACGACGGCAGTCCGGCGAAATGATGGAGGAATATGCGAACGAGCTCCTACAGCTAGCCAGGGGCTGTAACTGCAAAGCTGTGTCGGCTGAGCAGAATATGAACGACCTTGCCCGAGATGCGTTTGTGGCGGGAGTCGGGTCATCGTACATTCGACTCAAACTACTGGAGAAACGTAACCTTGACCTTACCCAGGCAATAGAACTAGCGGAGATGCTGGAGACGGCCTCCAAAAGCCTAGTACTGTATCCTGAAGACCATGTGGAGACAACGTGGCAGGAGCAGTCGCCAATCCCTCCTCGTCCCTCGGGTTCGAAATGCTGCGTAATGGCGTGCTCACACTCGGGCCAGACGACGGCAGCAGCTCCGGGCGGCCCGCGGTGTTACTTCTGTGGGGGAGCGAAGCATACTCGGCAACGGTGTCCCACTAAAGCTGTGTTGTGCTCCGCCTGCGGTAAGAAGGGGCACTATTCGAAAGTGTGCCGATCTAAATCTGCTTCTAGGAACAGCAGTGCGGCCTGCGATTCCTCAGAGCCCGGTTCTTCGTCGTCGAAATCGTCGAGGGTTTCGTCCACGTGCGAGGCCAGGACGACGCCATTACAGTCGACGGAGTCGGAGATGTGTGACCACCAGGGGTCGCGGAGTTTGGCGCCATCACCCACGTGCGACCTATGGGAGCGGCCATGTTGGTCGGCACCGACCGCGAACGACCAGCAGGGGTCATCCTCATCAATTTCAGCTGCCTGCAGTGGCGCTCATGAACCAACGGTGGCGTCAATCATCCTGGACCAGGCCAAGCCTCATAGACTTGACAAGTCTATGATGGACATTCAGGTAAACGACCACTTGATTTATTGTCTGTTTGACAGCGGGAGCACTGAGAGCTTTATCCACCCGGATGCTGTGAAGCGGTGTGGACTCCGGATTCAACCTGTCAAACAGACAATTTCTATGGCATCAAGGTCCCGGTCTGTCACCGTGCTAGGGAGTTGCGTGGTAACTTTAACGGTGCAAGGCACAGTTTACGAGCATTTCAAGCTCCTAGTGTTGCCGCACCTTTGCGTGCCAATACTTCTCGGACTAAACTTCATGGTCCACTTGAGGAGTGTAACCCTACAGTACGGTGGGCCACTCCCTTCGCTTTCAGTGGGAGAACAGCAGCCTCCAAATTGCCCAACGAGGCCTGTAGCCTCTCGACGCTGAAGATCACCACACCCTCCCTGTTCCAAAATCTTGTGCCAGGCTGCAAGCCCATTGCAACTAAGAGTAGGCGTTACAGCGCTGAGGATCGGATGTTCATTCGATCTGAAGTTCAGCGGCTCCTCAAGGAAAGGATCATACAACCCAGCGCTAGTCCATGGAGAGCGCAGGTCGTGGTGGTCAAGAGTGGGAACAAACCCCGGATGGTCATTGACTATAGTCAGACCATTAATAGATACACGCAGCTGGATGCGTATCCCCTGCCGCGCATATCTGATATGGTCAATCAGATTGCGCAGTACCGGGTGTTCTCCAGCATAGACCTTAAGTCTGCCTACCACCAACTCCCCATTCGCCCAGAGGACCGACAATACACGGCTTTTGAGGCAGATGGTCGCTTGTATCACTTTCTCAGGGTTCCCTTTGGTGTCACCAATGGGGTCTCGGTCTTCCAGCGTGCTATGGACTGAATGGTGGACCAGAACGGGCTGCGGGCTACCTTCCCGTACCTGGATAACGTCACCATCTGCGGCCATGACCAGCAGGACCACGACACAAATCTCCTGAATTTCCTACGCACTGCATCTCGCCCGAACCTGACCTACAACAGGGAGAAGTGTGTGTTTCGTACGCGCCGTTTAGCCATCCTAGGATACGTGGTGGAAAACGGGGTCATTGGCCCTGATCCAGACCGTATGCGCCCCCTCTCTGAACTTCCCCTGCCCACTAGTGCAAAAGCACTGAGAAGATGCTTAGGCTTCTTCTCTTATTATGCACAGTGGGTTCCCAATTACGCGGACAAAGCCCGTCCGCTCATTAAGTCCACTTCTTTTCCCCTAACACCAGAGGCCCGATTGGCCTTCGATAAATTAAAAGCCGACATCGCGAAAGCTACGATGCACGCGGTTGATGAGTCCATCCCCTTTCAGGTGGAGAGCGATGCATCTGATTTCGCCCTGGCCGCCACACTTAACCAGGCGGGCAGGCCCGTCGCATTTTTTTCCCGCACCCTCCAAAGCCCCGAAATTCGGCATTCAGCGGTGGAAAAGGAGGCCCAGGCCATTGTGGAGGCCGTCAGGCACTGGCGCCATTACTTGGCGGGAAAACGGTTCACCCTGATCACGGACCAGTGGTCCGTGGTGTTCATGTTTAATAACATGCAGAGGGGCAAGATCAAGAACGACAAGATCTTGCGGTGGAGAATTGAACTCTCCACCTATAACTATGACATCATGTATCGTCCAGGGAAACTCAATGAGCCCTCGGATGCCCTCTCGCGTGGAACATGCGCCAGTATACAGGAGGACCGTTTGCAGGCTCTCCATAATGACCTATGCCATCCTGGGGTCACTCGGCTCTACCACTTTATAAAAGCCCGCAATCTCCCCTACTCGGTGGAGGACGTCAGGTCCATAACAAGAAGCTGTCGGGTATGCGCGGAATGCAAACCGCACTTTTACCGACCTGACCGGGCACAATTAGTCAAGGCTACTCGTCCCTTCGAGAGACTGAGTGTCGATTTTAAGGGCCCCCTTCCCTCAACAGATCGGAATGTGTACTTCCTCAACATCATTGACGAGTACTCTAGATTCCCTTTTGTTATTCCCTGCTCTGATACATCCGCTGCCACGGTTATCAAGGCATTCCGTGATCTTTTTACCCTGTTCGGGTACCCCAGCTACATTCACAGCGACAGGGGCTCGTCGTTCATGAGCGATGACTTGAGGCAATACCTGCTCTCATACGGGATTGCCTCTAGTAGAACCACGAGCTACAACGCTAGGGGTAACGGACAGGTGGAACGTGAGAATGCTACAGTCTGGAAGGCTGTCTTACTGGCGTTGAAGTCAAAAAGCCTTCCAGTCTCCCATTGGCAAGAGGTGCTCCCTGATGCGCTCCATTCCATACGCTCACTCCTGTGTACGGCAACCAACGCTACTCCCCATGAGAGGATGTTTTCATTCCCTCGGAAGTCTTCCTCGGGGACCTCATTACCGTCTTGGTTGACGTACTCAGGACCTGTCCTCCTGCGGCGACATGTAAGGGCCCGCAAGTCCGACCCGTTGGTCGAACAGGTCCGTCTCCTCCACGCCAACCCTCAGTATGCCTATGTGGCATACCCTGACGGGCGAGAGGACACGGTCTCGATCCGAGACCTGCCGCCAGCAGGAGACGTAGCAACCCCTGTCGCTCCCATACCCCCTGTTACAAACCCCATAACTCTCGTTTCCCCTCCGGACACGGCGCGGGCAGCATCGGGACCATTACTTAACCCTTTTACTCCCGTGTACAGCTCGCCTGAGTCCAGAGGATGGTCGCCACTTCAGGGCGTGTCGGAACTCCATGGATTACCGTCACCTCAGGGTCAACCGGCCCGTGAGTCTGTGGAGGAACAGTTGGACATCGCCTTGGGGAGAACGCCACCGCAAGTGCCTACTCCGGTGTCATCGCCGGTATTGAGGAGGTCACAACGACGGTGCGGTCCTCCTTACCATCTGAACTTATAGACTGATGACAAATTATTCTGTTTTTGTACCCCGCCGGCCTTTGTCTTCAAAGGAGGGGTGAATGTGGTGAACCATCGTTGGTTCCCACTAGATAGTATTGAGCCAGGGTCTGGCCAGTACTACAAGTATGTATATATGTTGCTGTTGGGGTTAGGGATGGGTTGTTCTACTTGTTGCTGTTGGGATTAGGGTTGGGTTGTTACACCTTTGTATTGTAGTGTTGTGGTACATCCCAGTCAGGCTCCGCCTCCTGGGAGAGGTATAAAGGTCTCTGATCTGTCTGGGACCCCTCAGTCTGGGATCGTGTATATAATTAGTAGCTGCCTTGTTACAGCAAATAAAAGCCTTTATTTCCTGAGCATCAAGCCTCGTGTGTGATAACGCGCATCAGTGCGCTAGGACCCAGCAGCATTGCAAGACCCAAGGTCAGTGCTGAGACCTGAGTCAGTGCTGCAAGTTGGACATTGGAGACCCTGCTGAGCAACAGCCCCCCTCACCCCCCACACACTCGCAGAGACGCCACAGGCCCAAGAAAGAAAATGGCCGCAACAAAAGGACCCCCGTTAGCAGCAGAGAGCTGTCGGACGCTAGGCACTCACCTCCTCACTAACCCGAATCGGACTTTTATGGAGCATGTGTGTTTCGCATCGATTCCGGATGGGTGAAAACGGTGGTAAAGGAGGAAGTACCGGTAACGTTGGGTGTGCAGCCCATTAATTCAATTTAAATGCATTCAAATGTATTTAAATGAAGAAAGACCATAAAGAAAGAAAAGGTAGAGAACAGTAAAAAATAAAATAAAATAGAATGAAAACAAAGGGGTCGAGGTGGGGTCGAGCAAGTCATCTGAAGTTGTTGAATTTGATGTTGAGACCGGAAAGTGGCATCATCCCTTCCCCTCCCTCTCAGAGCAAGGATAGAGTCCCCAATACAGCAGGATATAGATAGGCTGGAAAACTGGGCGGAGAGGTGGCAGATGGAGTTTAATCCGGATAAATGCGAAGTGATGCATTTTGGAAGAAATAATGTAGGGAGGAGTTATACAATAAATGGCAGAGTCATCAGGAGTATAGAAACACAGAGGGACCTAGGTGTACAAGTCCACAAATCCTTGAAGGTGGCAACACAGGTGGAGAAGGTGGTGAAGAAGGCATATGGTATGCTTGCCTTTATAGGACGGGGTATAGAGTATAAAAGCTGGAGTCTGATGATGCAGCTGTATAGAACGCTGGTTAGGCCACATTTGGAGTACTGCGTCCAGTTCTGGTCGCCGCACTACCAGAAGGACGTGGAGGCGTTAGAGAGAGTGCAGAGAAGGTTTACCAGGATGTTGCCTGGTATGGAGGGTCTTAGCTATGAGGAGAGATTGGGTAAACTGGGGTTGTTCTCCTTGGAAAGACGGAGAATGAGGGGAGATCTAATAGAGGTGTACAAGATTATGAAGGGGATAGATAGGGTGAACGGTGGGAAGCTTTTTCCCAGATCAGAAGTGACGTTCACGAGGGGTCACGGGCTCAAGGTGAGAGGGGCGAAGTATAACTCAGATATTAGAGGGATGTTTTTTACACAGAGGGTGGTGGGGGCCTGGAATGCGCTGCCAAGTAGGGTGGTGGAGGCAGGCACGCTGACATCGTTTAAGACTTACCTGGATAGTCACATGAGCAGCCTGGGAATGGAGGGATACAAACGATTGGTCTAGTTGGACCAAGGAGCGGCACAGGCTTGGAGGGCCGAAGGGCCTGTTTCCTGTGCTGTACTGTTCTTTGTTCTTTGTTCTTTGTTCTCACATTTCAGCCCGCCAGCCTCCGCATGCAAAGCATAATCCTCCGCCACTTTCACCAACTCCAGCGTGATGCCACCACCAAACACATCTTCCCTTCACTCTCTCTGTCAGCATTCCACAGAGACCGTTCCCTCTGGAATAACCCAGTTAACTCCTCCACTATACCCAGCACCTCTCCCATCACCCATGGCACCTTCCCATTCAATCGCAGAAGGTGTAACAGCTGCCCCTTTACCTCTTCTATGCTCACCATCCAAGGTCCAAAACATTCATTCCAGGTTAAGCAGCGTTTCACTTGCACCTCTTTCAATTTGGTCTATTGCATTCGCTGCTCCCAATGTGGTCTCCTCTATATCGGAGAGACCAAGCGTAGACTGGGTGATCGCTTTGCTGAGCACCTTCAGTCTGTGCGCAATCAGGACCCTGACCTTCCGGTTGCTTGCCATTTTAACACATGATCCTGCTCCCATGCCCACATGTCTGTCCTTGACCTGCTGCAATGTTCCAGTGAAGCTCAACGCAAACTGGAGGAACAACATCTCATCTTCCGTCTCGGCACTTTACAGCCTTCCAGTCTCAACATCGAATTCAACAACTTCAGATGATTTGCTCTTCCCCACCTCGACCCCTTTGTTTTCATTCTACTTTATTAATTTTTTCACTGTTCTCTACCTTTTATTTCTTTATGGTCTTTCTTCATTTTTCTTGCCGCCCCCCCCCCCCCCAACTCTTTCTTTCCCCCTACTTCATCCCCTTCCGTTACCTTTTCTCCCCCCGCTTTCCCTTTTCTACATTCTACCTCTTACAGCTTCTCTACCATTTGGCCATTCACACCCTTTAATCTCTCTGAGGACAGCTATTAGCAGTTTTTTCCCCTGCTTTCTATGGCTATGACTCATCTTTCATTCCCTCCCCCTGCAGTATAAATATATCCCACTTTCTATGCCTTTTAGCTTTGACAAAGGGTCATCTGGCTCGAAATGTCAGCTCTTTTCTCTCCTTACAGATGCTGCCAAACCTGCTATGATTTTCCAGTGTTTTACTCTCTTGGTTTCAGATTCCAGCATCTGCAATAATTTGCTTTTATATAGAATCATAGAATCTACAGCATGGAGACAGGCCCTTCGGCCCAAACTGGTCAATGCCCGACCAGAATGCCCATCTAAGCTAACCCCATTTGCCAGCATTTGGCCCATATCCCTTTAATATTTTCTTATCCATGTAGCAATCCAATGCCTTTTAAACATTGTCAATGCCCCTGCATCAACCACTTCCTCTGGCAGCTCATTCCTCAACCAACATCAGCTCAGCAAATTATCTAATCATTAACTTCACTGCTGTCACTACTTGCATATGGAACTTTTAAATTCACAATTATATGTCTTCCACGATGACTCAGTGGACAAAAGCAGAACATACTGGCCTGTGCTCAGAAACGGTACAACCACTAGGCTAACCATGCAGTAGCCTAGAGCAGCAAAATGTGCATGGGGGTGATAAAACACAATGAACTATTAATGAAACTATATAAATGAACAAACAGCTTCAGTGCTAGGTATGGAATGTCTACATCTAATAACAGGGAGGCAGTGGTGTAGTTGTATTGTCACTGGACTAGTAATCCAGACCATACCAGATGGTGAAATTTGAATCTGGAAAAATCTAGAATTAAAAGTCTAATGATGACCATGAAACCATCATCAATTGTCATTAAAAACCCATCTGGTTCACGAATGTCCTTTAGGATAGGAAATCTGCCATCCTTACCTAGTCTGACCTGGATGTGACTCCAGACCCACAGCAATGTGGTTGACTCTCAAATATTCTTTGAAATGGCCTAGCAAGCCACTCAGTTCAAGGGAAATTAGGGATGGGCAATAAATGCTGGCCCAGCCAGTTTCACCCAGATCCCATGAATGAATAAAAAAATTACATCCACATATACTGACATACAAATGGATTTCCATGTACTTACATTGCAGTCTCTCCCAAAATTTCATATTTTTCATTCTGTTTAGATGACAGTTTTACTAATTTATACGTCTACTTGTCTAATCCAAAACTGCGAACCAGTAAATAATAACAAAGAATGTCATTTAATAGTCCACTCTAATGTAACAATTATTGATTGTATAAATTGCACACAAAGTAATCTAGTAACTGTTGCAAGAACATAAAGTCTTACACCACGTGAGCCATATCACATATTAGAATGTGAATTCATTCTAGTATATATCCTGTGAAAAGTGTAGAACAATCAGACTGTACAGCCATTATCATAATATTCATCTTTTTCATGCGAAGTAAATCTGTAATTATAAATGCAGGATTTTTGTTCACACAATATTGATTTTCGAAAGTTAATTGTGGGCGATGTGGGGTACAAGGCTGAAGGTTTACCCAGGATGCCTACTACTCTTGCACTGGCCCTGCTTGTGCTGAGAAAGCTGATCTCAACTTAGTGGTGGAGGAAGGATTCATTTAGCCTCAGCATCTCTGGGTTATAGAGCGGCAATTCGCCATTCTGCTCCGCCCGGCCCTCTGCTACAAAGTGCATGAAGCTGTTATGAGGTGAGAAGAAAATTGGCCTTGGTGGTGATCCCTTCCCCTCCCGAACCTGTTGCCGACATTAACTGGCAAAGCCCTCACTATGAAAAAAATCCGAGTTGGCCACTGGATAGATGGATGGCTGGTGCCCAGGATCTATCTCAGCATTAGTCAGTTCCCTTCAAAGAAGCAGGAAGAAATTGAAGGAAAAACTTGAAATGATTTTTGTCAGACAAATAGACACAGATAAGATCACCATTGCGTTTTATCCCAGATTATACAATATGCAATTGCGTGAGAATTCAGATGAATGAATCTCTTTGAAGGAGCACTGTGCCAATTGCTTTCAGCAACAATCTGTGATAAATAATTGCGGAAAACATTCCTGCTGCAATTTTAAGTTGGAGGAGGAAATATAAATCTCACTGCACGCTCTGCAAGTGGAGATGCATCCAGTGGAACAGAAACAAAAGAATGGCAGCTCAGGATCCACACAGGAGATGGACCTTGTTTGTTATTGGAACATAGAAGGCGACAGGAGATTTACCACATCTTTCATGCCCTGAGACTTAAGTGGTTCTGTTCTGCCCTATAAATAGCATTACACACTGTCAATGCCACAATGTGGTAACCCAGCCCACCCCCAGTTTGGAAAGTTGGAATTCTCCATTATTTTCAAAGAAATATGTGTATCTGTTTAGCATTTGAAATGTATAATAATATGCCTCTAATCCTATCATTTTGAAATTTTCCTATATTCAGAGTCTTCCTTAGTTTCTAAATGGAGCAAGGTAATTGGCTAAACCTTCATAAAGTAGGTCTACAGTAGGCTTAATAAGAGGATTATTCAATGTAGAAAGCAACTGTTCCATACTGAAAGCAGACATGCCATAGAATAATATCAGAGATTTTACAATTTACTGTGATGATACTGGGGGAGATGATGACCTGGTGGTATTATCACTAGACTATTAATCCAGAAACTCAGGTAATGTTCTGGGGACCTGGGTTCAAATCCCACCACAGCAGATGGTGGAATTTGAATTCAGTAAAAAATCTGGAATTAAGTATCTACTGATGACCCTAAAATCATTGTTCAATGTCAAAAAAACCCATCTGGTTCACTAATGTCCTTTAGGGAAGGACGTCTGCCATTCTTTCCTGGTCTGGCCTACATATACATGTTGATCTTTCTCTACACCCTAGCTATGACTGTGACGCTACATTCTGCACTCTCCTTTCCTTCTCTATATATGGTATGCTTTGTATAGCTCAAGAAACACTGTATTTTGATACATGTGACAATCATAAATCAAATCAAATCAAATGTAACTCCAGAGCCATAGTAATGTGGTTGACTCTCAACTGTCCTCAGATGACTAGGGATGGGCTATAAATACTGGCCAGCCAGTAACGCCCATGTCCTATGAATGAATAAAAAATAGTTCTTGCAGAGTTTCAGTAAAACCTAACAAGGAGTCCTCTATCCCCATCCCACACTGACAGCCTTAGCACTTTCACTTTCACTTCCCAACTTTCCTTCATTGAGGACAGTGGGACAATCCGTCCCACATGCTTGCTAATTCTACCTCTATTTTTCTGAAGGTTCTCATTTTCCAGCCTTTGGATGCCTCACCAAAGTAGCCATTCCTGGTGTGCCAACCTCAATAGCAAATGTTACCAGGCCATTCAACAATAGGGGAGTCACCATTCCTGATCTGGAATTCATCTGACACCTGCACGCTTTTCAGCTGAAGCAACTGAACAACAATAAACAGTGAGAGCTGTCCTGATCATGAAATATTAGATTTCATAGGATCATAAAATCCTACAGTGAAGAAGGAGGCCATTCGGCCCATCGAGTCTGCGCCAACCCACAATCCCACTCAGGCCCTATCCCCATAACCCCACGCATTTACCCTAGCTAGTCCCCCTGGCACTAAGAGGCAATTTAACATGGCCAATCCACATAACCTGTACATCTTTGGACTGTGGGAGGAAACCGGAGTACCCGGAGGAAATCCACGCAGACAGAGGGAGAATGTGCAAACTCCACACAGACAGTGACCCAAGCCAGGGACCCGGGTTCGATTCCTATCTCGGGTCACTGTCTGTGTGGAGTTTGCACATTCTCCCTGTGTTTGTGTGCGTTTCCTCCGGGTGCTCTAGTATCTAACTTTGGTACAGGAGGTCTTGTGGGTAGTGCCCGCTGCCCCTGATCGGGTAGAAGCTGTGGGGGGAAGCCTAACACAAGATTGTCATTCACGGTGATGTGGGAATAACAAGGGAAAGTCAAGGTTGCTAAGTTTAAAGAGGATGAAAATAGATAGAGACTGTCGAGAACAGTATAAATGTTATGAGCATTGTTAAGAACAGTAGAAAAAAAGGTGAAAGAAAGATATGCAGGTAAGGCAGATTGGCCAAGCAAAATTGTCCCTTAGTGTCCAAAGATGTGTAGGTTAGGTGGATTAGCCATGGTGAATGTGTAGGGTTACAGGGATAGGGCGGAGCAGAGGCCATAGACGGGATGTTCTTTCGGAGAGTCAGTGCAGACTTGATGGGCCGAATGGCCTCTTTCTGCACTGTAGAGATTCTATGGCTGAACATGTTCTGCGTTACTCAGATTGAATAGAAGTCCAAATGTTAACAGTCAACAGCTAATGGTAAAAGGGACCTAGAAATATCACTAAGACGTGGACCAGTGAAATCAGTAGCCAGTCAGACAAGAACATCAATCATACGGGGTCACGGGCTCAAGGTGAGAGGGGCGAAGTATAACTCAGATATTAGAGGGATGTTTTTTACACAGAGGGTGGTGGGGGCCTGGAATGCGCTGCCAGGTAGGGTGGTGGAGGCAGGCACACTGACATCGTTTAATACACTGGACAAAGATCCAAAGATGTGCGGGTTAGGTTGATTGGCCATGCTAAAATTGCCCCTTAGTGTCTTGAGATGGGTAGGTTAGAGGGATTAGCGGGTAAATATGTAGGGATATAGGGGTAGGGCCTGGGTGAGATTGTGGTCGGTGTAGACTCGATGGGCCGAATGGCTTCTTTCTACACTGTAGGGTTTCTATGTCTAATCCCATCTCATCCTCTTCTGAGTTGTGTGGAGGCGAGATTTTGACTATTTTAAAACCAATCCACCTGCACTGCTAACATTGGGCCTCAATTGGTCTTTGCAGTGTCATGATGAGAAAGTGCTCAGTAGATGCTGAGTGCTTCCGCACAAGGAGAAGGGAAATATTGTCACTGAAATGATTCAGTACATCTCTTGGTCACTGATATTTGCTGCCTCAAGTGATGCGTGACCCCATGAAACCCAAAACCGGGCTATTTTAAAAATTCATGCATGGGATGTAGGTGTCGTTGGCTGGGCCAGCATTTAATGCCCACCTCTAATTGCCTTTGATCTGAGCAGTATAGGGGAATCAAGTTAAAAAGTCATAGAGGTTTACAGCTTGGAAACAGGCCCTTTGGTCTAACTTGTCCATGCTGCCCTTTTTTTAAAACTCCAAAGCCAGTCCCAATCTATCCCTCTATACCTTACCCATGTAACTGTCCAAATGCTTTTTAAAAGACAAAATTGTACATGCCTCTACTACTACCTCTGGCAGCTTGTTCCAGACACTCACCACCCTCTGTGTGAAAAAATTGCCCCTCTGGACACTTTTGAATCTCTCCCCTCTCACCTTAAACCTATGCCCTCTAGTTTTAGACTCCCCTACCTTTGGGAAAAGATATTGACTATCCAGCTGATCTGTGCCCCTCATTATTTTACAGACCTCTATAAGATCACCCCTCAGCCTCCTACGCTCCAGAGAGAAAAGTCCCAGTCTATCCAGTCTCTCCTTATAACTCAAACCATCAAGTCCCGGTATCATCCTAGTAAATCTTTTCTGCACGCTTTCTATTTTAATAATATCCTTTCTATAATAGGGTGTCCAGAACTGTACAGTATTCCAAGTGTGGCCTTACCAATGTCTTGTACAACTTCAACAAAATGTCCTAACTCCTGTATTCATTCTTCTGACCAATGAAACCAAGCATGCTGAATGCCTTCCTCACCACTCTGTCCACCTGTGACTCCACTTTCAAGGAGTTATGAACGTTTACCCCTAGGTTTCTTTGTTCTTAACTCTCCCCAATGCCCTACCATTAACTGAGTAAGTCCTGCCCTGGTTCAAACTACCAAAATGCATCACCTTGCATTTATCTAAATTAAACTCTATCTGCCATTCGTCAGTCCACTGGCCCAATTGATCAAGATCCCGTTGCAATCGGAGATAACTTTCTTCACTGTCCACTATGCCACCAATCTTGGTGTCATCTGAAAACTTACTAACCATGCCTCCTATATTCTCATCCAAATCATTAATATAAATGACAAATAATAGTGGACCCAGTACTGATCCCTGAGGCACACCTGAGCTAGTCACAGGCCTCCAGTTTGAAAAACAACCCTCTACAGCCACCCTCTGGCTTCTGACATCAAGCCAATTTTGTATCCATTTAACTACGTCACCCTGGATCCCGTGAGATTTAACCTTCCACAACAACCTACCATGCAGTACCTTGTCAAAGGCCTTGCTAAAGTTTGAGAGTCAAATCAGGAATCGGCGGGAATGTGGGGTTGAGGTTATAATCAGATTAGCCGTGATGTTATTGAATGGTGGAGCAGGTTTGAAGGGCCGAGTGGCCTGTGCCTGATTCTAATTGGTATGTTTGCATGTTTGTATATAGCAACTTTAATGTAGTAACACATCCCATGGACAGCGTATTACAAAACATAATTTGATAATTGAGAATCATTCATAATTGAATAAATAAAAATATAACTAGTTGTCTTACTTTGGATAATATATAGCAGCCATTTACATTCCCTATGTTGTTTTCAAATCTGTACAATATATGTTGCATTTCCAGTTGTATTGACATACTGTATATAATCTGAGTCTCAGAGAGGGGAGATCAGACTAGAGATGGTAAAGATATTGGAAAGTGAAAAGGGCATTTCTTTTAGAAATATTGAACATTTTATCTGTTGATTATTTAAACATTTTTTGAGAGATATTTTGTTTATTTGCCTTTCTTTGAATCAAACTGAAATTTGAGCAAATAAGCATGTTTAGTACTCTGAGAATATACAGATATGTCAGACACCAAACTTTTCCTGTATTGATCTGACTAGCTACTATTTATAATGTATATATTATTATTATAACTTTATTGTTTTCACTTGATCGCTCACTGAATTTGCAGTATGTCTATCACAATTGTTAATTTAACCACACAACAATGTGGCAGGATATGTTAACAGTCCATGTCCAGCATCATATCTATATTGGCAAAAGAACAGATCAAAATAAATTTAAACTGCTCACAAAATGCAGTCTCTATTTATATTTATAGAAAGAAAAGACTCAGGTTTATAACTTCCTTCATGACCCCAGGATGCGCAAAGCATTTTACAACAACAGTATTTATATAAGATCCAGAGTGGTCCTGACAGGGTGGATGTGGAGAGGATGTTCCCTCTTGTCAGAGAATATAGAGACCAGTTTCCAAATGAGCCATTGTCCACTAAGGACAGAAATCAGGTTAATGCTTTCTCTCAAAAGGTTGTGAGTCTTTGAAGCTCTCTTCCTCAGACATGGGTGGGAACTGGATGGATTATTGATAAGTAAGAAGGTGAAAGATTATCAGGGATCAGTGGGAATGTGGGGTTGAGGTTACAATCAGATTAGCCATGATGTTATTGAACGTTGGAGCAGGTTTGAAGGGCCGAGTGGCCTATGCCTGATTCTAATTGGTATGTTTGCATGTTTGTATATCCCATGGACAGACTGTTACCAAACATAATTTGATAACAAGCCACATGAAGAGGTAACGAGACTGATAACCAAAAGCTTGATCTAAGAGATAGGTTTTAAAGAGTGCCTTAAAAGAAGAGAAAGAGATGGAGGTCAGAGAGGTTTCAGAACTTAGGACATGAGCAGCTGAAGACATGGTCAATGGTTGAGCACTTAAAATTACCGATGTTCATGCGGCACAATATAAAGGAGCACAAATATCTCAGGGCTTGTCGGGCTGAAGGCAATTACAGAAATGGGGGGAGCTGAGGGTGTGAAAGGGTCTGAGGACAAGGGTGAGAATTATGAAATCAATGAGTTGCTTAATTGAGAGCCAAGATAGTTTGGTAAGCACTGGGGTAAACGGGTGAACAAGGCTTGGTGCCACTTGGGAAATGGACAGCAGAGTGTGGGGTGAGTTTTGGAGTATTTTAGCAGTGTAGTCACTGTTGTAATGTAGAATATTAGACCAATTCACAATGGTCTCATGAACAGCAATGAGATAATAACCAAATATTCTGTTTTTTAACAACAATAACGTCCTTTGGTATAATAACATCATTAACATAGTAAAATGTCTCAAGATGCTTTGCAGGCATGTTTTGACATTTTAGGTGTTGGCTGATGAATTTAAAATAAAAAGATCCAAGATATGCTCCCTATTCGTCTTTGAGTATTGCAGTGGGGCATGTTGCGTACATGGAGAGGGTAGTGTCTCCATTTAATATCTCACCCGAAAGAAGACAGTGCAGTACAGTACTCTCTCAATACTGTGTTGAACTACCAGCATGGACTTGGTGTGAGACATGAGCTAATAAGGTATAGAATCAGAACCTAGAGAACCACAGCCCACACATAGAAATCGAGGTGAGTTGGCGACGCTGGAACATTCTAGTAGTAATTAGAATGTTATCCTTGTTTCACTGGTATAAGTTTTGCCTATCGAGTGTCCTCAGGGTAATTGTACACGTTTCCCATCACACTATTGCAGTACCTTAAAAACTGAGTTTGTACAAAGTTCCCGTAGACCAGCCTGCAGGTGATTCAAATAGCACTAACAGCTCGGCAGCATCGTATGGCCGAATTTAAAACCTTTCTGAACTTCTGTAAGTTGAGCTTTGTCGGTTTATGTGTCACTTCATGAGATTAATGCCTGGTTAGAACTTCCCCTGTCCTCTATTTAAAGAGATGCTATTTATTAACAGTTATACATCCCGAGTTAAATATTGTGAATCCTGGGCGGAGGGGGAAGGGTGCTGTGGAGGAGGCGAGTTGAGCAAATATTTCCCCAAAACTGCAGAGAATAATGTCATCCGAAGCGGATTTCGCTGTGAGGATGTAAACTTTGCCGAGCCAATGGTTAGACACCGCACATTCATTGTAGCGTCTTGAACCAGTTATTGGGGAGTCCAGTAGATCTAACAGGCTTGTCCACCCCCGGGAGAGAACAGCCTTTTTAAACTTGAACGCCTGCCTTAGTCTTAAAGACAGTAAGAAGTCTCACAACACCAGGTTAAAGTCCAACAGGTTTATTTGGTAGCAAATACCATAAGTCTTAAAGAGCCAGGAGAATTCCAGTGCTGGGAATGAGAGGACAGATCCCACCCTGAAAGCAATGTGGAAAGGGCTCCGGGGGTGGGGTGGACCGTGTCATTGGCTGCTCGAACCGTCATTCACTCATTTCCCCAACATTGACTGTGAAGGGTTTGAGTTGCTTCAAAGACTCAGCAGATCCAGCAGCTGCCAGCAGCAACCTCTGATGCTCAAATAGGGCCAGAGCAGCAGCAGATATCCGGCGTCCCCTTGCAGTTTACTCCGGCGTCTGACGTCCGCATTTGGAAAGAAGAAAGTTTCTGTTTTTGTCTCCCTGTGAACGCGGTTTTTTAAAATTTAAGTTCAATTAAGATCAATGAGGTCCGAGAGATAATTGCCCAGCGGCCAGGGTGGAGAACCTTGTCGACAAGAGACTGACTTGCTGTGAGATATCTTCTCATCGCTATCCTCCTTCCAAGGTAACCATGCTGGTGAGGTGATTCTAGTTCCTGAGTGTTTGTCGCTGCTCAGATTGCCAGCAATACATACAGCTACACACACTCTCTCTCATTCACTTTCGGGGCCATTCATTACATTTTAAGGTAAAAGAAACTGGTTTCAGAATGTGATGCACGGGACGGGGTTTTTGGACTGAGTTTTACTAGTTAACTTTATACCAATATAAGGATCGGTTTTACAAATGTTGCACAGTAACCGGGATCTGAAAAAAGGCGACACTGTCTGGAAGCATTCTCTCCCAGTTCACCAGGCAAAGTGAGTTGGGACTCTGTTCT
The DNA here is from genome assembly GCF_964213995.1 of Mustelus asterias. NCBI lineage: Eukaryota > Metazoa > Chordata > Chondrichthyes > Carcharhiniformes > Triakidae > Mustelus > Mustelus asterias. The sequence goes on along the minus strand of NC_135804.1, from coordinate 86,228,303 downwards.
GACGGTAAAGAAGCCTGATTTTTTTCTCCCCTGGGGCTTGAGTTTAACTCGGGGCCCGGTTGATGGCAGTTAACTTCCTTTTGCAGCTGTCTGTGACACTCTCCAACTTTTAAGGTTAGTGAACATCATCTATGTGTCACAACTGGGCGATTAGTTATTCTGACAAATTGAGGATTATTACTATTGTCATTGATTATTCACCTTGGAATTACCCAACCGTGCCATTTCCCCACTCTGTTACTGGCTTCTCTCACCCTCTGTCTCCTCTTTCATGTCGGTTTTCTCTTCCACTGCCCTTGCACCATTTATGTGTTTCTGCTTGGCTTCCTTTTCTGGTTCTACCTCTCTCCTGTTAGTTTCTGAAAACCTGGGGAAGGGAAAGGTGGCAACATTGGGGTTCATTCAGGTAAGATAAAGGCAGCAATACAGTGGGGTAGGATTTTAATATCAGAAACAGGCGGCTTTGGATGGGCCAGGATATTCAAGTGGTAACTAACTGAATCCCAGTCCAAACCCGTCTCCAACCCGATCACCTGTGAGTTCTACTGCAGAGCAGTCAGTGTTGGATGGGAAACCATCCAATCCAAGAAGGTGAATTGATACTTTAAATATACTGTGAGCCTCATCCCCATTTGGAATTTTCTGTGTAACCTGGCAGCTAAACCCAGGCGAGGAATTACAGGTATCATAGCATGGTCATAGCACAAAAGGAGGTTATTTGGCCTGTCCTGTCTGTCTGGACTCTCCACAAGAGCAACCCATCTAATCCCACTACTCCACCCTTTCCCAACACTTCTGCATTTCATTTTCCTCTTCAGGTGTTTACCAATTTCCGATCGGATCTGCCTCCATCCCAATATCCAGCAGTGCATTCCAAAACCTAGCCACTCACTGTGTAAAAATCACTTTCACCCCTGTGGCCTTTGGTGCTTTCACCAAACACCTTAAACTGTTGTTCTCTGGTTGTCCAAGCTTCCACCAATGAATGGGAACAGTTTCTCTCCATCTACTCCACCGAGACCCCTCATAATTCTGTATACTGTATCTCTATCATCGCTCCTCCCAACCTTCTCGTCTCTAACCCAGAGCAGCCCCAGCTTCTCCATCCTATCCACTTAACTGAAGCCCTTCAACTGTGTAACCAATGTCAAAAATCCTTTTCTGCATCATCTCTAAAGCCTTCACATCCTTAAGTATGGTGCCTAGAATTGAACACAATACTCCAGTTGAAGCCAAACCAGAGGATTTTTTAAAAGAAGGGGAATAGGGATAGCCCAGGTAATTACCGACCGGTGAGTCTAACCTCAGTGGTTGGTAAACTGATGGAGAAGATCCTGAGGGACAGGATATATGAGCATTTAGAGAGGTTTAGTATGCTCAAGAATACTCAGCATGGCTTTGTCAAAGGCAGATCGTACCTTACGAGCCTGGTGGAGTTCTTCGAAAATGTGACTAAACACATGGACGAAGGGAAAGCGGTAGATGTGGTTTATATGGATTTTAGCAAGGCGTTCGATAAGGTCCCCCAAGCAAGGCTTCTAGAAAAAGTGAGAGGGCATGGGATCCAAGGGGCTGCTGCTCTGTGGATCCAGAACTGGCTTGCCCAAAGGAGGCAGAGAGTGTGTAGAGATGGGTCTTTTTCTAAATGGAGGTCGGTCACCAGTGGTGTGCCCTGGGGATCTGTTCTGGGACTCTTGCTGTTTGTCATTTTCATAAATGACCTGGATGAGGAAGTGGAGGGATGGGTTGGTAAGTTTGCCGACGACACAAAGGTTGGTGGGGTTGTGGATAGTCTGGAGGGATGTCAGGAGTTACAGAGGGACATAGATAGGATGCAAGACTGGGCAGAGAAGTGGCAGATGGACTTCAACCCAGATAAATGCGTAGTGGTCCATTTTGGTAGGACAAATGGGATGAAGGAGTACAATATAAAGGGAAAGACTCTTAGTACGGTAGAGGATCAGAAGGACCTTGGGGTCCGGGTCCATAGGACTCTGAAATCGGCCCCGCAGGTGGCGGAGGTGGTTAAGAAGGCGTATGGTGTGCTGGCCTTTATCAATCGAGGGATTGAGTTTATGAGTCCGGGGATAATGATGCAGCTATACAAGACCCTCGTCAGACCCCACTTGGAGTATTGTGCTCAGTTCTGGTCGCCTCACTATAGGAAGGATGTGGAAAAGATTGAAAGGGTGCAGAGGAGATTTACAAGGATGTTGCCTGGATTGAGTGGCATGCCTTATGAGGATAGGCTGAGGGAGCTTGGTCTTTTCTCCTTGGAGAGACAAAGGATGAGAGGAGACCTAATAGAGGTGTATAAGCTGTTGAGAGGCATAGATCGGGTGGACTCTCAGAGGCTTTTTCCCAGGGTGGAAATGTCTGCTACGAGAGGACACAGGTTTAAGGTGCTGGGGGGTAGGTACAGGGGAGATGTTAGGGGTAAGTTTTTCACACAGTGGGTGGTGGGTGACTGGAATCGGCTGCCGTCAGGGGTGGTGGAGGCGAACTCAATAGGGTCTTTTAAGAGACTCCTGGATGAGTACATGGAGCTTAATAGGATGGAGGGTTATAGGTAGGTCTAGAAGGTAGGGATGTGTTCGGCACAACTTGTGGGCTGAAGGGCCTGTTTGTGCTGTAGTTTTTCTATGTTTCTAAATATAAAGGTTCATTGTAACATCCTTGCTTCTATACTTTATGGCTCTAATTATAAAGTCCAGAATCTCTCATGGCTTTTTTTAGCTATGCTTTCAGTCTGCCTTGCCACCCTCATTGATTTGCGTATTTATACCCCAAGGTCTCTCGGTTTTTGCACACCCTTTAGAATTGTACTCTTTATTTTCTTTTGCCTCTCCTTTCTCTACCTGCCAAAATGTATCACTTCCCACTTCTGTGTGTTAAATTTCATTTGTCATGTGTTCACCCATTTCCCATTTCACCAGCTTGTCTATGTCCAGTTGCAGTCTATCACTATCCTCTTTGCTGTTCACAATAAGCCCAAGTTTTCTGTTATCTTCAAATGTGGCCTGTATATTCAAGTCTAGGTCATTCATGTATAGATTTTTCAATAAAATCAGCTCAGATACAGCAAGCACCTTGGCCACAATCTGGAACTGGCAGGGGCCTGGCTGCCCATTATCCAACATTAGCACCCCTCACCTTGTTGAACCAAATTTTCCATTAGCGAGGGTAAAAATGAAGAGGCCTGACTTAATGAAGAGGACGCTTAATTGCCAATGCAGCCAATTTCTATAGAAGCTAGATTGGTGAATCTTTTATTTTCAGTTGCTAATGAGCCTGGTGCATGTTTCCATTTAGCATTTTAGCCTCACATTGAACTATCATGAATTCCCAGTCTCTAAGTTAAGATGCAGCAGATTTCATTCAAACCACAATCAATAAAAACATGTCAGGCATAAAGCTCATTTAGGTAATGCAGCACACATGTAGCCCCTTGAATACATGCATCTTCACACCACCACCATGCCTTGTAAAGTCTTTATTAACTCCAGGAGTAGAAGTGCTTCTAATTCCTCATGGGTTTGCTCTCCCTGATGTGTAATATCTCTGAATCATTATAACATTTAACTCAAGATTCTAAGATCATGCAGATGGGTTTTTTATTCAGTCTTATCTCCTTATAGTATTTGTTTCAGATTGTATCAGTTTACAGATTTCCTCCATAGTGAAGTGCATGATTTTTTGAGGCAAATATGAACTCATGATTGTGGGATCCAGGTGAGTGCCTCTTCAGTTACCGGCTGTATCAGTGTGTCTGTCTGGGCAAACTCCCAAGACTAGACACCTATAATCTCCCCTCACTGGGATTAAATCACTGCCCTTCCATCAGATAGGTCTCCAATTTGTGATTACCCTCACTCCCCCTCAAGATTGACCAACCCCCAACATATAAACCCCCCTTTAGGATCAAACAGTTCCCTGGATGTGTCTGCCCCCCCTCCCCTGGGTACATATTGTCCTGCGGTCTTCACCAGATTGCTCCCTGCCTGAACCATTTGGTGACATCACACGCACACTGTGGAGTTAAAACTTACAGGGAATCCCCAACTTCCAGACTGCCTGCACATTACAGACCACCCCCATCACACCTGCCACTCCCAGTAGGTCAGTAAATTAACATCCAGCCCTGAGACTCAGACACTCCTCAATTAGGCAAGCAGTTTAAAAAGACTTACATTTATAAACAGGCTTTCACAATATCAGTAAGTCTCAAAACACTTTAAAAACATTTAAAGACTATTGAAGTGTAGTCATCGTAATGTATGGAAAATTTAAGAGCAGCAGCCTTATTCATTAAAACCATGGATTGGGTGCTAGATTGGCTGACATTTGATGGAAGATTTTGTGTGTCCCTGGTCTTCTGTAGCCTGTTAGAACCATAGAACCATAGAAAATTACAGCTCAGAAACAGGCCTTTTGGCCCTTCTTGTCTGTGCCGAACCATTTTATGCCTAGTCCCACTGACCTGCACTTGGACCATATCCCTCCACACCCCTCTCATCCATGAACCCGTCCAAGTTTTTCTTAAATGTTAAAAGTGACGCCACATTTACCACTTTATCCGGCAGCTCATTCCACACTCCCACCACTCTCTGCGTGAAGAAGCCCCCCCTAATATTCCCTTTAAACTTTTCTCCTTTCACCCTTAACCCATACCCTCTGGGTTTTTTCTCCCCTAGCCTCAGCGGAGAAAGCCTGCTTGCATTCACTCTATCTATACCCATCAAAATCTTATACACCTCTATCAAATCTCCCCTCAATCTTCTACGCTCCAGGGAATAAAGTCCCAACCTATTCAATCTCTCTCTGTAACTCAGCTTCTCAAGTCCCGGCAACATCCTTGTGAACCTTCTCTGCACTCTTTCAATCTTATTTACATCCTTCCTGTAACTAGGTGACCAAAACTGTACACAATACTCCAAATTCGGCCTCACTAATGCCTTATATAACCTTACCATAACACTCCAACTTTTATACTCGATACTCCGATTTATAAAGGCCAATGTACCAAAGGCACTCTTTACGACCCTATCCACCTGTGACGTCACTTTTAGGGAACTCTGAACCTGTATTCCCAGATCCCTCTGTTCAACTGCACTCTTCAGAGTCCTACCATTTACCCTGTACGTTCTTCTTTGGTTTGTCCTTCCAAAGTGCAATATCTCTCACTTGTCTGCGTTAAATTCCATTTGCCATTTTTCAGCCCATTTTTCTAGTTGGTCCAAATCCCTCTGCAAGCTTTGAAAACCTTTCTCACTGTCCACTACACCTCCAATCTTTGTATCATCAGCAAACTTGCTGATCCAATTGACCACATTATCATCCAGATCATTGATATAGATGACAAACAACAATGGACCCAACACCGATCCCTGCGGCACACCATTAGTCACAGGCCTCCACTCAGAGAAGCAATCCTCCACAACCACTCTCTGGCTTCTTCCATTGAGCCAGTGTCTTATCCAATTTACTACCTCCCCATGTATACCCAGCGACCGAACCTTCCTAACTAACCTCCCATGAGGGACCTTGTCAAAGGCCTTGCTGAAATCCAGGTAGACAACATCCACCGCCTTCCCTTCATCCACTTTCCTGGTAACCTCCTCGAAAAACTCTAATAGATTGGTCAAACATGACCTACCACGCACAAAGCCATGTTGACTCTCCCTAATAAGTCCCTGTCTATCCAAATATTTGTAGATCCTATCCCTTATCACACCTTCCAATAACTTGCCCACCACCGACGTCAAACTTACTGGCCGATAATTTCCCGGATTTCTTTTGGAACCTTTTTTAAACAACGGAACAACATGAGCCACCCTCCAATCATCCGGCACCTCCCCCGTGAATACTGACATTTTAAATATGTCTGCCAGGGCCCCTGCAAGTTCAACACTAGCTTCCCTCAAGGTCCGTGGGAATACCCTGTCCGGTCCTGGGGATTTATCCACTCTGATTTTCCTCAAGACAGCAAGCACCTCCTCCCCTTTAATCTGTAACGGTTCCATGGCCTCCCTACCAGTTTGCCCTATTTCCGTAGACTCCATGCCCGTTTCCTCAGTAAATACGGATGCAAAAAAACCATTTAGTATCTCCCCCATCTCTTTTGGTTCCATACACAGTCTACCACTCTGGTCTTCAAGAGGACCAATTTTATCCCTCACTATCCTTTTGCTCCTAACATACCTATAGAAGCTCTTTGGATTTTCCTTCACTCTGTCTGCCAAAGCAACCTCATGTCTTCTTTTAGCCCTCCTGATTTCCCTCTTAAGTAGCTTCTTGCACTTTTTATACTCCTCGAGCATCTGATGTGTTCCTTGCTGCCTGTACATTTCATACAACCCTCTCTTCCTCTTAATCAGTGTTACAATCTCCCTCGAGAACCAAGGTTCCTTATTCCTATTTACTTTGCCTTTAATCCTGACAGGAACATACAAACTCTGCACTCTCAAATTTTCTCCTTTGAAGGCCTCCCACTTTCCATTTACATCCTTACCAGAGAACAGCCTGTGCCAATCCACACTTCCCAGATCCCTTCTCATTTCATCAAATTTGGCCTTTTTCCAGTTCAGAACTTCAACCTGAGGACCAGATCTATCCTTATCCACGATCAGGTTGAAACTAATGGCATTATGATCACTGGATCCAAAGTGTTCCCTCACACTCACATCCATCACCTGCCCTAACTCATTTCCCAATAGGAGATCCAATATCGCATCCTCTCTAGTTGGCACCTCTATATACTGATGTAGAAAATTCTCCTGAACACATTTTACAAACTCTACGCCGTCTAAACCTTTAACAGTATGCGAGTCCCAATCTATATGTGGAAAATTAAAATCCCCTACTATCACAATGTTAGTAGGCTCAAAACTCCTCTGGTCTTTTATAGGTATTTTTGGTTGTTGTAAGGTTGGTTGGCTTGAGGTCTGACTGCCAGCCCTCCTCCCAATTACTGCCCAGTCATATTGTGTGAAATGTGCACTGTGAATAAGATGTGCTCAACTCCCAAAAGCCTTCCAACAGAAACAGCTGGTCTTCTAGAAGAGAAATAAACAGTGAATATCATGCTGCCAACTCTCTCAGCAGGAGTTCAATGAAATGACCCCAGCCTTCCATTCCACCATTTATTCATTTATGGGCGGCATGGTAGCACAGTGGTTAGCACTGCTGCTTCACAGCTCCAGGGACCTGGGTTCGAATCCGGCTCGGGTCGCTGTCTGTGTGGAGTTCGCACATTCTCCCTGTGTCTGCATGGGTTTCCTCCACGTGGTCCGGTTTCCTCCCATAGTCCAAAGATGTGCGGGCTAGGTTGATTGGCCATTCCAAATTGCCCATTAGTGTCCCGGATGCATAGGTTAGAGGGGTTAGTGCGTAAATATGTAGGGATATGTGGATAGGGCCTGGGTGGGATTGTGGTTGGTGCAGACTCGATGGGCCGAATGGCCTCTTTCTTCACTGTAGGATTCTATGATTCACCAAAGCTGCACTCACCCTCCGTTTGGGAGATGTGTAAAGAATCCGTGATACTGCATATCCTATTCGAAATGGAGTGGAAAGCTGTATTACATATTTTGGAAATGGTATTAAACCAAGGCTCAATCAGTAAAATCATTTTCAGTGAAGGAGTTCTTCCAGTATTCTAATCAACAATTGATTTTCAATAACAGATTCAAAGTGCGGCCTTATTTCAGGTCAGAGGGGGCATCTGTTTCAAAAAGTTTATTTATTTTTTAAAAATTTATTTATTAGTGTCACAAGGAGGTTACTGCAATGAAGTTACTGTGAAAATCCCCTGGTTGCCACACTCCAGCGCCTGTTCAGGTACACTGAGGGAGAATTTAGCGTAGCCAGTGCACCTAACCAGCACGTCTTTCAGACCATGGGAGGAAACCGGAGCACCCGGAGGAAACCCATGCAGACATGGGGGAGAACATGCAGACTCTGCACAGACAGTCACCCAAGCCGGCAATCGAACTTAGGTCCCTGGTACTGTGAAGCAGCAGTGCTAACCACTATGCCTCCCATAATCATCTGCCTCACCCTCCCCTGATAACAGATCTAATTTGTTTTGCAACCCTCACTGGATTGTCCCTGGCTGATGGCAACAATTTGGTGACAACACATGCATGCTGTGGAGTTAGAAGTTAAAAGAGTCCATAGCTTTGTGTGAACTAGTACTGAATTGGCAAACTTATAAGGAGAGTTCACAAGAGTGATTCGTGGGAAAAGGAAACATCACAGTGGGAGGAGGAAGTTTTCCTAAGTAATGAGTCAATGCATATTACTGAGTATTGAGTTAAGTTAATTCTGTATGTAGGTCATGGCATAATGTAAGTAGGAAATGCGTGGTCCCTTTAAAAAAGAATAAAACAAATAGTTCTAGAATTAACAAATCATGCGATATCTGTAAATCCAAACTATCAGATGGTTAATTGCACTGGAGCCCTAATAGCAAGCTTTACAAAAGACCAGCACAAATACAGAGACACTTGGTTACAAACAACCCCTTACCCTTATATCTTTGCTCACATTGGGTGTGAAATTATGCATTGCCTATTCAGTGCAGAGCCCAAACACTAATCCAATAAAGAGGCAAAGGAAAAGGAAACACAAGAACTTAAGTCAGAAAAACAGAAAGTTTGCGGCTGAATGTTATAGGCCTGGCGGAGGTTAGATAGTGAGGGATTAGATCCAGAAAAAAAAATTAATACATTTGAAGCATGAGGGATGTTTGACTCAGTTCAGGTAAGCAAGGACAGGAGTAATGGGTGACTTAGTATAGGATAGGATATGGACAGCAGTGTTTTAGACAAACTGAAAATTAAGATAGGTGGAGGAAGTGAAACAGACAATGAAAGTAGTCAGGACTGTTTCAACAAGGAACTTGCAGAGGTGAGGATAGAGCCTGACAATGCCATGGAGTTGGAAATTTTTGTCATGAACAGGATATAAAGTTAGAGACTTCAATTGGGATTTAACAGATTGCAAGGTTATAAACAATCTACTCAGTCTGAGATGGTGCTTGGGGAGAAAGTTGGTGGTGAAAGAATTGACATTTTGATAGGAACCAAAGATAATGGGGGTGATTCTCCCAGCCTGTTGCACTGTTCTAGCTGCACAATGGGCCAGGAGACAGCGGAGGCCATTTAGCGGGCTCCCCGGTAGGCACCATGGCCTCGGCGGCAAAGATTTTCCAAGTAATCAGCTCCGCGCCTAAAATCAGCATGGAGCTGATTACAATATGTTAAGCCACATTGCAAAGTCATTAGTGGGCCTGGGACTGAAGTCTCCGGGCCCGCTAGCGCCTCACCCCCCCCGGCCAGGAGTGGTTCACTCCAGCGGGGTCTACAACTGCTCCACACTAATGTGGAACTGGCGGCTGACACTGCTGGAGTGAAGAGAGGCCATGGAGCCCCCCCCCCCCCCCAACCAGGATGTTGGAGATAAGCGGGGGGTGCCCCCTGGGCAATGCCAGCCTGGCAGTGCCAGCCTGGCACCTTAGCGCTGCCCAAGGGGCAAACTGGCATTGCCCACTGGGCATCAGTACTAAGGGGGTGGGACCAGAGGGGTGGGGCCTATTGGGTGGGCAGAGCCTATTGGATGGACAATGATGGATGTGGGGTTCCCACTGCCACTCTGCATTCAGGATCAGTGGCAGAGGGAGTGAGAACGGCGATCGGAGCTGGCCATCCGTGTGGGGGGTCAGGGGAGTTGTGGCTGCTGGGTGGGGGGGCGGGGGGGTGCTGTGGTGCGGGCAGGTTAGTGTTGGATCTGAGGGGAGGGGGATTGGGAGATTGGAACTGGCCAGGAGGTGGAGGGTGGTGGAGTTAGCAATGGCAGCGATAGGGTTTGCGGGGCTGGCCAGTGATTGGGCTGGCCAGCGATCTGGAGGCCGGCAGTGCGGGGCTACTGTGAATGCACTGAGCTCGGCGCTGACAAATCGGTGCATGCGCAGCGGCCTGCTCAGTGCTATGCTGCCGGCCTCTCCAGTGGGAATAGCCCACTGATTTTCAGAGGGAATCCTGCTAGGGCGCCCTGTGATGCACAGAGTGTGGGAGATTCAATCTGAAAATCCCGCCAAAAAAAATGGGCAGGAGTTACTCCCATTTTCCCATGAATTGGGAACTTAGAATATTTTTGGGAGAATCCCAGCCAATGATTTTGGTTTTTCTAATGTTTAGTTGAGGAAAGTTGAAACTTATCTGAGACTGAATATCAAACAAGTAATTGAGAAAACTGGTGTAGAGTTAACTCTTTAAACCAAGGACAGAAAAATAGAAAAAAAGCATCTCCTGTAAGGATCTCCAGTACAATGGGCTTGAATGGCATCAATCCAGATTTTTGGTAACTTTGGACAGACTTAGTTCTCTGGCTTTACTCTGTTACAGTGCATCATGGCAGATTTACTGTTGCATTAAGTTTGTAGTGGGGAGTGGTGTTGTTGTATTGTCACTGCACTAGTAATCTATATACCCAGGGTAATGCTCTTGGGGTCCCAGGTTCCTGCGGCTAATGGTGAAATTTGAATTCAATAAAAAGAAAACTTGGAATTAAAAGTCTGATGATGACCATGCTCGATTGTGCTAAAGACCCATCTGGTTCACTAATGTCCTTTAGGAAAGGAAATCTGCCATCCTTATCTGGTCTGGCCTACATGTGACTCCAGAGCAACAGCAATGTGGTTGACTCTTAAATGCCCTCTGAAATGGCCATCAAGCCATTCAGTTCAAGGGTAATTAGGGATGGGCAACAAATGTCGGCCCAGCCAGCGACACCCACATCCTGTAAATTAAAAAAAAATGTTTTTAAAAAATTCTCCTCTTACAATTTCAAAGGTCATCAGATTTATTAAATATTTGCCCAAGTTGATGTTTTCATGTCTTATTCTAGACAGTGAAGTTACCAAGATATTTTATCATGGGGTGAAGGCCCATACTGAATCTGGACCTAACATGCAGATGTGCCCACATCCCAGAAAAAGTCACTGGATGTTAAGCAGAAGTTGGAATCTAGGTTATATTTTCTCTTTCTTAGCACCTTGTCCTCTAAGGCAGGTTATATCCCTACCCCAGCTAATGCACAGTAGACCAGAGATGGAAATGAGGCCACTCTAAGTGTGTGATTTAGATGCTGCAGAGTACATTTAATATTATTAACTTATATGAGACAAGTTAATTTGACTCACCACTAAGGTCACATTCATTTTCATTAGTGTCACAAGTAGGCTTACATTAACACTGCAATGAAGTTACTGTGAAAATCCCCTAGTCGCCACACTCTAGTGCCTGTTCAGGTACACTGAGGGAGAATTTAGCGTGGCCAATGCACCTAACCAGCATGTCTTTCAGACTGTGGGAGGAAACTGGAGCACCCAAAGGAAACCCACGCAGACATGGGGAGATGTGCAGACTCCACCCAGACAGTGACCCAGGCCGGGAATTGAACCCGGGTCCCTGTCACTGTGAGGCAGCAGTGCTAACCACTGTGCCAACTGTAAACTTTAAACCTAAAACTTAAACTTTAAAAAACTTTAAACTTCAATTTTACCATGATGACAACAAAATGCTACAAGTACCACTTGTACATGAATAACTAAACATATGCGCATGGCAATGTGAAATATACTGTCCATGCACGACCATAGCATCTTTCATGACCTTATGTCCCAAAGCACTTCTTGGTCTATTAAGTACAAGTACTTCTGAAGTCTAGCCACTGTAAAGTAGGAACCGTGGCAGCCATTTTGCACTTAACAAGCTCCCACAAACAGCAATTAAATAAGTAACCTGTTATAGGTATTGTTTTCGGGATAAACATTGGTCAGGATTGCCTATTACACTCACCTGTAAGGACTAATCAGACCTCAGCTTAACATCTCCACTGAAAGACAACGCCTCCCACCAGTGTGGTATTTAAGTGCCAATATGCTCAAATCTCTAAAGTGGGACTTGAGCCCACGCCCTTTTGACTCACAGGCCCTATCACAGAGCCAAGGCTGACTTTGAAAATTACATTTCTTACTGCTAAACCTGAAGTTTTATTGAAAATTGCTCCTACCCAAGAATAAGTAGAGCATGAAGAAAATTGGTTATTTGTTAAGATCATGTTAAAAACTATTATGCAAAATTCCAATGAGTGAGAGATAATCACATAGTAATTAGGGAACACCATTTTGAATTTTCACCACTGAAACCCTAAAAGTAGAAATCATCCACTTAACCCAATCCCGACTATCTCCCTCATTATTGTATTTACCAAAGTATAATCGCACATCAAGACAACACTTGGCATACAGGATGGAATCATTTCGTTCAAAAGACTGCATTATTTGGTAATACAGGACCTCTTTATTTAAAAAAAAAGTTGTTTACATGATACAATACAGCTTCATGTTTAGAAGTAAGAAATGCAATTGAAAGATGAAAGAGACGCTTGCGTGGTTCATTTCTGGGTATATAAAATTGATTTGCAATCGTGTCATTTTACAAAGAACAGGACATATGCAACTTTCCATAGATTAGGAATTTTAACAAAAATCTTATGTTTTATATCCAAACTGCAAATGTGATCACTGCTTCACTTCTTTCTTGACATCCCTTTGGGCTGCATCGTCTTGTCATGCCATAATTTTAAAACATATATAAAAATAGAATCTCTGGGAATGAGTTGCATACAGAATAATAGATCCTCAGGAATAAGTTATACAGGGAATAACAGATGTCTGGGGGTGAATTTCACAGGATTTGAGAAATGAATTACATGAATTATATCTGACCTCAAGAAAAAGATTACATCGAAAACAAAGGATCTCTGGGAACGCTGCAAAGGGAGTGACTGATCCCTGGCAGTAAGCTACACATCATTTATGAAAGCTAGTTAGTGAAACTAGTGACTTGTTACTGTTTTATAGAGTTTTCCAGTGAATCAGTGAATTTTAAAAATTCATTTGTAGGAAATGGGTGTCACTGGCTGGCCAGCATTTATTGCCCATCCCTAGTTGCCCTTGAGAAGGTGGTGGTAGACTCTTAATTCTTGATGACCAGGAAACCATTATCGATTGTCGGAAAAACCCATCTGATTTGCTAATGTCCTTGAGGGAAGGAAATCTGCCCTCTTTACCTGGTCTGGCCTACATGTGACTCCAGAGCCACAGCAATGTGGTTGACTCTTAACTGCCCTCTGAAATACCTAGCAAGGCACTCAGTTGTATCAATAAAAAGGAATGAAACTAGACAAATTTCTGTGATTGCTGAAATTCAGTAGTCTGTCGTATTGGAGGACTGTGGATTCACTGCTACAATTAACATTATAGCATTAACGTTTATTAACTTTAACATTTTTTAATTAACATTTTTTCTCTACAAAAGACATTTGAGGAACTTTTTTAAGATCAAGAAAGAAAAATCTGCATTTCTGAGCACCTTTAACATAGAAAGACATCGCAAGGAGCTTCACAAGCATAATCCAAAAATGGACATTGAACCAAAGATGTTAGGAATGTTAGGAATGTTGACTCACAGCTTGGTCAGACAATGAGTTTCCTGGAGGTTCCATATGAACTAGGAGCAGAAGTAGGCCATTCAGCCGCTCGAGCCTGCTCCACCATTCAATAAGATCATGGCTGATCTGTTTGTGTTTCAAGTTCCACATTCCCATCTAGCCCTGATAATCTTTGATTCCCTTGCCAAGCAAGAAATGATCTACCTCTGCTTTAAAAACATTCAGTGACCCCCCTCCCCACCGCCCCGCTTCCACCGCCTTCTGAGACAGAGAGTTCCAAAGTCACACAACCCTCTGAGAGAAAAGAATTCTCCTCATCGCTGTGGGACAGCGCCTAATGTTAAAACAGTGCCCCTAGTTCTGAACTCACCCACAAGAGGAAACATCCCTTTGATGTCCAGCTTGACAAGATCATTCAGGATTTTATTCAAATAGGTCACCCCTCACTCTTCTAAACTCCAGTGGAAAGCCCAGCCTATCAAACTTATCCTCATTAGACAAACCACTCATTCCAGGTACCAATCTAATAAACCTCCTCTGAACCGCCTCAAAGGATGCATTTACATCCTTCCTTATATAAGACCAAAACTACACATAGTATTTGAAATGCAGTTTCACCAATTCCCTGCATAACTGAAGCATTTTTATGCTCAGTTCGGTATGCACGATAGCACAGTGAGGCGGCACGATAGCACAGTGAGGCGGCACGATAGCACAGTGAGGCGGCACGATAGCACAGTGAGGCGGCACGATAGCACAGTGAGGCGGCACGATAGCACAGTGAGGCGGCACGATAGCACAGTGAGGCGGCACGATAGCACAGTGAGGCGGCACGATAGCACAGTGGGGCGGCACGATAGCACAGTGAGGCGGCACGATAGCACAGTGAGGCGGCACGATAGCACAGTGGGGCGGCACGATAGCACAGTGAGGCGGCACGATAGCACAGTGAGGCGGCACGATAGCACAGTGAGGCGGCACGATAGCACAGTGAGGCGGCACGATAGCACAGTGAGGCGGCACGATAGCACAGTGAGGCGGCACGATAGCACAGTGGGGCGGCACGATAGCACAGTGAGGCGGCACGATAGCACAGTGAGGCGGCACGATAGCACAGTGAGGCGGCACGATAGCACAGTGGGGCGGCACGATAGCACAGTGGGGCGGCACGATAGCACAGTGGGGCGGCACGATAGCACAGTGGGGCGGCACGATAGCACAGTGGGGCGGCACGATAGCACAGTGGGGCGGCACGATAGCACAGTGGGGCGGCACGATAGCACAGTGGGGCGGCACGATAGCACAGTGGGGCGGCACGATAGCACAGTGGGGCGGCACGATAGCACAGTGGGGCGGCACGATAGCACAGTGGGGCGGCACGATAGCACAGTGAGGCGGCACGATAGCACAGTGAGGCGGCACGATAGCACAGTGAGGCGGCACGATAGCACAGTGAGGCGGCACGATAGCACAGTGAGGCGGCACGATAGCACAGTGAGGCGGCACGATAGCACAGTGAGGCGGCACGATAGCACAGTGAGGCGGCACGATAGCACAGTGAGGCGGCACGATAGCACAGTGAGGCGGCACGATAGCACAGTGAGGCGGCACGATAGCACAGTGAGGCGGCACGATAGCACAGTGAGGCGGCACGATAGCACAGTGAGGCGGCACGATAGCACAGTGAGGCGGCACGATAGCACAGTGAGGCGGCACGATAGCACAGTGGGGCGGCACGATAGCACAGTGGGGCGGCACGATAGCACAGTGGGGCGGCACGATAGCACAGTGGGGCGGCACGATAGCACAGTGGGGCGGCACGATAGCACAGTGAGGCGGCACGATAGCACAGTGAGGCGGCACGATAGCACAGTGAGGCGGCACGATAGCACAGTGGGGCGGCACGATAGCACAGTGGGGCGGCACGATAGCACAGTGAGGCGGCACGATAGCACAGTGAGGCGGCACGATAGCACAGTGAGGCGGCACGATAGCACAGTGAGGCGGCACGATAGCACAGCGAGGCGGCACGATAGCACAGCGAGGCGGCACGATAGCACAGCGAGGCGGCACGATAGCACAGCGAGGCGGCACGATAGCACAGCGAGGCGGCACGATAGCACAGCGGGGCGGCACGATAGCACAGCGGGGCGGCACGATAGCACAGCGGGGCGGCACGATAGCACAGCGGGGCGGCACGATAGCACAGCGGGGCGGCACGATAGCACAGCGGGGCGGCACGATAGCACAGCGGGGCGGCACGATAGCACAGCGGGGCGGCACGATAGCACAGCGGGGCGGCACGATAGCACAGCGGGGCGGCACGGTAGCACAGTGGTTAGCACTGCTGCTTCACAGCTCCAGGGACCTGGGTTCGATTCCCGGCTCGGGTCACTGTCTGTGTGGAGTTTGCACATTCTCCTCGTGTCTGCGTGGGTTTCCTCCGGGTGCTCCGGTTTCCTCCCACAGTCCAAAGATGTGCGGGTTAGGTTGATTGGCCATGCTAAAAAATTGCCCTTCGTGTCCTGAGATGCGTAGGTTACAGGGATTAGTGGGTAAAATATGTAGGGATGTGGGGGTGGGGCCTGGGTGGGATTGTGGTCGGTGCAGACTCGATGGGCCAAATGGCCTCTTTCTGTACTGTAGGGTTTCTATGATTTCTATGATTTCTCGTAGTTAAGGATAGCATTCCATTAGCTTTCTTGATTACATAATGCATACTAACCTCTTGTGATTCATGCATGAGAAAACCAAGATTCCTCTGCACCTCGGAATTCTGCAGACATTCTCCATTTAAGTAATACTCTTTTTTTATTCTTCATGCCAAAGTGAACAACTTCACATTTTTCACATTTACTCAATCTGCCAGATTTATTCCCACTCACTCAACCTATTTATATCCTTCTGCAACTTCCTTATGTCCACTTCACAACATATTTTCCTACCTATCTTTGTGTCACCTGCAAATTTAACTGTCATAAATTTGTTCCCCTCACCTAAGTCATTGATGTAAATTGTAAAAAATTGAGGCCCCAGCACAGACCCTGTAGGACTCCACTCATTACATCCTACCAGTCAAAGACCCATCTACACGTACTCTCTGTTTTCTGCCAGCCAGCCAATATTCAATCCAAGCTAATATCGTAGAAACATAGGAACCCTACAATGCAAAAGGAGGCCATTTGGCCCATTGAGTCTGCACCGACAACAATTCCACTCAGGCCCTATCCCAGTAGCCCCACATATTTACCCTGTTAATTCCCCTGACACTAAGGGGCAATTTATCATGGCCAATCTACCTAACCTGCACATCTTTGGATTGTGGGAGGAAACCGGAGCACCCGGAGGAAACCCACGCAGATATGGGGAGAATGTGCAAACTTGACACAGACAGTCACCTGAGGTCGGAACTGAACCTGGGTCCCTGGCGCTGTGAGGTAACAGTGCTAACCACTGTGCCGCCCTTATATGTTACCCCACACCAAATACTTGATAATTTGACAGAATAATGATTGCAAATAGTACTCTGGAATGAGTAGATTGAGGTATGGTGTTTATAAAAGTTGAACCTTCTCATTGAGGTTTCGCTCATTGTTTTACACATTAAAATGAGGAAAATGATTCTTAAAGGAGGAGAGGAAATCAGCAAGGTGATAGAAGAAGAGAACTCCAGGATGTGCTTCCATAACTGGAAGCATGGCAATGGATAATGGTATGAAGAGAGCGAATGCACAAGAAGCTAGAGTCAGAGGAGGAGAGATTTTAGGCTGGCTGTAGGTATGGAGAAGGTTACAGAGATAGGGTGGGCCAAGGCCATGAGGGATTTAAACATGAATGAAGATTTTACCTTTTAAGCACCAGAGGACAAGAGACAATTTAAGTCAGCAAGGACTGCGGTGCTGAACAAGCAGGATTTGATTTAGGATTGGATGCAGACAGCATAATTCTGCATGTTCTTAAGTTTACAAAGAGATGATGGGATGTTAGATAGGCAACCATTGAAATAATCAAGTCTGAAAGTGACAAAAAGCATGGGTGAGGGTTGTGGCATTGTGATCTGAGTGTTGACACAGGCAGTGATAAGAGATGGAAATAAACAGTCTTTGGATGAAGAAGATGTGAGAAGAAAGAAGGAAAGTACCATCCTAAAGTTCTGTACAACCAATGAAGTACTTCTGTAGCATAGTCACTGTTGATTGCATTGTCAGTGTAGAAAAGAGCTAGACAAGGAAGGAGATGCATTGGAGGAAGATGGCGTGGTCAACCTTATTAAAAGCTGTAGGGAAGTTGAGGATAGGATAATGCATATCATTCAAAATCACAGAGAATCAACCCTGATTTTATTTAAGTGTTGAGGCAGGGCAGAGATGGATTAAAAAGATTCAGACAGGAAATTGTGAGAGATGGTACAGATTTGGGAAAGTAAAAAGCATCCAAATGGAAAAATGACAAATATAATGGGGGCGATTCTCCCAGCCCGTTGTGCTGTTTTTGTAGTGCAGTGATTAGATTTATTATTTTCACATGTATTAGTGTACAGTAAAAAGTATTGTTTCCTGCATGCTATACAGACAGAGCATACCATCCATAGAGAAGGAAAGGAGAGAGTGCAGAATGTAGGGTTATAGTCATAGCTAGGATGTAGAGAAAGATCAACTTAATACGAGGTAGGTCCATTCAAAATTCTGATGGCAGCAGGGGAGAAGCTGTTCTTGAGTTGGTTGGTACGTGATCTCAGACTTTCGTATCCTTTTCCCGACGAAGAAGGTGGAAGAAAGAATGTCCGGGGTGTGTGGAGTCCTTAATTTTGCTGGCTGCTTTGCCAAGGCAGCGAGAAGTGTAGACAGAGTCAATGGATGGGAGGCTGGTTTGCGTGTTGGATTGGACAACATTCACGACCTTTTGTAGTTTCTTGTGGACTTGGAAAGAGCAAGAGCTGTGATACAACCAGAAAGAATGCTTTCTAGCAATCTAGCAGCAGGTGGGAGACTCAAGTGTAGGCTGTTTTGCAGGCTTCCCGCTGGATGCTACAGCTTCTGCGAGTCTCTGTGAGCCAGATTTCCGGTGCTGTCGACTCCACGCCAGATATCGGCGCGGAACTGTATAAATTATTCAAATTAGTATTTAAATGTATTTTACATCTAATTAGTGGGCCCGGGACTGAAATCTCCAGGCCCGCTAGAGTCCCCCAGAGGGTTGGGGGTGATGGGGGTTTCCCCCAGGCATTGCCAGCTTGGCAGTGCCAGGCTGGACCCCCGGCACTGCCCAAGGAGCAAGCTGGGGGCTTCTTGGCACTGCCCACCAGGCATTGGACAGTGCCAAGGGGGCAGGGCCTAATGAGAGTCTGGGGGGAGAGCGGCGGGGGTGGGAGGTCCCGCTGCCACTCTGCATAGGGGATCGCAAGCAGAGAAAGGGAGGCCAGCGATTGGGGCTGGGCACGGGGTGGGCAGGGGGTGTCGATCCGCCGAGTGGGGTCAGGCATGTTGGGGGGAGGGTCGGGACTGCAGGGGGTGTGGTCAGGATGTAGTGGGGGTGTGGTCAGGATCTAGTGGGGGCGGCGGTGGTGGTGGGAGATATCAGGGCAGCTATGGGGTGGGGAGATCGAGGCAGGCCAGGGGCAGGGGGGCTCGAGGCTGGCCCATACATGTTCGGGGGCTAGCGATCGGGCTGTGGGGGAGTCAGAGGGCCAGCGACGAGGGGTCACGGGGCTGGCCAGAAATTGAGCTGGCCAGCAATCGGGAGGCTGGCAGTGCGGGGCTAGTGTGCATGTGTCGACCTCTGCACTGACAGATCGGTGCATACATAGTGGTCTGCTCAGCGCTATGCTGCTGGCCTCTCCAGTGGGCCCCGTTCCCTGACTTTTTGCAAGATTCATGCTAGTGCACCCTGAAGTGCACAGAGCGTGGGAGATTCATTTTGAAAATCCCGCTGAAAAGAAACAGCAGAAGTTACTCCAGTTTTTACGCAAGTTCGACACTTAGAATTCTTTTGGGAGAATCACCCCCAACATAAGCTACATTATCAGCATCAGCGAGATTCCTTATGAAATTCCATCGAACTCATTCTTGGCTGTGAGAGAAATGCCCACCTGTTTTGAAATCTGTGTCTCAATTATAAACCAATAATGTTCTCCTTTTTATACTTAATTTTTCACTTTTAAAGCTGTTATTTTATATCTACTTCTCCCCTTAGCACTTCTTCTGATTTCAAAAACTTATCTTTGTCCCTTTTATTTCCCACACCTCTGACTCCAAATAAGCAGTGACAGTATTCCAACCCATCACTGGCAATTTAGCATCGCTCCCAATTCTGCAATACATTTTGTTTAAAATTTATCTTTTATGCTGTTTAATATTCTATGAAGTAGATCACATTGATACCACCACCTCCTGCAGAAATGATTCTTGATCTTTGCTGATCACCCTTTCCCTAATATGTGCGGGTTAGGTGGATTGGCCATGCTAAATTGCCCCTTAGTCTTAGGGGGATTAGCAAGATAAATACATGGGGTAACGGGGATAGGGCCTGAGTGGGATTGTGGTCAGTGCAGGCGCGATGGGCAGAATGGCCTCATTCTGCACTGTAGGGATTCTAATCTATTCTAAAATCAACTGGTTACATCTACAAAAATACATGATTTTAAATACATGTTAAAGTCAGACTCCAATTCCACACCCTAAAACATAGAAAGTCAAGACTCATAGAATCCCTACAATGCAGAAGGAGGCCATTCAGCCCATCGAGTCGGCACCGACCACAATCTCACCCAGGTCATATCCCAATAACCCCATGCATTTACCTGTTATTCCCCCAGACACTAGGCGCAATTTGCCATGGCCAATCCACCTAACCTAATCCGCACATCTTTGGACTGTGGGAGGAAACTGGAGCACCCGAAGGAAACCGATGCAGACACAGGGAGAATGTGCAAATTCCACGTAGACGTCTCCCTGGAAATGCGGAGGCTGAGGGGCGACCTGATAGAAGTTTATAAAATTATGAGGGGCATAGATAAGGTGAACAGTTGGAAGCTTTTTCCCAGGGCAGAAATGACAATTACAAGGGGGCACAAGTTCAAGGTGGGGGGGGGGGGCGCGAATGGTTCAGTAGAGATGTGCGGGGTAGTTTTTTACACAGAGGGTGGGGGCCTGGAATGCACTGCCAAGGGAGGTGGCTCAGGCAGACACATTAGTGACATTTAAGACTTATCTGGATAGATACATGAAAAGGTGCAGAATAGAGGGATACAAGCAGTTGGTCTAGATAGGACAATGTGATTGGCATAGGCTTGGAGGGCCAAAGGGCCTGTTTCTGTGCTGTACTGTTCTTTGTTTGTTCTTTGAGAAGGCTGTCAAAGGAATGGAATCTGAAACATTGGCTTCAGGAAAAGAAATTAGAGGAAAAATAAAAAGCATGCAGAAGGACTGAGGACAGTGTATTAGTTGACTTTAATCGGGATCAATGAGAGGGTAAAAACGACAATGAAGGATTAAAGTCAACAAGGCAAATGGAATATGGTGAGATAAGCAAACTGCGTGAAGTGTTTTTTTTACATTCTAGATGCATCATTGCTGTATAATAACTCAACCCAAAAGTGTGCAATGATGTTCCAGACCTGGTATGATGATCAAAATCAAATGTTTTGAATCCAAGACTCTTGTTGGGTACATTCTGTAGATAGTGATTGCTGTCTGGTACCTTGGCCAGGAAGTCATTATTTATCTGTAAACCTTAGATTGGCATTCGGATAGCACCTGATGCTATCCCACTCTTCCCCATGTTGCGGCAGGAGTCACTGTTACTGATCAGCAGCAAGAACTCTGATTGATTTGTTTCTCTTCCTTAGTCTAAGGCTGTGGAGGCCAACTGTAGTGTTCCTGCGCTGTTCCCATCCCCTGCCCCGGCTGCAATCAGATCAAGCCAGGAATCATACTTGCGGTTCTGCCCAGACAGTTTATTGGCAGAGTCATTTGGGGAGTAACAAACACTTTCTAAAGGGTCAGTGTCATCACATTCCTTGCAGATGGTACATTTTTGTGAAAGGTGGCGATAGGCTACTTTATATTTGCTATCTTTGATTTGCTGTTTTTTCTCAGGTTTAATAGATAATTGGATAGAGGATTAGTTGACTGGCAGAAGGCAGAGAGTAGTGATAAAGGGGTTTTTTCAGGATGGCAGCCGATGACTAGTGGTGTGCCTCAGGGGTCAGTGCTGGGACCACAACTTTTCATAATATACATTAACGATTTGTAAGAAGGAACTGAAGGCACTGTTGCTAAGTTTGCAGATGATACAAAGATATGTCAGAGGGACAGGTAGTATTGAGGAAGCAGGAGGGCGGTAGAAGGACTTGGACAGGTTAGGAGAGTGGGCAAAGAAGTGGCAGATGGAATATAATGTGGAAAAGTGTGAGGTTATGCACTTTGGAAGGAGGAATGGAGGCATAGACTATTTTCTAAATGGGAAAATGCTTAGGAAATCAGAAACACAAAGGGACTTCGAAGTCCTTGTTCAAGATTCTTTTAAGGTTGACGTCCAGGTTCAGTCAGCGGTTAGGAAGGCAAATGCAATGTTAGCATTCATGTCGAGAGGGCTAGAATGCAAGAGCAGGGATGTACTTCTGAGGCTGCATCAGGCTCTGGTCAGAACCCATTTGGAGTATTGTCAGCAGTTTTGGACTCTGTATCTAAGGAAGGATGTGCTGGCCTTGGAAAGGGTCCAGAGCAGGTTCACAAGAATGATCCCTGGAATGAAGAGCTTGTCTTATGAGGAATGGCTGAGGACTCTGGGTCTGTACTCGTTGGAGTTTAGAAGGATGAGGGGGGATCTTATTGAAACTTACAGGAGAATGCGAGGTCTGGATAGAGTGGATGTGGAGAGGATGTTTCCACTAGTAGGAAAAACTAGAACCAGAGGGCACAACCTCAGGCTAAAGGGACGATCCTTTAAAACAGAGATGAGGAGGAATTTCTTCAGCCAGAGAGTGGTGAATCTGTGGAACTCTTTGCCGCAGAAGGATGTGGAAGCCAGGTGATTGAGTGTCTTTAAGACAGAGATAGATAGATTCTTGATTAATAAAGGGATCGGGGTGTGGGGAAAAGGCAGGAAAATGGGGATGAGAAAAATATCAGCCATGATTGAATGGCGGAGCAGACTCAGTGGGTCGAGTGGCCTAATTCTGCTCCTATGTCTTATGGTCTTATGGTCTAATAAGGAAATAAGTCAATTGGGAAAATAGGTGGGTTGTTATTGACTTGTGTCCGAATTAAAGCATGTTTAGTAGTACAATCAACATTGCAGAATGGCTGCATGCCATTTATGGCAGGATGCCCTATGGATATACCAGGATTTGAAATTGATTTAAAACCTCATCATTAAATAAAGTCACATTTCATTGCTTTGAAGCAAATTAATGTTAATCTACAGTTTTATAAAGAGTCAGTTGATTTACCGTGCATATAGTGCATATTCAGGGTCATGAAGACACATTTGGGACTTTTTTCTTAAAAGAAGGCTCCATTGTGTAAGTGTTGACATGATCAAGCATTCTCAAGGACATGGACTAAAAATGTTCCTTCCTATCTATTGTCCTAAAGAAAGGTTGTAAACAGCACAGGCTGCCGTGAAGGAAGTTACTGCAGCACCACAAGGAGCCTGTTTCCCACTATCCCAATTAACTAAAAGCTATGAAAAGAATTCAATGACTTATAAAGGATATGTGTGAAGGAAGCTCCATTATTGTACGCTATCCAATCTCCCATCCACTACGCATTTCCCTATCTTACATTTAATCCACAGTATTGTTCAGGTGCCATTCCTGATTCCAGATATTATTTGCGACCACCTTTATTTTGAAGATTATTTCCACTTCAGATGTCCCCTTACCATTTCCTGTTCAGCTATTATAGCACAATGCCTCATCCAGCTGGGAGAGTGAATAACCTCGTTGTTCTGTGTATCAGACAGTAGGGAGGAGAGTTTAATGGTATAAACCAATATTACTATTCTTACATTATTGTGTAATGATATGCAAGAGGTGTTCGCTCCCATTGACTACTTCTTTATTAGTTCATTATTTTAAGATTTTATAAAGGACACAGAGTTTTGCTCATCCACAAATTTGTCTATTTAAAAAAAGCTCCTAATGCCCTAATACAAGAGCCCTAAACTAGTGCATTGATACTGCACAGCCCTCCACTAGTTAGCCCAAGTTACCTCAGATTTCCATAAACACATATAAACCACAACATATTAATAAAAGACTTAACCAAAAATTCACAGGCACAATCCTTTGTTTTTGTCCAAAATCCCAATTCAACTCCAACCCGCTCTGGATTTAGCTGTTACCCTTAAATTATCCTGAAATCTCAGCCCCAATGTTCCTCGGATCTGGCTGCTAACTTACAACTGCCAAAACGGTTGGTCTATCCAGCATGACCATGAATCAGGTTGACTGTTTCTGACTGTCCTTGGTGACTGCAGTCCCAAACCTTCAGGCCAATACTGCCACAATATAGCAATCGGGGAGGTGGTTGGCCTAATGGTATTATCGCTAAACTATGAATCCAGAAACTTAACTCATGCTCAAATTCTGCCATGGCAGATGGTGGAATTTGAATTCAATAAAAAGAATCTGCTGATGACCATGCTGATTGTTGGAAAAATCCCTCTGGTTCACTAATGTCCTTTAGCGAAGGAAATCTGTTGTCCTTACCTGGTCTGGCCTATATGTGACTCCAGAGTCACTGCAATGTGGTTGACTCTCAGCTGCCCTCGGGTAACTAGGGATGGGCAATAAATGCTGGCCAGCCAGCGACACCCATGTCCCACAAATGAATAAAAACAAATCCCCAACACAGCCTGTCTTGTCTGGTGTTGAAAGTGGGTCTGAGTCAAGGTAGCTATCCCTGACTCTCCTTCCCACTGCAGTGCCAGACCCCATGACCTTGCCTTTGTTATTCCAATTTGTTGTCAAAAATATCAAACCCATTTCCTGGAGACATTCTGTTTGGATTTTCGGTTTTCAGCACCTTTTTAATCTCTTTAGCCTGGTCCAGACGAACCAATTCCTCATTATGTTGTTTCCAAGACTGAAACAATAGACTCCAGAGTTTAATCGGGAATTCTTTCACATAGGAGTGTGAGTTCAGCTGGCTGAAGGCAGGAGTTTGTTGGTTCACTTTGCGTTTGGGTGAATATCGCAGATGAAGTAGGTGCACACTGGTTGGTTCTGCAGGCAATGTTAGGAAAACTTACAGCAGTGACAAGCTTGGAGGAGCTGAGAGAATGTAACTGACACCTTGCTCAGCCGACTGGCTGGATTCCTTTCCAGTTGATGTTAAAACAGCAAACAAGGGATTTCTCAATTCTCAAAGGTATATAGAGATTTCAAAATAGTCACTCAAGTCATGTGACCTTCTTTCTCCACAAAAGGGATGTTTATCCAGTGCCTGGAACTGGCTTTGATTTCAGGGCTGATAATGTCCCTGTCATTTGTTGTTGAAAATGTTACCAGCCATATTGAGAGCCTGGTGTTGGGAAGACATTGTCAGGCCAACTCATGGACTCCGCTAGCAAGGTGAGCTTATCAGATGCAAATGATGTCCCTTTGATTCCCTTTTGAAGTGGACTTGGAAAGTTCCAGGTGTGGTATAAATTTCTTTGTAGCTCTGCAAGCACAACAAGCTTCGATGTGTGAGTCTCCTTGTTTTCATGATTATAAGGAGTCTGTACAATGAGGTGTGAGCTACCAATAGCTGAGAAAATAATTATTTGGTTCTTGTAAGTCATCAGGTGGCTCCCAGACAGAAGCCCAACCCTGTGGTCATGTGACTTGTAGCAGTCTTTATTTTTTTATGTTCAGCAGACAGAAAGTCATTTATTTAATGGCAAAAGAAAAAAGTTCTGAATTCCTTTTCATATCATGTGGAACCCAACAAATGCCATGAATTATAAATGCGACTTACAGGTGCAAGAAATCTTTCTCATTTATTAACATTGTGTCATTGCTGAGTGGCTACATATGATTATTGGAAGATATGAGTGTCCATGAATCTTATTCTGCCGTTTAGATGAATGTGTGACTATCCAGAACCACTTTCATCTCACTCCGGTCTTAATCTAAACTCTCTCTCTTTAGCATGATAAATCTGGAATTAATCCAGTTCCCTTTTCAGTATTTCAACTCAATCTGCATTCATTATAGCTCAGTTGTTTGGCCAGGCAGCAGTTTAACCCACGCTGAATCCTATCATCACGTGTACAAATATACAAACTGCCATTTCAGTTTCCCTAATTTGGAATGCACATTCTCTCGATGGAAACAGACCATCACTACCATTCCCTACAATGTGCACTTTTCTTTCTCTAGCACCAGAATTGTCCTGTTTAGCTTTGCATTTGTTTCTTATCTGTCCCTTCCTGTCATAGATGTAACGCACTGCTTCTCTCGACATACACGTCTCCTAGGGGAGGGCATCCATCCCCATGCCGATAGCAATCTTCATCGTTCTTGGTTTGCGGCCTGTTTCTCCTATACCTCTGCACTCTCTTTGGTTCTGTACATCTTTGTTTATTAAACTCTGCACTCACATCCCTGGTGCTACTGCCACTTGCAGTTTCCCTCCAAACTTGATGGAGCTTGTCAGCTTGCACGATTTGAAGTTCCATCGTGCTTTACTCTGCACTTTATGTAGCAAGGGCAATTTCTAACATCTTCTTTAGGGTTATTTTTGTTTCTGCCAGCAGTTCCTTTCTGTATGGCCATGTTATTCACCCCACTGACTAGCCAGTCTCTCAACATCTCATTAAGGGCAGCCCTATATTCACAATGTTCAGTCGCTGGCCTTAATTTTGCCACAAAGCTGCTATTGCCTCCCTGGGGCTCTTGCGGTTGAATTAAATTTATCTCTGCATAGTCACTGAGGGCTTTGGTGATAGTGCGCTTCTACTATTTCTTAAGTTCCTCAAAGGATTTTTAATCCAGAACAGTCAAGCTTCTTATTAACTTGTAGGTTTGGCCTCAACAGGCAATTAACAGAATTACCCTTTGCTTTTCCTCCCCCCAGTTTATTTTCTTTGAAGATGCATCACAGGCATTAGGCATATTGAACCCAATCCTCAAAGTTAGGGTTGAATAGTTCAAGCTTCCTGAAGAGCAGCATTGTGAAAACTCACAGGTTGCTGAATAGACGTGCTTCCAATGACTTGTACATGAGGTCTCCGTTCTCCATGCCAAATGGAAGGTGCTCTGTTGCTCCTCGTCGCCAATGTAGTATCGTAGAAGGAGTGGCAATCACCAAGGGGAATAAGAACAAAACTATTTATTAATTACAATACCTAATTACAGAGGGTAAGAATGATGATACCGATTGCTTCGACTCCAAGTTCTAGACTATCAGGGAGTGCCCATGCCCATCCCCCAGATCCACACGCTTCGGCCCAACTGGTTGAATGGTCACAGGACCTTTTGAAATCGCGTCCTTTAAAGGGATTTACTACTACAACCTGCATGGACAAATTTGACACATAAAGACAGTAACCGTTCATCCACTAATACTGGCATAGAAACATCTGATCTAATTAGTAGTTAATAGCGAAATGATATTCACACAAAAGTTCAGATGAAAATGACTGGAAGTGGATAGAGTGAATCAATCTGTTTTCAATGTCATGCACTATTTTTAACATAGAAGAGGACAAGAGTGAAATGTTAAAAGAAGAGATGTCTGTTATAAAAAGAGATGAATGCTGTGCTTGTGATGATTAAATGATAAAGAGGTCTGAATGCTGGAAGCGGAACATTGTGACTGAGTCATGACGGTCCTTGTGATTGCTAACCTCATAATCTGTTCTTTGTTGCAAATAACTTGCTTTCATGTGAACAGTTTAGTCTGTAATTGATTTTTTTTGCCTTCCATGCATGTGGGTCTTAAAATTGCTGCATTAAAATACCATAATGACACATGACTCATCTGACTCAACTCTTTTCCCAAAATCTGAATAAAAATGAACAAATATAGTTTTTTGAAGACATTACCCCTTTAAAAATAGTCCTGATGCATACTGATCAGAGGGCCAGAGCTAGTAATATGTTGGAATTTGAAAATATATAATGGTGACCATATAGTAATAGTCAAAGTGTCTATCATAGACCTTGTTTTTGTTATGTGGTACCTTTGTAATGTGGGCAGCACAATGGCACAGGATTAGCAGGGTGTCAGTGGCACAGTGGTTAGTACTGTTGCCTTGCAGCATCAAGGACCCAGGTTTAATTCTGGCCTTGGGTGACCCTAATGGAGTTTGTATGTTCTCCCCGTGTCTGCAAGAGGAGAACAGTTCTCTAGTTTCCTTCCACAGTCCAAAGATGTGCGTGTTAGGTGGATTGGCCATGCTAAGTCGCCCCTTCTTGTCCCAAGATGTGTAGGTTAGATGGATTAGCCATGGTAAATGTGTGTGGGGTTGCAGGATGGGGCGTGGATGAGGGTCTGGGTAAGATACTCTATCAGAGAGTCGGTACAAACTCGATGGGCCTAACGGCCTCCTTCTAAGGATTCTATTCTATTCTATCTTAACCTAATAGCCAGTTGAATGACATGAAACAACATTCCAATTTCAGATTTTATTGCACTGTAATCATGCAGAGATACATGTTGGCTGAGATTTTCTGCTCCCATTTTGGCAGGTTTGGCAACGGGAGCAGAAAATCTCATGAGATGTCCAGATCATGTTTGTAATGTAAAAGCATAACGTGATTGCCCCCTCCTCTCCCCACCCCACCAGCATCATAGTGGGCGCGATCATATCGGCCATTCATGCCACACTCCTGCTGCAGTGAAGTTGGAGAATTTGGTGCCCAGCCAAATCTCCGTTCACTGCAGCGGGATGGGAAAATCCTGCTGGCATGAACGGTGGTAAACTTCCAACCAGTATGTTTCCCGGCATTCAATTTTGGGAATATCATTTCCATACATTAGTATATAATTATCAGGCCTCTATGCTTGAATCATACCCCCCGCCACCATAAGAAAATCTATTCGTGTTGGTGTGAGAGCGGACCAGCATAAAACCCAACTGGTCTGTCAAGGTGGCTCATGGTGAATAGACTTCCCAGAAGAGCTCAGGTGAGTGCATTCCTCAGAAGGGAGAGTTGTCTCCTTGTGGGATGAATTTGAGGACAGATGGGTAACCTGTTCTTGAGTATCTGCTAAAGCTGCTCTGAAATCAATTGCTGGGAGGTGTACCAGAGCAACATAATGGAATGTCTCCCTGCAATTTATCTTCTCTTCTGTGAGAGATGACCCAGTACTCATCAATACATCATCAAAAGCTCAATATGAAGAATTCTGTTGAGTTTATATTTTAAAAGTTTATTTATTTGTCACAAGTAGGCTTACATCAACACTGCAGTGAAGTTACTGTGAAAATTCCCCTAGTCGCCACACTCTGGTGCCTGCTCGGGTACATCGAGGGAGAGTTTAGGATGGCCAATTCACCTAACCTGCACGTCTTTGGACTGTGGGAGGAAACCAGAGCACCCGGAGAAACCCACACAGAACATGCAAACTCCACACAGACAGTGACCCAAGCCAGGAGTCAAACCCAAGTCTGTGGTGCTGTGAGGCAGCAATGCTAACCACCGTACCACACTTCTGTAATGATCCTCTGAGAGAAAACGTTCTCCTCATCTCAATCTTATTTTCAAACTATAGTCCTCTAGTTCTAAGTCTCTCTCACAAGAGGAATCATCCTTTCAGCATTCACCTTGTTCAGTTTCTTCAGGATTTTATATGCTTCAATAAAATTGTTTCTTCTTCTAAATTCCAATAGACACAGGCCCAATTTGTCCAAACTTTCCTCATAAGATAGCACCTTCAGGAATCAGTCGGGTGAACATTGTCTGAACTGCTTCTAATGCTATTATACCCTTTCTACAGTAAGGCAACCAGGACTTTAGGTGTGGTCTCACCTATGCCCTTTACAATTGTAGCAAAATTTCCTTACTTTTATCTTCCATTCCCTGTACAATAAACAGGGATCAGTGTTATTCCAAGAGAAATGGTGAAATAAACTGCTAGATTCATATCACACTGTGTCATACGGCACAGTGGTTAGCACTGCTGCCTCACAGCGCTGGTGACCCGGGTTAGGTGGATTGGCCATGCTAAATTGCCCCTTAGAATCAGAAGGACTAGTAGGGTAAGTACGTGTGGTAACAAGGATAGGGCCTGGGTGGGATTGTTGTTGGTGTAGACTCGATAGGCCAAATGGCCTCCTTCTGTAGGGATTCTATGATAGTCTGAATTCTCTTCCCCCGGGAGCAGTGGAGGCTGGGTCATTGAATCTTTTAAAAGCTGAATTAAGTAGATTCTTGATAGACAAGGGAGTCAAAAGGTGGAGGGGATAGATGGAAAAGTGGTGTTGAGGCCATAATTGGATCAGCCATGACCTGATCAAATAGAGCAGGCTTGAGGCGTTGAATGGTCTACTCCTGCTCTTAATTTGTATATTCATATGTATCCGAGCACCGAAAATCAAGATTTCTGAGGGGCTCTTACATTGAGTCCCAGGCTGGCAGCTTTCATGAGCATCTGGTTCTCATAGGGTTGCTTTTTTCTGTAATTACCAGCGAATTATAATTGCATCAAAAAAGCAAAAGAGCGACCCCCTCATATCTAAGAATAATAATTCAATTCTTTGTGTCAGCTTTAATACTCCAACCAAAAGTACGAAGATAACCAAACATTGGCACGAAAGGTCAGAAATGATTATTTTCAGCCTATTTACTTGATTTCTGTGTCTCTGCTCCTAAACATTTAAGATGGCTTCCTCTGATTATCGCTGGAATGAATTTAGCTGTCATCTGGTTTAGATAACATCTGCTATCTCTCCACACCAGAGGCTGTATCTTGTTGCTGTCCTATGTTTATCTCCACCAGTTTCTGTGACTGCAGCCCCATTGTTCGCATGACCTTTTGTAATTCAACATTTAAATTCTGCAGTTTTACATATATACTTTCAAAGCTTTTCGGCGAAGGGTGCTTTTCACCTCAAATGGATTTAGAGGAAGGTGCGCTACTCTTTGCATCTATCCAAATTCAGATACGTTTGAAACAGTAATAGGGCCTTAGATGAATGCAATCAGAAACATATGTGCAGCTGAAATTTTCCTCTTTACCATGAATGTGTAGGTAATTATCCATGGTCTGCAAGGAACCATCAGCATCTTTATCTGTAAGGGGAAGACAAGTGGGTTTTTAGCATGAGGGGCACCATTCTATATCAAGCATGGGGCAAGGCAAGGTGGCAGCTGGTACAGGGATTGAAGAAGGGGCTCAGAGCCTCGAAAGCTTGTGTGGCTTTTGCTACCAAATAAACCTGTTGGACTTTAACCTGGTGTTGTTAAACTTCTTACAGGGATTGAACCAGTGCTGTTGGTGTCATTCTGTATCACACTCCAGCCAACGAAGCTGATCAACCCCAGTACCGTGTAATGACATAAAGGAACAGTGTAAATCACAATGTTGCATTAGATACAGGAATTTTAAAGTTTATTTATTTGTGTCACAAGTAGGCTTACATTGACACTGTAATGAAGTTGCTGTGAAAATCCCCTCGTCACCACACTCCGGCGCGTGTTCAGGTACATTGAGGGAGAATTTAGCATGGCCAATGTACCTAACCTGCACTCCAGTCCACCTCGTGTCCACTCTGCAGAATGAGTTTAGCCATTACAAAGAATGTCCTGAAAGAAGTGAAATGCCCAAACTGGAGTAGGGCATTTTTTTGTTACATCTTTTGCTTGTTTTTGATTACTTTATGCTTTTCTTATTTATGCATTATTTATGTTTTCACGTTGCCTGCCCTGTACACTGAATAAATCCAGCCATTTTACGTCAAGTTGTAATCACTGAAAGGAGGTAAGCTAATTACAGTGTATTATTTTTCATCGCTATGACCTCCATCCTATCTTAGAGACATTAGTCTTTACCTTAGGGTATGTTCAAACTACCGCTTAAGTACCATGTGTGACCATTTTCAGTGGTGGAAATCTGCTCCACAAAGCCAATAATCCATTTTATCTGTGCTTATAATTTTTATTTACCATTTGAACCTGTCACCCCACATGAGGAGGCCTCCAGCTGCCTGGACACAGACTCCAAGTTGGCAACCCAGAATTTGGAGAAGGGCATGGCATCAGTTCTCCATGGCAGTTAAAAGGGAATTCCAACAGTGGCAAAGGACCCCCCCCGCTCGGTTGACCTGGCCTTTCTATCGCCCCTGTGAGACCCCCAAAATGGAGTCACACTGGTGTTTTCCCTTGCTGTCTCTTGGCCTCCGAGTGGGTAGGCCTCATGGAAGGCCTACCTGCCTTCCTTAATTGGCTACCTCTTCCACATGCTGCCTCCTGATTGTCTCCTCCTTTCAGTATTACAGGGGAAGTCCCACCTCTCAGCTGACCTTGCTACCCAACGAAGGATTTTTGAGAAGATTCTACCCAAGGTCAGTGGCCTTTTATTAGGACCACGTAGAATTTATAAATGTTGTGTCTTGTGTATTGTTCAGGGGCTTTAATTTCCCCTTGTTTGAGATGGGAACTCTCAGTGCAGGAATCAATAATGTGAACAATAATGTAACCTAAAGAAATTGAGGTATAATAACAAACTTTTCTTTTTTCTTCATCCCACCCCCTGCCATTTTCCCAGTGAAGCTAAAAGCAGGAAAGAATGGGAGACTGGAGTCTCTTGGGAAACCTGCTGGAAAGTGCCCAGCAGCACTCCACCGTGGTAGGAAAGGTGTGGTTAACATGTCTGTTCATTTTCCGCATTCTGGTGCTGGGGACGGCCACTGAGAAGGTCTGGGGAGATGAGCAGGTCTTCTTTTCCTGCGACACCAAACAACCCGGTTGTCAGAATGTCTGCTACGACAGGATCTTCCCCATCTCCCACATCCGCTTCTGGGTGCTTCAGATCATCTTTGTGTCCACTCCCACGCTGGTCTACCTGGGCCACATCTTCCATCTGGTGCGAATGGAGGAGAAACAGAAGGAGAAAGAGAAGCTGAGTAGGCAAGAACCTGAAGATAAGGAGGCGTTGGCACAGAATGCCAAGAAAGCCAAATGTCCCTTGCTGGACGAACAGGGCAAAGTTAGAATGCAAGGAGCTCTTCTTCGCACTTACTTATTTAACATTATTTTTAAAACCCTTTTTGAAGTTGGCTTCATCCTGGCCCAGTACTATCTCTATGGCTTTGAGCTAAAACCTCTATACAAGTGTAGCTACCTGCCATGCCCCAACACCGTTGACTGTTACATCTCCCGTCCAACCGAGAAGACAGTTTTCATTATATTCATGCTGGCTATGGCTTGTCTCTCACTATTTTTGAACCTAATTGAAATATTTCATCTAGGACTTAAGAAATATAGAAAAAAGAGGAAGGACAACCAAGGCTCAAAGGCCACCTGTAGGCAGAATGGGCTGCTGCCGATTGAGAGGATGAAGCCCTGTGCCCCTAGTTACCAGTACCTTGCCAATCACAGTGGGTCACCACTATACAAGGTGGAGTCTGGCTTCAGTGTCTCCCCTCTGACAGAAACAAACTCCATGTGCCACACTTACAACGGCAATATGGCAATGAAGCAAAACCAAGACAATTTTGCCATGATGGAAGACAAGCAGGGGAGTCAGGAGGAGACCCGTGCACTACCCAACAGCCAAGTTTGTGTGACTGACAAGAGGAGGAACAGTGACACCAGCAAACAGAGTAACCGGACCAGATCAGATGATCTTGCAATCTAAGATTTTGGCTGCTGAAGTGTCAAGCTGTTTACTAAAATCATTCCACTTGAACCTTAAAAAAAAACTCCCCCCAAAATTGTTTCTCACCTGCCACGAGAAAACAGTCCAAGCGACAAATTGACCAACATGACAATGTTGATTTTAAAAATTGCTCTGATGATGTCAACACCAGGATAAGGTTTCAGTTCTATTTGATTTGTATGTATTGTTAGTGCCATTTGCCTCTGACCTCAAATAAGACATTAGACATTATGACATAAGGAGCAAAATTCTTCTTTAAACAAATTTATGTTTTCAGAAATCCCTTGTTCCCGTGAGTGGGAAAATCAGATCTTCTCCCAATTTTCATTAATAAGAATTTAAAGACCATGAGTTCAGAAAGAATACGCTTAGGTTTTATTGAACATTCCTATGAATTCATAGGAACTGGAAGGAAAGTTCCTATGAATTCTGGAAGGTTAATTGTTTTCATAAAACCAAACCTTTTGGAATTTTTGACAATTCAATTGCATTAATATACTGCCACATTTTGGCATGATTTGTATGATCATATTGCACATTGATAGACAAGCAAAATGATCTGCTAAATATTTTCACATGAAGATTGTTCCTCTGTGGTGCATGAATCATGAAAATGTTCAAGGGTATTTGACCCCAATAACCATCAATTTTGATAACCTCCCCTCACGTATTTGGATTATTTTCCTCTTTCAAACTCTAAACCAATTGGGACAGATCTTGTGGTCAGCACAAGCCATTCATTACACTTACATTTACCTATCGACTTTGTGTGGGATTTTACATTGGTACATGTTGTGTTCAGAAAGCTATTCTAGAGTCGAGGATTTGCGTGATCAAGACAGGGTGGTGAAGAAGGCGTTTAGCACACTGGCCTACATCAGTCTGGGCATTGAGTATAGGAGTTGGGACATTATGTTACAGTTGTACAAGTCGTTGGTGAGGCCACACTTGGAGTATTATGTACAATTTTGGTCACCCTATTATAGGAAAGACATTGATAAAGTGGAAAGAGTTATAGGGAGGTTAGTCAGGCTAGGTCTTGGAATGTAGGAGAATGAGGGGTGACCTTATTGAGGGGTATAAAATCATGAGGGGCATAGATAGGATGAACGCACATAATCTTTTTCCCAGGGAAGGGAAATTGAAAACTTGAGGGCATAGATTTAAGGGGAGAGGGGAAAGATTTAAAAGGGACCCGAGGGGCAACTTCTTCCACGCAGAGGGTGGTGCATATATGGAATGAGCTGCCAGAGAAAGTGGCTCAACAGGTACAGTAGCAACATTTAAAAAGCATTTGGATAAGTACATGGATAAGAAAGGATTAGACAGATATGGGCCAAAGGGGGGCAATTGGGACTAGCTGGAAGGACACCATGGTGGCATGGACCGCTTAGGCCGAAGGGCTTGTTTCCATGCTTTGTTGCTCTATGACTCTACAACTGTGCACCTCCTTAACCACATAGAAACTAAACTAGGAAGTGTCAGGTGTCAAAATAAAGAGTAGGAAGGAAAGACGAGGTTAACGGAGAGAAATAAAAGGCTGAAAGAATATTTTAAAATGTTTATTTTCTACATTTTAAGTCTCCAACAATAATTGAACCTGTAGGAATGGATTACCACATTTGTGAAAGTTAATTCTCAGGGCCAAGAAGGTTATTTGGCAGTAATTAAAACTGATCACACATTCAATTATACTGGAATGAACAAGTCCTGAATTTTTCTGGAACCCTCGGTGAGTATCCACTGTGTAGTACTGTAATGTCATACCTATCCAGAACTTTCAATTCCAAGTCTCTCGGCATGATCGTGTTCTATCAAAGCCTCTGGAAAAGCAGAGCAACGTAAAAAAGCCGCTCCCTTTTTTCCACACTTAACTGCGCATATGCAGTTGCTGGAAGCTGTGAGATTTACTCGTTAATAACAGTCAGGCTTACTGTTGTATTTCCCGCAAAATTCAGCTCCAATGTCCTTTTGAGCCCATTTACAGTTTGCATGATATTATCATCTTCATTATTTATTCTTCATTTTTGCTGTTAAAGAGATTCCACCTGACTGTTCCTGTTGTGAATTTATTTTAAGATGTGTCCCCCAGTCCTTGACTGTTTATGGAATCTAAGTGAGATTATAACATTAAATGGATAATAACTATCTGGCGGATAGATATGCAGTTCAACTTATCGTGTTAGAAGATGGGCATGCAAAGTTGCTCTGCGTCCTCCTGCATTCCCAGTACCCACCAAGGTTGATTTACAAGGTGCATGTCCATATTTTACTATTCTGCAACTTTCATCTGCCATGATGTCAATTACAACTGTGACTGATATGGAATAACATCTCTTCCCAGCAAAAATGGTACGCAAAACACTGTTTGCTCCAGAAGGTATTATTAGTGCACTGTGTAGCCAATGCAAACATTTTATTTATTCCGGAAATCTTGGTGCCCAAAGGGAACTGTTCCTCAAGTCTGCCTGCAATTCTTCAGAACTTAGAATAGAATCTTGCAGACCCAAGGGACTGAATAAAATGTCTTTTTGAGAATAGTATTCAAGGAGCACAAAGTTTTAAAAGATTGTCTTCCAGAATTACTGCCCATCAGTAAACAGTGAAAGGCATCAGGGAGGGTGAAATGAACAGAATAATGAATTATAAAACACAAATTGTAAATACTCCTGCAATGAATTTCTTACAGCACTGTGCCAGTTTACTATATTTAGAAGGTTTGGCACATTCGTAGAACTTCTGGAGCTTTAAGAACATGCAAACTATTTGTGGTGTCTCATTGACACGGTTGCAATTGCACAACAATTTGTGGAAATCCCAGACTGTCAACTTGGAAACGGAATTAATTTGCGCATAAACAAAGTTTCTAAGCTAACAGGAAACCACCTTTAGATTAATTGCATGTCCCAGGGAGCTTTGCAGTGTGGACAACTGAAATGCAAATGGCATATTTGAATTCCTTCACGCACTCCGGTTCAATCACAAAAACGTTGCAGCAGAGGTCTCGCAAATCACTGGACAACACTCAGGAGTTGGAAATCTTGTTTATTTTTTGCCTCCTTAGTCCTGGACACACTTTGTCAATTGCAGAGCAGTGGCTCAGTGGAGGAGTTAGCTCAGGATGAATCACATATTTAAACTTGAACCTTCTCGCTACATGTGGCTCAGAACCACTAGGAATGAGATCAGCTTCATATGCAATAAAATAGAATCCCATACATTGAAAAGCTTTCTTAAAACTGCAACACTGCTTCGAAAAATACTTTTCCTGAATAAATATCAGAAGATTAATCAGTGTCACTTGTGCTTCAATGCAAAAACTGTTAAAGGTTTGTATTAGTCACATGCAGCTTCTTCTAAGTAAAGGAATACTTCAGGAACACCTAATAACATTGCTGGAGATAGGACAGCAGCCTAGAAAGCCAGCCACACGGCATATGTTTCTCAGGCAGTGAATAGCCTCCGGTACAGAGGACAGAGAGTGAGCTGGAAATGCATCTCCCATCATATTGGTAAAGGCCATAATATCAGCTTGCAATGCCCTCACCTAAAACAGATCAGTGCGAGACCCCCTGCTGCAGGACATTTTACCCGGCGTGCTGGCTGCACTCAAGAAAAACAGGCCTACATGCAGCCTAAGGAGCAACAAAGTACGTTTTTTTGTTTAATCACTTAACCTGATTGTGGAATCTGGAGGAGCAGGAATAGCAGGGGCCTGATCTTCAATTGAACTCTGTCTAATTGAAAAAAAGTTAAGATTTTGACATTGTAGGAATGGACCTCTTAGTGATCTTGCACTGTTCTGTTCCACTCAGACAGCAAACCTAGCCATCCAGGTAAATCCAGAAACATCTGTGATCCTCCAACTAATTTCGAACCATGAGCCTCAGGTTAAGCTGTGTTTGAGTTTTTGGTACTGCTGTCACACTATACAGTGTTTCTATAATTTAGCAATGTGGTTTAAATAATCATTTTTATTTCAATGTTTTTATATAAATATGTTTACAGTTGGTCATCCAGATATTAAGTTGTGCGAGTGACCAATTCACATTTCATGTGTTTTTTTCTACTTTTTATTTTAATTGCTAAATTTTGGTAAAGACAGGAGTAGCTGTCAAGCAAGGAGAATAATTTATGGTATTTTGCATTCCATCTGTATCTAGAGTTTCTATAGTGGACAAGGGCCGCAGGTGCATGAGACTTCAACTTCAAAAACTTCTTCAACCCACTAACCACATTGACTTTGAAATGCAGGTCCAGATCATTCATTCATTTTTAAAAAATATATTCTTTCATGGGATATGGGCATTATTATCAAGGCCCACCTTTGGTGCCCATCCCTAATTCACCTTGAACTGCATGTTGGACCACTTTAGAGGCAATTGCAAGTCAAACCCATTACTGTGAATCTGTGGGCCAGACCAAGTAAAGGTGGCAGATTTCCTTCCCTAAAGTTCATGAGTAAACCAGGGGGGATTTTTACAACAATTGATGATAGTTGTACAGTCACTATCGTCGAGACTGGCTTTCAAATCCAGATTGTATTGATTGAATTTAAATTCCAACAGCTGCCATTGTGGGATTTGAATCTGTATCCCCAGAGCATCAGCCTGGGCCTCTGGAATACTGACCCAGTGACAGCCATTATACCACCCTCTTCTCCCAAAGAACCATTGACGAACAGGGTGGGAAGTCCTATTTACGAAGTGTGACTACAGCAGAGCAATGTCACCATTTCCAGCATGAAGTGAAGATATGTCCGTTAAGGTCGGTGTTCAGTTCATTGACTTGCAAAATTTTTAATGAATCCGGCACCCCTGACACTACAGTCTCAC
Organism: Mustelus asterias; assembly: GCF_964213995.1. Lineage (NCBI taxonomy): Eukaryota > Metazoa > Chordata > Chondrichthyes > Carcharhiniformes > Triakidae > Mustelus > Mustelus asterias. Next base: position 86,190,133 of record NC_135804.1, on the reverse strand, counting down.
CCGTTGACACTTCTCACACCCTCAAGAACTCACCCTCCAGTCTATGCTGAACTGTACACCAGTCCTTAAACCCTCGACAGTGATCAACCCCTGGCACCCACTGCAGTGCTCACTCCCTTCACTAATGTGGCTCAATCCCTGCTCCCCCACCAATGCTGACTCTTCTGACATCAGCTGGACAGGAAGCAGGGACTCCAGAAAGTGGGTTGGGAAGATGGATGCTGGGTAGCTGAAGGGGAGGGGTGAGGATGAGGGTAAATAGTGTCAGGGAGTGAACATTTCCAGGAAGGGGTGAATATTGTCAGGGGGTGAGGACCATTGTTGGGAGAACAGCAAGAGGAATGAGCATTGTCGACAGTGGGGGAAAGGGTGGACATTGCTAGCTGTGCAGGGTTGGTACTGAGCTGTATTGAGGGGGTTGGTGAGGAATGTCAGGGGTACCATGGGTGCTGGTATGCTTTGATACTCCATCTAACTCTGTTAGAACTGAAAGTCTGAACAGGCATTACATGAACCAGGAAAATTTCGAAAGCCTCCCCCAATAGCTCGCCACATGGACTGCAGCTGTTCAAGAAGGCGTGTGGACTGTGGAACTGTAAGAGATGAACCAGCACAGCATTGTGAGCACCAACCAGAGAGAGACCTTGAGATTGATGGGTTAGATGGCTCTACTCCTGCTCCTACTTCTTATGTTCTTAAGGCCCTTTTCTCAAGGGGAACTTAGGGTGAGAGATAAAGGCTGACATTTATATCCCAAGAACAAAGAAGTTAGACAAAGGAGAGCCAGTGGACGTGATTTATTTGGATTTCCCAGAAAGCCTTTGACAAGGTGCCTTACAGGAGGCTGCTAAATAAGCTAAGAGCCAATTGTGTTAGAGGCAAGGTACTGGCATGGATAGAAGATTGGCTGACAGACAGAAGGCAGAGAGTGGGGATAAGGAGGTCGTTTTCAGGATGGCAACCAGTGACGGGTGGCGTTTGACAGAGGTCAGTGTTGGACCACAACTTTTCACGATATACATGAATGATCTGGAAGATGGAACTGAGGGCATGGTTGCTAAATTTGCAGATGATACAAAGATATGTAGAGGAACTGGTAGTATTGAGGAAGTGGGGAGACTGCAGAATGACTTGGACAGGCTAGGAGAGTGGGAAAAGAAGTGGCAGGTGGAAATGCAATGTGGGAAAGTATGAGGCTATGCACTTTGAAAGTAAAGTTGTTTACTTATTAGTCACAAGTAGGCTTATATTAACACTGCAGTGAAGTTACTGTGAAAATCCCCTCGTCGCAACACTCCAGCGCCTGCTCAGGTCCACTGAGGGAGAATTTTAGCACAGCCAATTCAACTAATCTGCACATCTTTGGACTGTGGGAGGAAACTGGAGCACCTGGAAGAAACCCACGCAGACACAGGGAGAACGTGCAAACTCCACACAGACAGTGGCCCAAGCCGGGAATCGAATCCAAGTCCCTGGCACTGTGAGGCAGCAGTGTTAACTTCTGTGCCACCGGGTAGGAAGAATCGAGGTGTAGATTATTTTCTAAATGGGGAAAGGCTTCGGAAATCTGAAGCACAAAGGGACTTGGGAGTCCTGGTTCAGGACTCTCTTAAGGTTAACGTGCAGGTTCAGTTGAATGTTAGCATTCATTTCTAGAGGGCTAGAATACAAAAGCAGGAATGTACTGCTGAGGTTGTATAAGGCTCTGGTCAGACCCCATTTGGAATATTGTGAGCAGTTTTGGGCCATACCTAAGAAAGGATGCACTAGCCTTGGAGGGGGTCCAGAGAAGGTTCACAAGAATGATCCCAGGATGAAGGGTTTGTCATACGAGGAGTGGTTGAGGAGTCTGGGTCTATACTCGATGTTTTGAAGGACAAGGGAAGATCCAATTGAAACTTACAGAATACTGAGAGGCCTAGATAGAGTGGATGTGGAGAAGATGTTTCCACTCATGGGAGAGATTAGAACTTGAGGGCATAACTTCAGTGGTTGGTAAGCTGATGGAGAAGATCCTGAGGGACAAGATTTATGAGCATTTAGAGAGGTTTAGTATGCTCAAGAATACTCAGCATGGCTTTGTCAAAGGCAGATCGTGCCTTACGAGCCTGGTGGAGTTCTTCGAAAATGTGACTAAACACATGGACGAAGGAAAAGCGGTAGATGTGGTTTATATGGATTTTAGCAAGGCGTTCGATAAGGTCCCCCATGCAAGGCTTCTAGAAAAAGTGAGTGGGCATGGGATCCAAGGTGCTGCTGCTCTGTGGATCCAGAACTGGCTTGCCCAAAGGAGGCAGAGAGTGTGTAGAGATGGGTCTTTTTCTAAATGGAGGTCGGTCACCAGTGGTGTGCCCCGGGGATCTGTTCTGGGACTCTTGCTGTTTGTCATTTTCATAAATGACCTGGATGAGGAAGTGGAGGGATGGGTTGGTAAGTTTGCCAACGACACAAAGGTTGGTGGGGTTGTGGATAGTCTGGAGGGATGTCAGAAGTTACAGAGGGACATAGATAGGATGCAAGACTGGGAGGAGAAGTGACAGATGGACTTCAACCCAGATAAATGCGTCGTGGTCCATTTTGGCAGGTCAAATGGGATGAAGGAGTACAATATAAAGGGAAAGACTCTTAGTACTGTGGAGGATCAGAAGGACCTTGGGGTCCGAGTCCATAGGACTCTAAAATCGGCCCCGCAGGTGGAGGAGGTGGTTAAGAAGGCATATGGTGTGCTGACCTTTATCAATCGAGGGATTGAGTTTAGGAGTCCGGGGATAATGATGCAGCTATATAAGACCCTCGTCAGACCCCACTTGGAGAACTGTGCTCAGTTCTGGTCGCCTCACTATAGGAAGGATGTGGAAAAGATTGAAAGGGTGCAGAGGAGATTTACAAGGATGTTGCCTGGGTTGAGTGGCATGCCTTATGAGGATAGGCTGAGGGAGCTCGGTCTTTTCTCCTTGGAGAGACATAGGATGAGAGGAGACCTAATAGAGGTATATAAGATGTTGAGAGGCATAGATCGGGTGGACTCTCGGAGGCTTTTTCCCAGGGTGCAAATGGCTGCTACGAGAGGACACAGGTTTAAGGTGCCGGGGGGTAGATACAGGGGAAATGTTAGGGGGAAGTTTTTCACACAGTGGGTGGTGGACGAGTGGAATCGGCTGCCGTCAGTGGTGGTGGAGGCAAACTCAATAGGGTCTTTTAAGAGACTCCTGGATGAGTACATGGGACTTAATAGGATGGAGGGTTATAGGTAGGCCTAAAAGGTAGGGATATGTTCGGCACAACTTGTGGGGCCGAAGGGCCTGTTTTGTGCTGTAGTTTTCTATGTTTCTATAACTCAGAGTGAAGGGCCACTCCTTTAAAACGGAGGTGAGGAACATAGAACATAGAACATTACAGCACAGTACAGGCCCTTCGGCCCTCGATGTTGCGCCAACCAGTGGAACCAATTAAAGCCCCTCTAATCTACACTATTCCAATATCATCCATATGTTTATCCAATAACCATTTGAATGCTCTTAATGTTGACGAGTCCACTACTGCTGCAGACAGGGCATTCCACGCCCTTACTACTCTCTGAGTAAAGAACCTACCTCTAACATCTGTCCTATATCTCTCACCCCTCAATTTAAAGCTATGTCCCCTCGTGCTAGCCATCACCATCCGAGGAAAAAGGCTCTCACTATCCACCCTATCTAATCCTCTGATCATCTTGTATGCCTCTATTAAGTCACCTCTTAACCTTCTTCTCTCTAACGAAAACAACCTCAAGTCCCTCAGCCTTTCCTCATAAGACCTTCCCACCATACCAGGCAACATCCTGGTAAATCTCCTCTGCACCCTTTCCAACACTTCCACATCTTTCCTATAATACGGCGACCAGAACTGTACGCAATACTCCAAATGCGGCCGCACCAGAGTTTTGTACAGTTGCAGCATGAGGAAGAATTTCTTTATCCAGAGGGTGGTGAATCTGTGGAACTCAATGCCACAGAGGATTGTGGAGGCCAGGTCATTGAGTGTCTGTAAGACAGAGAGAGATAGGTTCTTGATCAATAAGGGGATCAAAGGTTACAGGGAAAAGGCAGAAAAATGGGGATGAGAATATCAGCCATGATTGAATGGCAGAGCAGACTTGATGGGCCAAATGGCCTAATTCTGCTCCTAAGTCTTATGGGACAAAAGCTCTTCTCCATGTTTAAGCATTGTCGCAGAAGATTCTGTATATTTTGGCCTCGATCATATTGAGAATTTTACATTTTAATTTGATAGATTCTATGAATTAGATTTTTTTAGCTGTTCTATGGATAGCAATTTGGTATACATTTATTCCCTGAAGTGGAAACATTGAAGTTCATTTGCAGTTTGCATGACAATTCACATTTTCTCTAATGAGCTATGTGAATACTTATTTGTCTACATTTACGAATGGATTCAGAGAAATATGAAGAGCCACACAGTAGTCACCATTTTTGACTTTATATTTGCTGAATAAACAAACTATTGTTCCTAATATTAAGAATTTATAGAAATCTAGTTCATTATAGCACAGAAAAAGACTTATTTGACCAAAGCACATCGGCTCTCTGGAAAAAAAACATTTGTTCAGCTATTCCCCTGCCCTTTCCCAATCACCCTTGGTCTCATTTTCAAATTTAAAGAGGTATGAAAGGCATATTTTGACGTTAATTTATGTTTTTTTTAAAAAACTGTCTCCTCTTTCAATTTCTTGAAACCACACAATCCTTCCTAAGACTGTTTACTGTCCTGCGCCTTGCTTCCCCACGGGTATTGCCAGTACACATACTCCTTTTTCCCTCCCTGCATAGACGTTGCCTCATCTGTATCCAATGCCTTGCGCCAACTGACCAGATGGCTGAGATTAAGAATATACCCTGCAAACTTTCTTCTATTAATTTAAATAGAGTATTAAACAGCCATATTTTATAGCTGCAGATATATTTTCCAGACTATTCAGTACGTGGGAAAGATTGTTTACAAAATGGGTTCTCCTAGTAAGTAAAGGTCGGAATTTTGCCTCCGCGCCCGTCCCGATTCCGGGGGCGGGCGAGGCTCGGAGAACAGCATTCTCATTGTCCTCGGGTGGGATTGTCCGAAGCTCAGATAGACATGTCGGTAAAATTCCGCCCAAAGGGAATTTAGCCAATGCTGTTTGGGATAAGAACATACAAAATACAAGTAGGCAGTTTGCCCTTTGAGCCTACTCTGCCATACAATGAACTCACGGCTGGTTGGATTGTGGACTTAACGCTACTTTCCTACCTGATATCACCCCCACTCCCGCCAACCCTTAACTCTCTTGACGATTAAAAATCTAACTCGGCTTCGAGACCTGGCGTCGACTGCTCTGAGGTAGAATTCAAAAGTTAATGGCCCTTCGAGAAAATAAATTCCTCTGCCTTAAATAGGAGACCCCTCATTTTGAAACTCTGCTCTCCAGTTCCCCATGAGGGTATCATCCTCTCAGCAATTATCCTGTCAAGCCTCCTCAGAATGTTATATTTCAATAAGCCTCAATCTTCTAAACTCCAATGATTTTAGCCCCAAACTGCCCAATCTTTCCTCATAAGACAGCCCCTTCATCACAGGAATCAATTTAATTCAGAGAAAGTTAATTATCACCAATGCAAGTATATCTCACCTTAAATAAGGAGACAAAAACTGCACTCCGTACTCTAGGTATGGCCTCAATGTCCTGTCCAGCAGCAGGACTCCCCAACTTTTATACCCCAACCCCCTGGCAATAAAGGCCAACGTTCAACCTGCTTGCCTTCTTAATTACTTGCTGGTAAGTAACCTTCTGTGATTCATGTATGAGGAAACCCAGTTCCCTCTGTACCATAGCATTCTGCAACTAATACAACTGTTACTATAACTAAAGAGCAAACTAGAAGCTTGATGTTGACCATTATTTAATAGCATGAGGAACCGAAGGCACAGTGAAAGGATTTATTTTCAGTGTCATGTTTAAAGTTTATTTATTAATGTCACAAGTAGGCTTACATTAACACTGCAATGAAGTTACTGGGAAAATCCCCTAGTCGCCACACTCCAGCGCCTGTTCGGATACACTGAGGGAGAATTTAGCATGGCCAATGCATCTAACCAGTACGTCTTTCAGATGGTGGGAGGAAACCGGAGCACCCAGAGGAGACCTCCGCAGACACGGGGAGAACGTGCAAACTCCACACAGACAGTGACTCAAGCTGGGATTTGAACCTGGGTCCCCGGTGCTGTGAGGCAGCAGTGCTAACCACTATGCCACCTGTGGCACATATATTAACATAGATCTAAAAAAAATCCTTTTTATTTAGAGATAGAAACCATTTTAAAAACTTTGAGCAATTGGTCGAAATGTTAGCATTATCATCCCATGATTTAAAATAGAGCTCTTAAAATGTCAGATCTGTTGCATTTTAGAATGTCATTTTGTTTTAATGCAAGAATTGTGCAGTACCCTTCAATGAAAACTGCGCATGCCTATTTATGAGGGCAGGGAACCAGTTTCAAGCCTTTTTTGTGAGTTGTGCGTTTTCTGCTGTGGATGTAATCTAACAATCCAGTTATAGACAAATTATAATATCAGTAAGGCACTGGAGAGCAACTCTCAGGTTTTAACAACTCTGAGTACAATGATTAGAATTGGCAATCCCCTCATTTATTTAAAATCTTCATTTAATGCTCAAATTCTCACAGGTGGTCTGGTTGATAATAGCAATCAAGATATGAACCGATGTCCCTTTAAAGGCACAGTTTTCAACAAAGCATCAATACATTATTATACACTGGTTCCCTAAAAAAACATAAGCACAGGAGATCACAACCACTGTCACACAATAGCTGTAAAAAAAATGGTAAATCCTAATAAGGCCAAACAGAAGGACTATTTCATGCAACCATTCATCCTTTAATAATATTATGAGCAAAAATAATTTATAGACAAATCAACAGATCATAAAATTACTTTGGCCAAAGTGACCTAGAATCATACGGTGCAGTCCTATTTGGCCCATTGGGGTTGTGCTACATCTTTGAAAGGGCAGGCCAAACAGTCCCACTCCATTGCTTTCTCCCCATTGGAATATATATCAATTCTCTTTTTTATAGTTACTGTTCAATCTGCTTCCCCTGTCCTGACATACATATATTGTCTTGAATTTGTTAACTATGGTTATCAACCATTCTGCCGGTAGAAAGTTTCTCCCTGTTTAGTCTATCAAAACTTCCTAACTTTGAATGTTACTATTCAATCTTCCTTTTTATTTCTCATTGCTGAGGAGCAAGTCCAGCTTCTCTTGGTTCTCCATATGATTAAAGTTTTTCAGATCAGATACCATTTTAGTAAACTTCCTCTGCAATCTAAGACTTTTACAGCATTCTTAAAGCAGGCATCCTTCAATGATTTGTGTACATGAAGACCGAGGTACCAATCTCTTTCAGCATTACTTCCTTCCGAAATGTATCACTGCATTTCTCTGCAACAAAATTCAATGTAAGAAGTTTAACAACACCAGGTTAAAGTCCAACAGGTTTATTTGGTAGCAAAAGCCACACAAGCTTTCGAGGCTCTGAGCCCCTTCTTCAGGTGAGTGGGAATTCTGTTCACAAACAGAACTTACAAGACACAGACTCAATTTACATGAATAATGGTTGGAATGCGAATACTTACAACTAATCCAGTCTTTAAGAAACAAAACAATGGGAGTGGAGAGAGCATCAAGACAGGCTAAAAAGATGTGTATTGTCTCCAGACAAGACAGCCAGTGAAACTCTGCAGGTCCACGCAACTGTGGGAGTTACAAATAGTGTGACATAAATTCTGATTCTAGGATCGCATGATAAAGACTCTCTTAGATTGCAGAGGAAGTTTACTAAAATGGTATCTGATCTGAAAAACTTTAATCATATGGAGAACCAAGAGAAGCTGGACTTACTCCTCAGCAATGAGAAATAAAAAGGAAGATTGAATAGTAATATCATGCGATCCTAGAATCAGAATTTATGTCACACTATTTGTAACTCCCACAGTTGCGTGGACCTGCAGTTTCACTGGCTGTCTTGTCTGGAGACAATACACATCTTTTTAGCCTGTCTTGATGCTCTCTCCACTCCCATTGTTTTGTTTCTTAAAGACTGGATTAGTTGTAAGTATTCGCATTCCAACCATTATTCATGTAAATTGAGTCTGTGTCTTGTAAGTTCTGTTTGTGAACAGAATTCCCACTCACCTGAAGAAGGGGCTCAGAGCCTCGAAAGCTTGTGTGGCTTTTGCTACCAAATAAACCTGTTGGACTTTAACCTGGTGTTGTTAAACTTCTTACTGTGTTTACCCCAGTCCAACGCCGGCATCTCCACATCACAAAATTCAATGGCCATGGTTTCCCATTTACCAGTCTAGGTCGTCCAGAAGTCTGTTCCTATCCTCATGTCTACTGCATTTCCAAATTTTGGATCGCCTGAAAACTTTGAAATTATGCTGCCCACACCCAAATACAGATCATTCTTACATTTCAAAAAGAGCTAAGTGAATACCAATGTATACTCTCTCCAATCTGACAATCATGTAAAATTAAGTGTGCATAGACACCAGTACCCTTAAATATCGTAGAGCATTATTGTCCTTCTTGTCGTGTTTTTCTTTAATTATTCACACAATGACTGGATTGCTTTCTTGGACACACCAAAAAACAGAAAATGCTAGAAAATCTCAGCAGGTCTGACAGCATCTGTGGAGAAAGAATAGAACCAACATTTCAAGTCTTGGGGCAAGGCCAATTTTGATGGTATCAGGTAGGAACTTTCAAAAGTTAATTGGGGGAGTCTGTGGGAAGGAAAAGGGACGTCTGGTAAGTGGCATGCTTTCAAAAGTGTGTTAACCAGGGTTCAGGGTAAACACATTCCTCTTAGAGTGAAGGGCAAGGCTGGCAGAAGTTGGGAACCCTGGATGACTTGGGACATTGAGGCCCTGGTCAAGAAGAGGCACATGACGTGCATAGGCAGCTGGGATCAAGTGAATCTCTTGGAGAGTATACGGGGTGTGGGAGTAGAGTTAAGAGAGAAATCAGGAGGGCAAAAAGGGGACACGAAATTGTTTTGGCAGATAAGACAAAGGAGAATCCAAAGAGCTTCCACAAATACATAAAGGGCAAAAGAGTAACAAGGGAGAGAGTAGGGCCTCTTAAGGATCAACAAGGTCATCTATGTGCGGATCCACAAGAGATGGGCGAGATCCTAAATGAATATTTCTCATCGGTATTTACTGTTGAGAAAAGCATGGATGTTAGGGAACTTGGGGAATTAAATATTGATGTCTTGAGGAGTGTACATATTACAGGAAAGGAGGTGCTGGAAGTCTTAAAGCGCGTCAAGGTAGATAAATCTGCAGGACCTGATGAGGTATATCCCAGGACGTTGTGGGAGGCTAGGGAGGAAATTGCGGGTCCCCTAGCCGAGATATTTGAATCATCGATAGTCATGGGTGAGGTGTCTGAAGATTGGAGAGTGGCAAATGTTGTGCCTTTGTTTAAAAAGGGCTGCAGGGAAAAGCCTGGGAACTACTGGCCAGTTAGCCTCACATCTGTGGTGGGTAAATTGTTGGAAGGTATTTTGAGAGACAGGATCTACAGGCATTTAGAGATATAAGGACTGATTAGGGACAGTCAGCATGGCTTTGTGAGTGGAAAATCATGCCTCACAAATTTAATTGAGTTTTTTGAAGGGGTAACCAAGAAGGTAGATGAGGGCAGTGCAGTTGATGTTGTCTACATGGACTTTAGCAAGGCCTTTGACAAGGTACCGCATGGTAGGTTGCTACATAAAGTTAAATCTCATAGGATCCAGGGTGAGGTATCTAAATGGATACAAAATTGGCTTCTTGACAGAAGCCAGAGGGTGGTTGTAGAGTTGTTTTTCAAACTGGAGGTCTGTGACCAGCAGTGTGCCTCAGGGATCAGTGCTGGGTCCACTGTTATTTGTCATTGATAGTAATGATTTGGATGAGAATATAGGGGGCATGGTTAGTAAGTTTGCAGATGATACCAAGATTGGTGGCATGGTGGACAGTGAAGGTTATCTCCAATTGCAGCAGGATCTTGATCAATTGGGCCAGTGGGCTGACGAAGGGCAGATGGAGTTTAATTTAGACAAATGCGAGGTAATGCATTTTGGTAGATTGAACCAGGGCAGGACTTACTCAGTTAATGGTAGGGCGTTGGGGAGAGTTACAGAACAAAGAGATCTAGGGGTACATGTTCATTGCTCCTTGAAAGTGGAGTCACAGGTGAAGAAGGCATTCGGCTTGCTTGGTTTCATCGGTCAGAACATTGAGTACAGGAGTTGGAATGTCTTGAAGTTGTACAAGACATTGGTAAGGCCATACTTGGAATACTGTGTGCAATTCTGGTCACCCTGTTATAGAAAGTATATTATTAAACTAGAAAGAGTGCAGAAAAGATTTACTAGGATGCTACCGGGACTTGATGGATTGAGTTATAAGGAGAGGCTGAATAGACTGGGACTTTTTTCTCTGGAGTGTAGGAGGCTGAGGGGTGACCTTATAGAGGTCTATAAAATAATGAGGGGCATAGACAAGGTAGATAGTCAATATCTTCTCCCAAAGGTAGGGGAGTCTAAAACTAGAGGGCATAGGTTTAAGGTGAGAGATACAAAAGTGTCCAGAGGGGCAACTTTTTCACACAGATGGTGGCGAGTGTCTGGGACAAGCTGCCAGAGGTAGTAGGAGAGGCAGGTACAATTTTATCTTTTAAAAAGCATTTAGATAGTTACATGGGTAAAGTGGATCTAGAGGGATATGGGCTAAATGCGGGCAATTGGGATTAGCTTAAGGGTTTTTAAAAAAATAATGGCGGCATGGAAAGTTGAACCGAAGGGCCTGTTTCCATGCTGTAAACCTCTATGACTCAGTCTAGATGATACTTCAAAGGGTCGCCCAGACTCGAAACGTTCGCTCTATTCTCTCTCCACAGGTGCTGTCAGATCTGCTGAGATTTTCAAATATTTTCCATTTTTGTTTCAAATTCTAGCATCCGCAGTAATTGCTTTTATCTTATCGATTGTTTCCTCAGTGGGTCGTACATTATTCCTCACATAACACCAAAAAGAAACATTCGCCAAAAAGAAAATAGATGTGATTTTAACATTGGCTAATGCAAAATGAAAGCTATTTATTCTTTCCATACCACTGGTTAAAACATGATCAGATTAGGCAAGAAAGCAGACCACTATTTGACCTGGAAACTAAATACCATTTTTTTCCAGACAGATCCTCATTGCATTTCTTGATACTGCAGATGATGGGTAATATTGCTCATTAACCAATTATACTACCAAGGAGTACTTCTACAGGTCATAACTAGTAATTCTGAAACCAGGAGCTGGCTTAGTTTGGGATTAACTGATAAACTTTTAAGTTTCATCATGGTTTAGGACTGCTTAGACACTTCAATCACATGTCTGAATGCTTAGACCATGAATGGTCCAAGAATGTCTCACAGAAGGGTCAAGATATCTCAAAAGTTTATATACAAAACAGGTACTTAAAATACTTCAATAATGTCTCCTGTCTTTTTTAGCAAGAGTTTAATTGGTTCAGCCTGAACTACATGTTTTTCTCTGCTGATGTAGAAGTTCAGTGGTTTGCAGTCCAAAGGCATATTAGTTTTAATGTAGGCAGCAGTAGTACACGACTTTATTGTTGACTGAATAGATATGCTGTCACAGGTATGTTGAACCCAAGTTGCAGTTTGCACAAAATTCAGGTTTGCTTGCAGAAATTGATATTTGCAGCAATGGTGGAATATGGATGGCCAGGGCAAGATGGGATCTGGGTAGAGGAAAATAGAAAAAGGAATGTGAAAAGATGACTTAGAAAATCTTGGAACTTGAAGGTACGCATTTAAGTATGTTTAGGCTTGGGTCTATATTGATTTGAATTGTCACCTGTAGAATTCAGGCAAAAAGTCTTCTTAAATAATCCCTCTCCTTCCATTGCTTCCACAGGATGAAAGTGACATATGGCTCTTTTCCCAAACCAAGTGGATTGCCAAATACTCCTTTAAGACAGAAAAAAAGCAAATGCAAGGTATTCAAATGAAAATATAAATTGATCATGTTGGTACAAGTCCTAAAGAGGTAAAAAAAATCAATTTGAACCAGACACTACCCTTCAGTACAACATATTTTCCAAAGATATATACACACACAAAATGTCAACCAGTCTCACTAAACACCAAGATATCCACCTCATATCACCAGTACATTCTGTTGCAAAGAAAATGGACAATACAGTTAAGGTCTGATGTTTAGAGCAGAAAACTTTACAGTACCCACAAGAAATTATCCCTGGAGCTTGTATTGAGCTTGACTGCAACTATGTAGGAGGCCGAGGATGCAGTTGGCGTGTGAAGGGTACTTCAAACATCAGGGTGATTAGGCAAGAACACGCAGAGTCAGAACAGAGGTGCAGTGATCCAGTTAAAATTGACCCCCAAACAAAGGTGACATTAGGGAGCAGGAACTGCTGTATACTAGACACGACATGATGCACACAAGTGGTCACCCTATATGAAAGGGTGCGTTAACTCTGATGGGGCATACATGGTTTTGGACACTCCCTCCATTGTCCTCTTTTTACCCAACTTGTGAACATGATTGTAACAATTTAGTTTTCCGTTCTAATGACACATGCATCCAAATATTAAGGTATCTTAACTCTTCATACATGAACAGCCTTTAACATTTTCAACATTTACAGTTAATGTTAACTCCTATCCAAATCCTGATCAATTATTTTGCTATCTGTAAGAATGTCTCAATGCAGCTGCCTACCTGCTTCATGACATCTGGAGATCCCCTTAACTTGGCATCAAATTCAAACGGTCAGGAAAGAGGAAACCTGCACCAGAGAGATTGCTGAACCTTTGTGGGCAGCTTTCTTTGAAGTCAACATCAAGTACAAAATCCAGCCCATTAACGGAAACCTACAAGCAACCTTTATTCTACTTTAATAGTCTTCAGTCAGCTGAATGAGGTGACTCAATGGAGGTGGAATTGCTAACTCTTACTTGCAGGCAATTACACTAGTAGCAAGTAAGATGTCACCAAGTTTGATGGTTATTTTGCAAGGTGCTTGGGGATAAATGCACTTCAACATGTATTACTCCAAGTACAAGGGTCACCTTTTTATATACACATATACGTACGTAACCTTTATTCAATACACAACAGTGGTTTATATAGCAGCTTAGAGACTCAATCAAACCAAAGAATAAATCTCTATTGCAAACTATTGTAAAATGCTGTACCTTACAACATTTGAAGTTATGAACACAAGTTATGTTCACAGACACTCCCCTGCCAACATCTTCCCCATAAACAAGGAGAACGTTTATAGTCAAACAGATTTTCCACCAGATTCTTGACGGCTGAGTAAAGAATTCTCAGTGAGGACAAGGATTGAGACTGATCAGGTTTGGCATGAATGTTCATTTGCATTCACACATGTGGAAGTGGGAAACAGTAAAATAACTAGTAAGGTTCTGCATTTATCCAGCATTCCATAAATGAGAAGCAACAATAAATCAGCTGCACAGTAATTCAAATACAACTTTAGACTCCCAATCCATAAAGCATTAGGTCAGAGTTCCAATGACATTTCAACAGCTGCATCCACTAGTACTCAGCCTCAAAAATCAGGTCAAACAGCAAAGGAATACATTGGGAACAGTAACCGAGAACAAGGAAAAGCATCAAAAGGGTGAGGGAAGGGAAGAAAAGCTAACCAGATTAATCTCTTCTCTCCCAACTCAACTGCTCACTTCATACCAATGAAAGATAGAACCACGCAAGGAAGCATCCCAATGGCAAGCAGTAGTGGGTGATCTATAAAAACTTGATTAGGTAGTACTGTTGCTTTGGAAAGCGTGTTGATATAAAAGATAAAATCAGCGCAATTCAGAAAAAAATTATAGAAATTTGTTGAAATAAACAAAGCATGCTTATATTTATTTATATTCTGTTACTATGCTGAATATTTCTCAATTCAAGAGTAAGTAGTTGTACATGAAGTAGTATTTCCTGTGTGGCATAATACACTTGCATGTATTAAACTGAAAAGCTATTAAAAAATGGGGTTCACATAGCCAGTACTCTAACGTGGGCTCATCATTGGCTCTCCCACTGCCTCAGTTGGCAAATGCACACCCAGTTTGGAATAGAGTCACGTAGGCTGAGAAAGGTCCCTGTATGATGCCAAACTTGTGTTGCACTAACATTGCACATGTTCCAATTTTAACTCCGCTAACCAAAAAAAAGAGCTGCAATGCAACATCCAGTCACCCATGCTGAACGCGCACGTGTTTGGACGTTAGAAGAAAACAGTTTCAAGTTTAGCTATTAAACCACGGTTTTCACCCTTCTAGTCAAATTACCTTCCAAGATTCAATATGGTGGCTTATATACAAAACATTGCTGTTAGGGTGAGGACAGTGGTAATGAACCAAACACAATTCAGTGAGCTCAGGAATGGAGAAATCATGTCAAGAGGCAAGAGATCTGAAATAAAAGGTTGCCATGAAGTCGCCAGAGTTCCAGATGATCATAGGTTCCTCTCCCTTTGAGGGGGAAGAGCTGACTTCATAGAAAGAAATCATAGAAACCCTACAGTGCAGAAGGAGGCCATTCGGCCCATCGAGTCTGCACCAACCACAATCCCACCCAGGTCCTACCCCCACATATTTACCCGCTAATCCCTCTAACCTACGCATCCCAGGACTCTAAGGGGCAATTTATAACCTGGCCAATCAACCTAACCTGCACATCTTTGGACTGTGGGAGGAAACCGGAGCACCCGGAGGAAACCCACGCAGACACGAGGAGAATGTGCAAACTCCACACAGACAGTGACCCGAGCCGGGAATCGAACCCGGGACCCTGGAGCTGTGAAGCAGCAGTGCTAACCACTGTGCTACCGTGCCGCCCCCATGTTGTGGCGCTTGAACCTGACTAGTGATCACCACACTCAGGTGAGGGGCAAGGCTGAAAAGGTGGGCCTTCATGGTCTGAAATATATTCAGCATATTGGTCCTCACGTCTCACTTTCCTTGATTCTTCATTATTGGTTTACTGGCCATCACAAGAATTGCAATAAACCTCAAATCATGTGTCACATTGTATATCCTATTCTATGTTAATTTTCTTCCTGATTTTCCACTGTAAATGGGATCAGGAAGTCAAAGAGATGCTTTGAAATATTGTAAGAGAGCTAATCAACCACCCTGTGAACAAAAGATTTAGTAGCCCATCTCCGCAGAAACGGCTTGAACTGGCAACTAATCTGTGGATAATTCAAAACAGGAGTCAGTTTCCCCGAGATAACTCAGACTCTTTCCGAAACAAAGCACCTCAAACAGTTGGTACAAGAAATGCTTTGAGGAATTATTTTGTAAGTGTAGATGGGGAGTAGAAAAAGAGTAATTGACAAAAGATCTGGGTAATTTTCCTTACTTGCATTGGTTCAACAGCACTTCCATGAATTCTGAGGTAAAGAAGAATCAGAAAATATGAAAGAGCCGTTTTATAGACTTTCCCTCATTGCATTGATATCTTGAATGCATCTTTTTTTTAGAAGATAATTTTAATCACAAAAAGCATTGAGCATCAAGTTTGGGAATTCTGCACAACAAGTTATAAAGGACCAATAAATGCACAACAGACAAAGAAAATAATTGGGAGAACACAATTAATCTTTATGTTTTCAGCCACTTTTCTACAATCTTTTCCAATAAAATAAGATGACATCATGGTTCAGCTTTGGTCAACAATTTATACAATGACAGATATCTGTGTGGTTAATTTTGGGAACAGTAAGACAACCAATGCCATTAATGGATGGATGGGGCATATTTTAACACGCCCAAACTCAATCTCCGCTCAATGCATTACTTATATTACTTATTAGAAAGAATCTAATAAATACACAATTGCATTTCCACAAGCAGATACCATTTAGGGTCCATTTGGAACAAAGTTAGGCCACCATCTTTCTTTTAACCCCGTTTTCAAGGCAAGAGATTGCATTTGGGAACCATTACAGCATTCTACGTAATGAGATCTCAAGATCCTTATTGTTTCAAATTACCCATCTACCAAGAATTTCTTTCACTTTAAGCGGAGAAGACATAGTTCTTCACAGATTACAGTTCAACATAGGAAGATATAAAAAGGGTCATTATAGTGTCCCTACACTAAATACCCTAAAAATGCTTCACTGCGGACATGTAAATACTTTTTTCCTTAAATGTTACATCACATTAAAAAAAGTACACTTTCTGAAATTATTTGAGTGAAACTCGACTGCTTTCTTCTATTTAGGAGTTTTAACTATTGGTGATTGTGATACAGCAGTTTGTAAATCCCTTGCAACTTAAGGTCCATCCAGTTTGCATAAGCACCTTTTTAAATTTTTCTTTTAAAAAATTAAACTGTGAGAGAACTTGGCAAACCATCAGGTTACCAACTGAATACTGTGCAGATATTTACCATTTTAAAACAGATTGGTTTTACACTGATCTAGCTCACTGAAACAAATTCGTATATACTACAGAAATACACACAAGAGACAGTATCCCTTTTTTGATCCCCTTCTCTCCCGGTTTCTACAAATACTGAATTCCCAACAGTTCAGTTGAACCACCTGGCAGTACAAAGATACAACAAATGTCATATGATATTAGAGCAACACTTTTGCTTGCCTTAACCCCCCCAAAGTCCATTAGCTATCTGCATGAGCTGCAGAGATTTTTCTTTTGCGCTTCGCTTCGAATTCTAATCCACCTGTTGTGGTCCTAAAGAGGATTTAGCTGGTCACAGTCCAACAGGTCAAGTTGTGAGAGCATTATTGTTCCTCACTAGCAGCACTGCGGGATAAGGTGAGGGAATGACGAAGGATTATTTCAACAGAAATTTAAATTCAGATCAAATCATTGGGAACACAAAAATACTCTTCAGGTAACCACCCCCCCCCCCCAATATTCCAAGGAACTCTGCACTAGCACTTATGACATCAACTAGCACCTATCAGTGTTCACAGCCTTTTTGTCTGTAATAAAAAAATACACAAAATACAATAAAATCTTTTTACAGATTCAGATATCAGCAAACCTGCAGAGGGGCAGGCAAGGACTATGGAGAAGGGTCAATTTATGGTGCTCTAGCTCTTCTCTGCTGTTCAGACCATTTTCCCCAGCAAATATTCACTAGACCCTCAATCCCTTAAACCTGAATAAGACCCAGCTGACTGAGCCAGAAAACACCCTTCAGACAAACAGGTACCCCACTGGTGGTATTCACCTTCCAAAGCAATTATAAAAAATATATTTCTTCAAATGCTATCCATGCACTTTGGAAACATGTCTCCTTGCTCATTCCTCCCACAAATTTCATCGTGGACAGCTGAGAATAAACCTGTGATGTATTAACTGAATGCAAGGATATTTTAGTGTATATTCCAGATGTGCCTCACTGGTGGGATTCCATCACATGCCTTCAAATTCTCCTCCTGGACATCTGTGAGCAATGCAGTAACTTAGGGCAAGGCTGCATGGCAACAATCCTTTCGGATATAACCTTAACAGCGAAAGATGTGATCCCCCCACCCCTCCCTTGCCACCCCCAATCCCACAAACACCATTCTCCTTTCTTCCCCAAAATAAAATGGGAGCAATGGGTAGAATGTTCTGAAAGACAAACTATTTTGCAGCATCTGTCATTCCACATTGATGTCCATTTAAGCAACTCTAAAATTCTAAACACTGCAATTAAATTAAGGACTCTTCCATTGCATTAGCATGCATACTGCTATTCATCTCAGCTGTTCCATTCAGAGCAAAGACAAAAGTTGTCTGCTTATTGACTGCAGGAGTTTTAGGTTCAAGGTATTTTTTTTTTGGTCTCTAGAAAATGCTACGTACACCCAATTGTCAGCAAGTGTACACAAGCTAAAAGGGATACTGTCTCTAAACAATGGTGATAGTCTAACCGTCTCTGCTCTCACGAACAGGCCACATGACTCTGCAAGTAGGTGTGTAGTAATTTTTTCCCCCGCAGCACCAAGTAGGCCAGCCCATAATGACCCATTGTTTTTCTAATAAAAGAACAGAACTCTGTACAACATCTACTACACATCATCCTTCAACGTCATCATCTTCTAGTGAATCCTTTGAATAGTCGTCATAGATTTCCTTCACAGCCATAATTCTGTTCAGCATGC
This sequence comes from Mustelus asterias, assembly GCF_964213995.1. Taxonomy (NCBI): domain Eukaryota; kingdom Metazoa; phylum Chordata; class Chondrichthyes; order Carcharhiniformes; family Triakidae; genus Mustelus; species Mustelus asterias. The sequence goes on along the minus strand of NC_135804.1, from coordinate 86,171,826 downwards.
TCTCCAACATACTTCGATCCATGGGAATAACTGAGTACCACAGGGGGCTCTCCGCCACACAGGAGCGCTCAGGCTGCAAGTAGAAAACATCATTCCTGTTCTTCATACTCTCAGGGCTGCAGCAAAACAAACATAAGTAATTAATTTGGAAGAACATCATTCACAAAATGCTGTTTTAACCCCCCCTTGTCGTGCTGTTTCATTCTGCTATCAAACATTATGCTGAGAATTTTTTTTCCAATCAAATCTTCAGACAGCTAAAGAGCATCTTGCCTTTGGCTCTTCACCCCTTACTTCTCATGACATGTTTACAGTCTATTCCCTAATGTGGGAACAAAGTCAGACAAAAGCATCACAGCTGGAAAGTTTAATCCCCAGTAAGGACACTTCTGTTGAATTAAGTCACTGCAATTAGTCTCTACGGATCACTGATGGAATGTTTGCACGCAAGCATATGACTGAACATAGTGACATTCTTATTCCTGGCCATAATGGGGTTAAGTAATTCCCTGAAGATAACAATGCTATATGAATAGGATTGATTTTACACACAACCTGTACATAGCTATCCTCTATTTACTGTGTTTTACTCGAGAAATCACTGCTTTTTTGGGAGAAGCTGTAGTAGTTTCAGTTACCAGTTTTGTTTGCTACAGCTTGCACAGTATCTTTTTAATAGATTTTGAAAATTACTTTGTTTACTGTGTAAATAAACTTTGCTACTTTCTGTAAGATATACTTATTCGCTAGTAGTCCCACCCCACCAGCAGCTGAGTAGCCAGCACTATTCAGACACCCAGATTGGAGATTTCCCCTCTGGTTAGGCTGCAGACACTCATATTCAACCAAGATTGGCAATCTATTCTGATACAATGGAACCATATCAACATAAATCAGCTCTTTCAGTAGGTGTGGTGAACACTGTTCCTTTAAAGGGGATCATCTTCATGCAAATAATTCATTTTAATCTCTGGTGGCAGAGGGACCAAGAAGGGAAAGAGCATGGAGAGGTGCCTTATTTCTGTCATGTCATTCCTATGCAGCTTGTGGCTTTATATAAATCAAAAGATGATGAAAATGTTTTTCAATGACAAATATAATTTTATCTTTAATATTGAATAAAATAATTTAAAAAATAAACACAAGTATTTCTCATCTAATGATCAATCATTATGGTGAAAGAGTAGGTTTTGCAGCCTTTTCATACCAGGCCCCGTGTATGCAAAGCTACTTGCCCTACTTGAGGGGAATGTTGTGAAATGTAAGATACCTAAAGCTTTGCTTTACATAACCTGCTTGGAATCTAATGAATATACTTTCAAATGGTTTATGTGGAGATTTAAAAATAAGCTTTTTGCAAGATATCCCATAACGTGAACGACAACAGCAACCAATTTGCTCCCAGGATAGTTGAGCAATTTAAACATACAACAAGGTGACAGGCCTCATCTAACCATGAATGAAATCTTAACCATGGCCAGGTACTTTAGGCCTCAGGAAATGCAGTTAAAAAAGGGAGAGGAGGACTGCAGAATCCAGGAACTAAGTGCCTCAACAAGCAATCTTCCGATCTCCCCTCTGGCCTCCAACTTCCATTGACCCAGGCTCAGATCTTCCAATCCCCATCTAACTCCAGACCATGACCTCCCTAAAAGTAGCCTAATATTTTAAACATACTTCGATGACAACACAGTGCATTTTAGTGGAGTTCTCATACTATCACCCTACATGATCAAGAGCAGTTTTTTTAAAACCATGTTTTAAGGCTTAAATATTTTGAAATAATACCATTGAACAGATCACAAGAATAAGTTTTGTTTTCCCCATGAAAATAGAGAAATCTTTTTGTCCCGCATGCAAATAAGTTATACCTCGAGTGATGCTAATATTGGATGCTGGAAATAGAAAGTTTCCAGCATTGATATTCTTCACCTTGATCACAAAAATCGATCCCAAAATGCAAGTTTAAAACGCTAGCAGGAAAGAACAGGCGGCCTCACCATTTCGAGAGGTAGAACTCATAAAATTTCACAGGACATCTTAACGGGTTCATTCGGTTTTCTCTCTGCTCCAAAACAGCAACTTCCTCTTCACGCTTCCTTTTTCCCATAGTGCTGCCTATAAACAGAGTAGAGGAGAACAAAACTGAACCATGTACAGAAAAAATGATCTTCATAAAATTTTAATTCAGATTTTCCTGAGCAATATTTATAAATAAGTGCTCCGAGTAACATTAAGTCATTAGACACCAAAATAACTAAAAACAAAAGCTCAATCATTTTAACCTTTATGCTGCAAGGCGCCTGGAATGTATTTTAAGCAAATAACTATTTCTATAAATTGAATGGGGAGAAAAATGATTATTTTTGTCCCTTCTCATCCTCAATGCACCAACTCTAATTACATATAGGCCAGGAGCCATTTGGTACAGTTCCCAAATGGACACACCTCAGGTTTGAATCTGGACAATGAGTACTCGTGATATTCCTACCGGGGGGTCTTTCAGCTGAGCTCAGTCCTAACTTTCCAGCCCTGGATGGTACACGGAATTAGTGCCTGTGGTCAATTCTTCACTGTTGTTCAAGCAGCCAATGGTGCCAAAACCAATGGCAGTTAAATGTTAATCAGCTGAGATTGCCTGAATGGGTGCTAATTACTTGAGCAAGAAATTGAGAGAACACTTGTGTAAAAGTAAACAGCATCTGCGGACAGAGTAGATGTAAATAGAGTACGGTGTAAATAGAATGTTTGGTGAGTGCAGAGGGGTGGGAGTGGGTGGGTGGGGGAAAGAGAGCAGGGGAGAGTAGGTGCTGCGTTTTGCCTCCTGTACTTGTAGTGCCGCTTGACAAAAGTATAAATTAGGGACAGTAGGCCACTCAGCCCCTTGAGCTTGCTCCGCCATTCAATAAGATCATGGCTGATTTGATTGTAATTTCAACCCCACATTCCTGCTGACCCCCGATATCCTTCGTTAAACAAGAATCTATCTAGCACTGCCTTAAAAATATTCAAAGGTTCTGCTTCTACTGCTTTTTGAGGAAGAGTTCCAGAGAGTCTTGACCCTCAGAACAAATTTCTCCTCATTTCAGTCTTAAATAAGCGACCCCTTATTGTTAAACACTGGCCCCTAGTTTTAGATTCTGCAACAAGAGGAAAAATCTGCTCGACATCTTCCTTGTCAAGATTCTGCAGGATCGACCAAGTCGTCGACTCTTCTAAACTCCAAGAGATACAAACCTAACTTTTCCACCCTTCCTCATAAGACAACATGCCCATCCCTGGTATTAATATACCAAACTTTCTCTGAACTGCTTCTAATGCATTTACAACTTTCCCTAAATAAGGAGACCAACACTGTACATAATAATCCAGATGTGGTCTCATCAATGCCCTTTACAACTGAAGCATAACCTTCCTAGTTTCGTAATCAATTTCCCTCACAATAAACTATAACACTATTAGCTTTCCTAATTGCTTGTTGTACCTAGCCTTTTTTGATTCACGCACTAGGACACCCAGATCCTTCTGCACCTCAGCTGTGTAATCATTCACCATTTAGATAATTTTTAAAATTCTTCCTGCCAAATTCGACAATTTTATACTTGCCCACATTATACTCTATTTGCCAGATTTGTGCCCTCTCACTTAACGTGCATGTCCCTCTGCGGCCTCCTTACATCCCCATCACATTTTACTTCCCTATCTTTGTGTTGACAGCAAATTTAGCAACCATTCCTTCATCCAGTGATTTACATAAATTGTAAAGAGTTGAGACCCCAGCTCTGATCACTGTGGCACACCAATTATCACATCCTACCAACCATAAAAAGATCCATTTATGCCAACTCTGCTTCCTGTTGGCTAGTCAATCTATGCCAATATATTACCCCCACTCCATGAGCTTTTATTTTCCACAATAATCTTTGATGTGGCACCTTATAAAATTCCTTCTGGAAAGTACTGTATACCCACCAGTTCCCCTATATCCACATGATTGCCCTTTCACAAAACCATCTTGGAGCTGCCTGATTGCTTTGAATTTTTCCAAGTGCCCTGCGATAAGATTTTAAATAATAGCTTCTAACATTTTCCCTAGGACAGATGTTAGGCTAACTGGCCTGCAGCTTCCTGCCTTCTGTCTCCCCCTCTTTTTTTGAAAAAAGGAGCTAAATTTGCTATCTTTCAATCTAATGGAACCTTCCCTGAATCTAGAGAATTTTGGAAAATTACAACCAATGTATTAATAATCTCATTAGCCACTTCTTTCAAGGCCTATAGGTTAAGTCCAGGCATTTGTCAGCCCGCAGATCTAATAATCCACTCAATGCCACTTCCCTGGTGATTATAATTTTCCTGACTACCTCTCTTCCTTCAACTTCCTGATCAACAACTATTTCTGGGATATCACTTGTATCTTTGTAGTGAAATACCTGTTCAATTCATCTGCCATAGCCCTGCATTCTATTATCAATTCCCCAGACACACTTTCTGTAGGACCAAGGTTCACTTTAACTCTTTTCTTATTTGAATATCCATAGAAACCCTTACAATCAGTCTATATTACGAGCTTCTTTCTCTTGTAATTGATTTTCCTCTCCATCTTCGTCATTCTTTGATGTTCTTTATATTCTTCCAATCTTCTGACTTGCCAGTTGTCTTTGTGCAACTATATGCTTTATCTAAGCTTAATATAGTATTTAACTTTAAGTTAACCACAGATGATGGGCCCTCCCCATGGAATTTTTTCTAATTGGAATGCACCTGTGTATTCTGAAATATTCCTTTAAATATCTGCCACTGAACCTCTATTGATCTTTCCCTCAAGCACATTAGCCTGTTCACTCCACCTAGCTCCACTTTTATACCCTCATTTAATTTTTAAATACTAGTCTTAGATGCATGCTTCTCGCCCTCAAATGATACAAAATTCAATCGCATTATGGTTGGTTCTACATCAAGGTAGATAAATTCCCAGGACCTGATGAAGTGTATTGTAAGAGGCTAGAGAGGAAATTGCGGGTCCTCTAGCAGAGAGCTTTGAATCATCGACAGTTACAAGTCAGGTGCCTGAAGATTGGAGGGTGATCTTTGTTTAAGAAGGGCCGCAGGGAAAAGCCTGGGAACAACAAACAGGTGAGCCTAACGTCTGTAGTGGGTATGTTGTGAGAAGGTATTCTGAGAGACAGGATCTACAGGCATGTAGAGAAGCAAGGACTGATTAGGGACAGTCAGCATGGCTTTGAGAGAGGAAAATCATGTCTCACAAATTTGATTGAGTTTTTGAAGGGGTAACCAAGAAGGTAAATGAGGACAGTGCAGTCAACGTTGTTTACATGGACTTTAGTAAGGCCTTTGACAATGTACCGCATAGTAGGTTGTTGCCCAAGGTTAAATCTTATAGGATCCAGGGTGAGGTAGCCAACCAGATACAAAATTGGCTTTAAAACAGAAACAGAGGGTGGTTGTGTAGGTGTGTTTTTCAAACTGGAGGCCTGTGACCAGCGGTGTGCCTCAGGGATCAGTGCTGGGTCCACTGTTATTTGTTAGTTATATTAATGATTTACATGATAATTTAGGAAGCATGGTTAATAAGTTTGCAGGTGACACCAAGATTGGTGGCATCGTGGACAGTGAAGGTGGTTATCTAAGATTGCAATGAGATCTTGATCACTTGGGCCAGTGGGCCAATGAATGGCAGATGGAGTTTAATTTAGATAAACGTGAGGTAATACATTTTGGTAGATCAAATCAGGGCAGGATCTACTCAATTAATGGTAGGGCGCTGGGGAGAGTTATAGAACAAAGAGATCTAGGAATACAGGTTCATAGCTCCTTGAAAGTGGAGTCACAGGCGGACAGGGTGGTGAAGATGGCATTCAGCATGCTTGGTTTCATTGGTCAGAACAGTGAATACAAGAGTTGGGATGTCTTGTTGAAGTTATACAAGACATTGTTAAGGCTACACTTGGAACACTGTGTACAGCTCTGGTCACCCTATCATAGAAAGGATATTATTAAACTAGAAAAGAGTGCAGAAAAGATTTACTAAGATGCTACCAGGTTTGTGTTATAAGGAGAGGCTGGATAGACTGGGACTTTTTTCCCTGCAGCCTAGGAGGTTTAGGGGTGATCTTATAGAGGTCTATAAAATAATGAGGGGCATAGATAAGGTAGATAGTCAACACCTTTTCCCAAAGGCAGGGGAGATAAAAACCTAGAGGGCATAGGTTTAAGGTGAGAGGGGAGAGATACAAAAGGGTCCAGAGAGGCAATTATTTCATGCAGAGGGTCTGGAATGAGCATCCAGAGGGAGGTACAATTTTGTCTTTTAAACAGCATTTAGACAGCTACATAGGTAAGATGGATATGGAGGGATGTGGGGCAAATGCGGACAAATTGGGACTAACTCCGTGGTTAAAACTGGGTGGCATGGATAAGTTGGGCCGAAGGGCCTGTGACTCTGTGACTGTAGGGTGCCTTCACTAGGAGATCAGTTAATGCTATCTCATTAGACAATATCAGGTCCAGTATAGCCTGCCCTCTGGCTAGCTCCAGAATGTGCTGTTCTAAGAAACTATCCCAAAACAATCTATGAACTCATCTGTGCTATCTTTTGCATCTGATTTTTCCAATGTATATGTAGATTCAAATCACCCATGACTATCACCATATCTTTGTGACAAGCTCCCATGATATCTTCTTCTATGCTCTGTTCTACCATGTAGTTACAATTAGGGGACCTGTACACTAGTCCCACAAGTGACTTCTTGCCTTCAAGAATAATTTCTCATCTCAAACTGCTTCTACATTCTGGTTTCTAGAACCTGGGTCATTTTTCTCTAATGTGCGAATACCATTGTTAATTAACAGAGACACCCCTCCACCTTTTAATTTCCTGACCTTCCAAAATGTCTCATACCCTTCAATGTTCAGGTCTCAATCTATGTTTTCCTGTAGCCATGCCTCTGTAACGGCTATCAGGAAGTACTTACTGATATTTGTGCTCAGTTCATTGGTTTTGCTTCAAATGCATGTAGATACACAGCCTTTAGTTTTGTCCTTTTACTGTTTTGTAGCATCTAACCTTAACTGCTGATTTACTCTTAGATTTGTACTCTGTCCCTTCCTGCCATGGTCTCTCATTTCCCACATTAGTAGCTTCCTATCTTGTTTGTCTCTGTTTTTTCCAGTACTTTGGTGCAAGTTAGTGTGTTACGAAAAGAAACTATAAAGTAGATGCAAGTAATCTAGACAAAGAAATGGCAGAGTAAGTTGTATCTAGACTGAAACTTGCAGGAATTTGTGGACATTGAGACTGTATTGAGTGAATATTTGCAACAGATGTCCCTTCTCTAAATACTCCAATGCTCACATCAGCTCAATGACTGAGCTGGAGACATTGAAAATAGCTTTGCAATGCCAAAGAACCATTAACAAATTTTCCTTCAAAACCTGACACCACAGCATCAAGTTAGTTTCATCTTTCGGCTGATGACTGATTTGTCTCTGCAGCAAAAGTAAATTCACTTCAAAACTGCAGCTGTCCAGGGGAAGTGCACACTGATGAGCCCTTGCGATAGTTGAGAACTATAGATGTCAAAGCAAAACGACCTGAAAGGCAAACCCGAAAGTTTCAAAGTCAGGAGCGGCATGGTGGCACAGTGGTTAGCACTGCTGTGTCACAGTGCAAGGGACCCAGGTTCAATTCCGGCCTTGGGTGACTGTGTGGAGCTTGTACGTTCTCTCTGTGTCCGTGTGGGTTTCCTCCAGTTTCATCTCATACTCCAAAGACGTGCAATTAGGTTGAGTGGCCCTTAGTTACAAGGGAGTTAGTAGGGTAAATACGTGGGGTTACGGGGATAGGCTGGGATTGTTGTTGGTGCTGGCTCAAATGGCCTCCTTCAGCACTGTAGGAATACTATGATTCTCGAAGTGCTTGCCAAATTTGCTAAGCTGATTCTCCAAGTTCAAACAGCACCGCTGGTCAAAAATCAGCATCTTCAACATACTGCTGCAGATTTGGAGAGTGCATGAAATGCTCACTCTTCACATGCACAGCAAAATGTTTCAATTTTCAGAGAAATTATCGCACATACTGAGCCAAGTTGCAAATCTGCCTGCCCTTTCCCCTGAAGTTTCAGGTTCAGTTCATTCAAATGGGTGGCTATGCTTCATCTGCAATCAGAGCATGTTGGCAACTTTCCTTTCTCAGCATGAAAGTTTTGGATTGGAATGACCAAGACATTAAATCAGCCACTGTACATTTGCAAAGTAGATGATTTTGGTGAAATCTGACTTCACTTCTTCCAACAACTCCACAAAGTGCTGTTGGTTCTGAGCGCTGCTGCGAAAAAAACTGACCATTTTGGCAACTGTGTTCAATCTTTCAGCATGTCGTCCACCATCAGTTGAGCAGAGGTTTACAAAATGCAGTGAAACGAGGCCAAACCGTCTCCATGAGGACCATTTGCAGCCAAGATCCAGATTTTTGTCCAATTCATTCCAGTTGCGCCATACATTGCAAGCGAATCTAACTTCTTTGAATTTGGTTTGAACTTTACCACAATGCTTTTGAAAGCACCAAGAATGCCAAAGTCACGAGTGCAGTCTTTAGGCCCAGAATTTCTTCATGAATGAGAATCTTTGGACATAAAATGAATCCAGAATACGAATTACACGACATCTTGGATATCCCACGAATCACCCAATGCCACTAAGTATGGCACACAGTTCTTTACTGAGCATGTAGCTGGGCTACAGCATCTTGCACCAAATCTCGCAAATGACGAACAACTGTTTGTTGACGTAGCTGCACATTTGAAACTTTTCACATGTTGTGGTGTTTTTGGATCATTATTTTTGAGCCAAGTTTCCATAATTGGACAGATCGGTGATTTATTTCACCAATTCTCCATTTAAAAGCAGTTTGTTTTTACCGAGCCAGAATCCACGTTGTTTTGGAGTCAGCTCAGATGAAATAACTGTTTCAAATTCTGGTTGGCAATTTTGCTGACTCGATTTTGGTCCTCAAAAGCAAACTTCCTATCAAACTCACATTGCGTGCACTTTGGAAATTATCTTTCAAATTGACAACCTTGTTTTTGTAGTAGCATGTAGCATTTTGTAGTAGCATTCCTTTTTAATGACCTTGAGTTCCAACTCTCATTCACGTGAAATTTACTTCCTCACTGAAGTGCAGGTCTTTTCATCATTGGTCTCAGGTTCGCATTGCTGTTTCTGACAACAAACCTTTCCATGTTTTAAATGTAAGAAAAAACATACAAGTAAATTAAAGCATCAACTCAACTTACCTGTGTTGATTTTGCCACATGTGGTGTATTAGAATCCCTACAATGCAGGAGGCCGCCATTTAGCCCATTGAGTCTGACACAACCTTACCGGGGGGGGGGGGGGGGGGGGGGGAGAGAGAGGACGAGTCTTGCAACATCAACACAAAACCCAATTACCCACACTTGGTATACTGAGAGAAGTTCTGGTTAGCACATCTTAGGAAAGATATATTGGCCTTGGATGGAGGATAGTATAAATTTACCAGAATGAAATTGTACTCCAAAATTAAATGGCATGGAGAGATTACATCCACTCTCATTGTATTCCTTGGAATTTGAGGGATGCTTTGATCAATGTTTCCAAGATACCAAGGTAGGAGCTGAAATGTTAGGTATTTCTGTCTGTTGGTTCATCTCACACCAGGTGCATAGTCTAAAAATTAGAGCCAGGCCTTTCAAAAGTGAAATTAAGTAACTCTTCTGTACATAAAAGGTGGTAGGAAGTTTAGAACTCTTCTCTGCAAATGATGATTGATGCTAGGTGAATTTGTTAATTTTAATCTGATGCTAATAAATCTTTCTTAACCAAGGGACATGGGAGCAAAGTCAGGTACATGCAATAAGTTGCAGATCAGCCAAGATCTTACTGTAGAGCAAAACTGGGATTAAATGGCCTACTCCTGCACCTAAACTCCTGGACAGACCAAACACCTACACATGCCTTTGGATCATGAGTAGGAATCTTTGTTTCATTTCATTCTTTACTGACCTAAGGAAGCAGAGATCTTTTTCAGCATTCCAATTACTAGCATGCATGCCATGGTCAGTTAACTACATACAGTCCAGGATCAAACATTGGACCTTCTGGTCTTACATTACACTGCACCAGTTAATGTGCTATCGAATTAGCATTTTGGAAAGAGAGAGTTGGGCTGGAAGGAAATCCGAGTGTGGGGGAAGAAAGTCATCTTTTAAATCCAAAACAGGACCTCTTCAAGTAAAGGCTAATACTTGTGGTCACTCAAACATGACTTGTTTACTCTCAGATTATAAATAGAAAAAAGATTTTAAAATAGGACCTAGCAGAGTGGGGGATGGGGAAATGAATCAAGAAACGAGTTATATTTGAAACTGATGCAGGACTTAGCAGTTCTCCTTAGAGGAGGAGAAAAGATGCACAGAAAAATAAAAGAGAATCAAACCAATAAGCAGATAACTACTCCAAAATTATCCCAGGATTTGTCATTGTGGATCATGATGAGAAATAAAGCCCTTTGCTGCTTTATCTATTGCATCTGCTTGAAAACAATGAACAGGCTCACTCAGGTACAGGTTCCGAGTAGGGTTGCTAACACTCCAGGATTGCCCTGGAGTCTGCAAGACTTAAAGATTCGTCTTTAGGACATTATTGCAAGTGAAAACTCAGTGGAAAAAAATAATAGGTCCATTAAACAAAATTGTAAGTTTTTTTGTTTTCCATTTTCTTCACAAACCATCACTTATTAACCAGAAGATTGTCAGATTGGGGAAATGTTTGTGCAAATAACAGTCAAGTTCAATCTACACATCAAAAAATTTGTTCCCTTTCAAATTGGCATGGTATGGCACTGCACATGAAGGATGAACTACTGATCAGAGTGTGGGCGCTCGGCTAATATGAGACGGGAGGCAATGAAATGAAACCTTTGAGGATACAATCAACCAGAATTAACAATCCTAGTTTGGATTCCCTGCCATATTCATCCACAGATATTTGGTCTGATTCCTTTCCACAAGCTTTGACTCTGGTACAGTTCCACAGGGATAAATTACACTTACTCTGCTCGTTGCACTTCAGGCCTGAACATTTATAATGAGTGTCCAGTTGCTATTTGAATATAGAGGTCACAACAAACAAACCCAAACTCAGAAAATAGTCTAGAGATTATGTGGGTGCTGAACTGGTGTTACTCACATCATGGCATGCAAGGACCCCAGTTCTTCCAATTCCAAACTTCCAATCAATTATTCGTTGCTTTGTTTTTCCTTTCATCTACCCTGCCAGATACATCATTCTTGATATACAATACTTACTTTGATCCCTTCCCTTTTTGTAATTAGCAGGCATGTAATAGCGGATGCTAACAAGCTTCGTGGTTCCTCTGGGTGTTGTACACTTCCTGGACTGTCGAACAACATTAATGAAGGACAGTCGCATGTGCTCTTCTACACACTTCAGTCCAAAATACTTTGTGTTAAAGAACATGAGTGTGTTCAGTAGAACAAAGGGCGAGTATACTCCAAGTTGCTTACATTCCCAGAGATGCTCTTCCTCTACCCGGGAGAATATTAAACCTAAGAGGAAACAATGACACAACGTTAATGATTATACTCATCAAATCCTCACATATATTTTATGATGCTTTTTAATTTGCACCACCATTTTATTTGAAAATATTCAAAGTGCAAAAGGTAAAATGCCTTCCGCATCCTACAGCATACAGATGGTGGAGACAAATCAACCAGGGATCTAACTCATCAATGTGCATAGACACTGGGTGAGGAAAAGGATCCGGTTCAGTTAGAGTGAATCCATGGTCAAGAAGGATGAGAAGAATTGCTTACAAATAAGTGCAATCGTTTGAACAAGTAACTGTGGGACCACAATCTGTGAGGGATTTATAAACAAAAATAGTAAACGAGGCGATTGCTATGCTCACTACAGTCTATGCTGTAATAAAACAACAGGACTTGTGAAGGGGATGAGGGTGGATACAAATAAGAAGTGACAGACTATATCATGGAGACACTGACAAAAGTCATCACCATGGATTGATCAGCCTTCCATTGGGTAAAACGAAGGAATAAATTCTGTATTTAAATAATCCAACTCAAAAGGGAAATAAGATGAAAACTACATAAACACTAATAACAAATGTCCATGGACAGAGAGCAGAACACTGTTCACATACGAAATAAAAACACAAAATGTTGGAAATACTCAAAAGGCCTGGCAGCATCTGTAGAGAGAGAACAGGTCTATGACAGTTTATCTGAACATTAGTATTCCTATGCTCGTTTAGGAAAAAGTATCAGATGCCAGAAATCAAACAAAAATAGAACACAGCAGGTCAGTGAATATTCAAAATTAATCTTTGAAATTCTCAACACTTAGAGTAGTGCAGGCTGAATCGATTCAAGGCTGATTTAGACAAATTTTTGATTTAAAATGAAGTCAAGGGTTACATGTGGCAGGCAGGAAAGTGGCATTAAGACCATGGTCAGATCAGCCATGATCTTATTGAATGGCAGTGCAAGTTCAAAAGGCTAAAGGGCCATCTATTCCTGTCGTCTTTTTTAATATAAAAAAGTCTGTGCTCGAACAAGAGAGGTTAATATTTTGGCTCGGGTTCATCAGGAATGATGTATTTCCATTTTCTCCCAGACTTTCAATTACTGTGGACAATCGCTGGTAATTGGTATTTTTCCATCAACATGGGTACCATACAAATGGATAGACTTGAGATGTTTAAAAATGGTAGGAAATCTCAAGGACTTACCATTTGGAAGCAAACTTGGTTGCCAGCCTTGTAACATTTTATTCAACTCTTGGACAAAGGTCAGATAATAAAGATCAGTGAATATGTTGACCATTCGGTTGTTTTCAAGTAAGAACTATAATAAAGCAGATCAGAAACAGCAAACTGTGAGATGAAGTAAACACCTGCTTATGGTCAACACTTTAAAAAAATATATATATACATATTTTGAAACTAATTTTTGCTTATGAGGATGCTAATTAAATGCAATACAATTTAAATTTATTTAACCCACTCTTCCTGTATTTACTTCCATTTTGCTGGACAGCTCATTTTGTCCTGAAACATTCCCTTTACTGCACATTCATTAGTGAATAGCTAGCTTTGTTAGCAAGATAAGGAGGATTAGTGAGACATCACACATTTAATTCTACCATGTGGCAGAGTCTCCAATGCCGCACAGTTGTGGAGAAAGCATCAAATAACAAGCCTGCAATTCTGCTCAAGTTAGTGGCAAGGGGAATAGATATTTGTCTCTAGGTCCCAGAGGACATGTGTTATATTATGTCTCCACTTTCAAAAGTCAGAGTGCAGGAGGTGGCTATTCAGCCCATCATGCCAGTGCCAGTTCTTTGAGAGCTAAAGATGTCCCATTCTCCTGTTCCGTTCCTATAGCTCTGCAATGCTTTCCTTTTAAAGTATACATCCAAGAAACTATGAATCACAAAAACAGTAAGACAGCTGACTTGTGTCAGTGTATGAAAATAGTATCGCAGGCAGCATACCTCTTTTATTTCAAACTCTTGATTTTATTATTTCTTTGCTTTGGGTGTACAAGCTAATTATGGAGGAGGAAGCAAAACGATGGGAAAAAAAAGAGATAAACAGGGTCTATAAGATTAAACTGACTTCAAGATAGCTATCTTCAAAAATTGGAGATCAGAAGTTATTCTTGCCTGGTAATATCCATAATCAAACAGAAATATCTGAACACTCTGGAACTACCACTGATGACTCTCCAGACAGGCTAACACTTAATTTATTCTTTCATGTGATGTGGGTGTTACTGGCAAGGTCAGTATTTGTTGTTTTTCCAGAGGGCAGCTATGAGACAGTCTGGAGTCCATATGTAAAATATGTATCAATAGGGCAGTCCACACAAGGATGGCAAATTTCCCCCTAAATACCATTAGTGAACCAGATGGGTTTTTATGAAAATCAATTATAATTACTTGGTCATCGTTACTAAAATGAGCTTTCAACTCCAGATTAAAATTGAAATTCCAAAGGAATTTAAATTCCACCAGCTGCCACTGTGGGATTTGAACCCATGTCCCCAGAGCATTAGCCTGAGCCTCTGGATTACTAGTCCACTGACAAGAACACTGCATCATCGTCATCTCTTTCTTCTCTCCCTCCCAAATTATTGCAAAATACCAAGACTGCTAACAGTCTACTTTCACCTGAGACAAAGACTATGAAGCAGGGCTGAAGGTAGCAGTGAAAGTACAGAGTTTGCGATGGGGCCAAAGACAATGGCTTCGGTCTTCCCAAATAATTAACCAGGGTAAAATTACAGCTCAGCCAAAGTTATATATCTGGCAACACAATAAAACCTCACAAAAAAGTATCCAAGGTTTTCTCTGTGGGCTGCGTGGGCACATACCAGATCTTTAACGACTGCAGAGTTTAAATCCAAGTATCATCTGTATATATATCTTTGGTTGCTATTATTAACAGATTTAAATTTAAGGATTAGTCATTGAGTGAGCAGCTTCCCTTTCCACAATCCCAGGCCTACAAAATTTAAACAAAGATTAAAAAATATAAAAGCAAACATGACCAAGTTCTCTGAGCTCAGAGGCTTAAGGCTCAACACTGTTACAATCACTAAATTACTGGCAAGATCTTGTTTGTAGCTTGTTAAAACATCAGTCCCCAAGCACTTATAGATTTTACAAGTAATAACAAGCAAACCGAGTGTGCACATTTGCATCCATCAACAACTAGCAAGAGGCATTTTTTTTTTACTGATTGTAGGCTGAGGATGCTGTTAATGGGAAATACAGAAGTGTCTTCAAAAATTAAAACAGTATCAGTGTTTTAATTTATTAATATGCTGATCAAATGTTTATCTACAAGCTCAAGTAGCCTGTTTGAAACTGGACTGCTTCTCTTCACCCCTCCCCACTTGTCTGAATACAATTGCTTCCAATTCCAAAGTAACAGCTGCATTAAAAGGAAATCATTACTACTCCAGTGCTTGACCAAACCTGACCCAAGAGCTGGCAACATTTCCTTTTGGTGAGAATCAGAAACTGCTTCCCACAAGAATGATGATTTGAAGACAGATGCAGTCATGTGTTCTGCATACTCTAATAGCACTGAGCAGTTTTCAAGCCAGAGAAAACGTAATCACGTGCTTTGCCTAGTTTCTGATCGAGATGATTAAAAAATGCAAATACAGGAGAAGCAAATTGCAGATTCCCAGGCATCTAAAATATGGAAAGATCCTGGGGAGTCAGACTGTTGTGTTTTTCAGTAAGTGCATTCTTACTTTCTACACCTACTGAGCCAGTTACGTACATGAAAGCCACTGTATTTTCAGCATTTGCTCTACAAGCCTGGCTGAGGAACTGGTGCAGGGTTTCCAATTCTTGGATCATTGGGACCTCTTCTGGGGCAGGTGGGACCTGTACAAGAGAGACGGGTTACACCTAAACTACAGGGGGACCAATATACTTGCAGGGAGATTTGCTAGTGTTATTGGAGAGCATTTAAACTAGATTTGCAGGGGGGTGGGAACCAGAGTGCCAGAGCAGATAGTGGAGCAGGGGTAAAAAGACAGGTTAGTTCAAGCAAAATCACAAATGGAAGGGTAGAGTGTGGTGGAAATAATTTTTTGAGGTGTGTCTATTTCAATGCCAGGAGTATTGTGGGGAAGGCAGATGAGCTGAAGGCGTGGAGAGACACGTGGAAATATGACATTATAGCCATTAGTGAAACTTGGCTACAGGAGGGGCAGGACTGGCAGCTCAATGTTCCAGGGTTCCAATGTTTCAGGCGGGATAGAGGCAGAGGGATAAAAGGTGGGGGGGTGGCATTGTTGGTCAGGGAAAATGTTACAGCGGTACTCAGGCAGGATAGATTAGGGAGCTTGTCTACAGAGGCCCTATGGGTGGAGCTGAGAAACAGGAAAGGTATGACCACATTAATGGGCTTGTATTATAGACCACCCAATAGTCAGCGAGAATTGGAGGAGCAAATCAGCGGAGAGATAGCTGACAACTGCAAGAAACACAAAGTTGTGATAGTAGGGGATTTTAATTTTCCACTTATAGATTGGGACTCGCATACTGTTAAAGGTTTAGACGGCGTAGAGTTTGTAAAATGTGTTCAGGAGAATTTTCTACATCAATATATAGAGGTGCCAACTAGAGAGGATGCGATATTGGATCTCCTATTGGGAAATGAGTTAGGGCAGGTGATGGATGTGAGTGTGAGGGAACACTTTGGATCTAGTGATCATAATGCCATTAGTTTCAACCTGATCGTGGATAAGGATAGATCTGGTCCTCGGGTTGAAGTTCTGAACTGGAAAAAGGCCAAATTTGATGAAATGAGAAGGGATCTGGGAAGTGTGGATTGGCACAGGCTGTTCTCTGGTAAGGATGTAAATGGAAAGTGGGAGGCCTTCAAAGGAGAAATTTTGAGAGTGCAGAGTTTGTATGTTCCCGTCAGGATTAAAGGCAAAGTAAATAGGAATAAGGAACCTTGGTTCTCGAGGGAGATTGTAACACTGATTAAGAGGAAGAGAGAGTTGTATGAAATGTACAGGCAGCAAGGAACACATCAGATGCTCGAGGAGTATAAAAAGTGCAAGAAGCTACTTAAGAGGGAAATCAGGAGGGCTAAAAGAAGACATGAGGTTGCTTTGGCAGACAGAGTGAAGGAAAATCCAAAGAGCTTCTATAGGTATGTTAGGAGCAAAAGGATAGTGAGGGATAAAATTGGTCCTCTTGAAGACCAGAGTGGTAGACTGTGTATGGAACCAAAAGAGATGGGGAAGATACTAAATGGTTTTTTTGCATCCGTATTTACTGAGGAAACGGGCATGGAGTCTACGGAAATAGGGCAAACTGGTAGGGAGGCCATGGAACCTTTACAGATTAAAGGGGAGGAGGTGCTCGCTGTCTTGAGGAAAATCAGAGTGGATAAATCCCCAGGACCGGACAGGGTATTCCCACGGACCTTGAGGGAAGCTAGTGTTGAACTTGCAGGGGCCCTGGCAGACATATTTAAAATGTCAGTATTCACGGGGGAGGTGCCGGATGATTGGAGGGTGGCTCATGTTGTTCCGTTGTTTAAAAAAGGTTCCAAAAGAAATCCGGGAAATTATCGGCCAGTAAGTTTGACGTCGGTGGTGGGCAAGTTATTGGAAGGTGTGATACGGGATAGGATCTACAAATATTTGGATAGACAGGGACTTATTAGGGAGAGTCAACATGGCTTTGTGCGTGGTAGGTCATGTTTGACCAATCTATTAGAGTTTTTCGAGGAGGTTACCAGGAAAGTGGATGAAGGGAAGGCGGTGGATGTTGTCTACCTGGATTTCAGCAAGGTCTTTGACAAGGTCCCTCATGGGAGGTTAGTTAGGAAGGTTCAGTCGCTAGGTATACATGGGGAGGTAGTAAATTGGATAAGACACTGGCTCAATGGAAGAAGCCAGAGTGTGGTTGTGGAGGATTGCTTCTCTGAGTGGAGGCCTGTGACTAATGGTGTGCCGCAGGGATCGGTGTTGGGTCCATTGTTGTTTGTCATCTATATCAATGAGCTGGATGATAATGTGGTCAATTGGATCAGCAAGTTTGCTGATGATACAAAGATTGGAGGTGTAGTGGACAGTGAGGAAGGTTTTCAAAGCTTGCAGAGGGATTTGGACCAACTAGAAAAATGGGCTGAAAAATGGCAAATGGAATTTAACGCAGACAAGTGTGAGATATTGCACTTTGGAAGGACAAACCAAAGAAGAACGTACAGGGTAAATGGTAGGACTCTGAAGAGTGCAGTTGAACAGAGGGATCTGGGAATACAGGTACAGAATTCCCTAAAAGTGACGTCACAGGTGGATAGGGTCGTAAAGAGTGCCTTTGGTACATTGGCCTTTATAAATCGGAGTATCGAGTATAAAATTTGGAGTGTTATGGCAAGGTTATATAAGGCATTGGTGAGGCCGAATTTGGAGTATTGTGTACAGTTTTGGTCACCTAGTTACAGGAAGGATGTAAATAAGATTGAAAGAGTGCAGAGAAGGTTCACAAGGATGTTGCCGGGACTTGAGAAGCTGAGTTACAGAGAGAGATTGAATAGGTTGGGACTTTATTCCCTGGAGCGTAGAAGATTGAGGGGAGATTTGATAGAGGTGTATAAGATTTTGATGGGTATAGATAGAGTGAATGCGAGCAGGCTTTTTCCGCTGAGGCTAGGGGAGAAAAAAACCAGAGGGCATGGGTTAAGGGTGAAAGGAGAAAAGTTTAAAGGGAATATTAGGGGGGCTTCTTCATGCAGAGAGTGGTGGGAGTGTGGAATGAGCTGCCGGATAAAGTGGTAAATGCGGGGTCACTTTTAACATTTAAGAAAAACTTGGACGGGTTCATGGATGAGAGAGGTGTGGAGGGATATGGTCCAAGTGCAGGTCAGTGGGACTAGGCAAAAAATGGTTCGGCACAGACAAGAAGGGCCAAAAGGCCTGTTTCTGAGCTGTAATTTTCTATGGTTCTATGGTTTATTAGAACATCACGTCTTCACCTTCTTCCCAGCTCTCGCACCTCCCCACTCTGAAGTTTAAGAAAGTGCTTGGGAGACAGTTTTCCGGACTCTGCCAGTGCAGTGCTGCTTACAAAATGGGTATTACGTATTTGGAATGCAACTAAGAGCACTTGGCAGTATTGCACACTCCTCCTGCTAGAGACTGAACACATTGTTTGCATCCCTACTTCAGTCCCTTTCCTACAACTGATAGACTTTTAAAGCTCAAACTTGGACAACAGCTTATTTGCACACAATCAAAGCAGGGATCGATCAAAGATCAAGACATCTGACAACAGTTCACATCAGAGACTCCATTGCATAAATGCATGACCACTTTATATATTAATATCCTCATATTTGTATTAATATTCTTGTCATACTGTAAATTTAGCAATCTGCACTTATTCAGCATAATTTTACAATTTTTGGACATACATACAGTCGTCACTTTGGCTGAGAAAGTGGTGTGGGGGGGTTCGGCCTTTAACCTCTGCACTTGGACCTTCCTTCCTCTCCCACCAAAAGAAAATCTAGCACTGAAAAACTGCATCAAGTACATCCAAGTGCACTGTGTTTGAATCAGAATTTGTTTATTGAATCTGCTTGGATAAGGAATTCTATCCAACGGAATGCTTGTAGTCTATGCTTGGACATGTGTTTACCCTGACTCAAGTGTCCTAATAGTTCACCCACCCGTCAAGTCTTGAAGTCAAGTCACTGAGTCTTAAAATAACTGTGGTCTTACTGCCAGTTTTGAAATCACTCAGTTGCTTCACTGCCCCTGGTTTTGGGGCAAAGTCTCAGCAAATTCGAAAGGATACAAGAAATATGCACATTATTTCCCAATGTTATAAACTTCAATATTAATCCATGAATATTACGCAGATGGAATTTTACTTTCAGATTGGAATTTGATAAACAGCCTGATTGTTGGTGCTGGGAAAGGATCTGAGGAGGAGGGGGAGGCTGTGCACCATATATATTAGAATAGAGGATGCTTGCGCAATACTTGTTTTCTTAGTGGCACTTGAGAACCACAATATTTAGTCTAGATGCGTCAGTGGCAATAATGTGCAAGCTGGTGATTAAGAACATGATTTCAATTCAGAAATTTGCATTTCTACCACATTTTCAAGCAGTACATTCCAGGTTGTAACTGGCTGCAATAACAAAAAGCCCTCATTTCCCCCTTGGATATTTTGCACATTATCTTAAATCTATTGTCTCTGCTTACTAACCCTATGCCAGTAAAAAAATCTTTCTCCCTATCCACTCATTAAAAATTACCCAATTTTGAACAACATGATTAAAAACCCTTCCCATCCGACTGCTCCAAGGAGAACAATTCCATTTTCTCCAAGCTCCACAAGTTGAAGGCTCTCACCCCTGATCTAATTATGATAATCTCCTTTGCATCTTTTCAGACACCCGGGCAGTCGTTTCAAAAGTGTGGTACCAAGAGTTAGACACACTAATCTAACCAGCTTTTTATCATGCAAGAGAAAAGTTGGTAATAAAAAAAATAGTAATGGGAGGAGACACAAGTCAATGGTAATGAGAGGGCTGAATATAAAATTGGAGGGCAATGAGAAAAGGTGCAATTGAAGTCTACAGCTTTTTTGTTTTAAATTTCAAAATGAACTTTTTACACCCCATTTACTTTTGTTAATGTTGTTCTGACAAAGCTTTTCCCACCTCTTCACCGACTTGTTACTAAAGCTTGATTCCACAGTTTCAAGACACCCACACAAAACGCTCAAACCTCATAAGATTCTTAGGGGGTTAGACGGGGTACCCCAGGCTACATCACGGTGCATTAAATTTCTATGTCTCACTTCAGTACTCCTATAGTCTCCAAGTGAGATTGAAAATTTAGTTTCTATTCCAGTTTGGCCCTATGGGATTCCAAGTACATGCACCTCATGATTTTCCATTCCCCACCCCAGGACCTTAACAAAGGTCCTTTGTGTCACAGTGGAACTGGATGTAGTAAGAAGCCATTGCCATCTGGGAGGCAAAAAAACTGCTCGCTAACAGATTTCATTTTGTATTGTGTTCACAAATCCAAATTTTAAAACTGCTCAAGTACTGGAGAAACAGTAAATAGATGCTCTTGCAAAGAAAGAGTGTTGGAGCAATACCTATTCATGTTCCGGTGGGAAAAAGTACATTACGTGAAAACACTTTTAAAAAAAATGAATCAATTAAACAAGAAATATATAGGCCTCCTTGCGATTTAGGGTTCAAATGAAATTAACCTCATGTTTGGTTCAGCGAAAACTGCTCAAGTTACAAGACCTATGAAGGTTCATAATTTATTATATTTGATTATGCCTGTACCAACAAACAGGCCACTGCCCCCTCTCGTGGAGGAGCACTACAACAGCAGAATGGAGAAAGCAAAACAAAGGGGAGGATTTTGCACCTGCATTCGCCGTGAGCACAGAAGGGCATGCGAACAGCAATATGGGGGTCTTTCACAAGTTGGAGGACAGAAACCAGTGGAGTGCCACAGGGATCAGTGCTGGGACTGCAGCTGTTCACAAGATATATTAATGATTTGGAGGAAGGAACAGAATGTACTGTGGCCAAATTTGCAAATGATACAAAGGTGGAAGGGAAGGCAGGTTGTAAGGAGGATATAAATAATTAGTGGACAGATATTGACAGGTTGAGTGGCAAAGATTGGCAAGTGGAATTCAATGTGGGAAAATGAGAGAGTGTTCATTCTGGAAGGAGGAATGAGAAGACAGATTATTATTTAAATGGAGAGAGACTACAGAAAGCTCTAGCACAGAGAGGTTTGGGGGTCCTTGTTCATGAAACCCAGAAAGTGCAGTAGGTAATAGGGAAGGCAAATGGAATGCTGGCTTTTATTTCAAGGGGCTGGAGTATAAAAGAGTTTTAACAACGCCAGGTTAAAGTCCAACAGGTTTATTTGGTAGCAAACCTGGTGTTGTTAAAACTCTTACTGTGTTTACACCAGTCCAACGCCGGCATCTCCACATCATGTATAAAAGTAAAGCAGTGTTGCTGCAACTGAATAAGTTACTCGTGCGGCCATTTAGAACACCACGTACCCCTTATTTAAGGAAAGATGTACTATAATTGGAGGCACTGCAGAGGAGTTTTACTAGGATATTCCCGGATATGGGGTACCATATGAGAAGATTAAACAAGTTGAGTCTGCACTCCTTGGAGCTTGGAAAAGTGAGGTGTGATATGATTCAAACATAAAAGATTCTCAGTGGGTTAGACGGGGTAAATGTTGGGAGGATGTTTCCACTCATAGGAGAGTGTGCAACCAGAAGGCATGTTTGCAGAAAAAGGGGGTGCTCATTTCAGATGGATTTGAGGAAGAGTTTCTTCTCAAAAAATAGCGAATCTTTGAAATTCTTTAACCCAGGAAGCTGTGGAGGCCGAGGTCTTGAATGTTTTCAAGGCTGAGATCCTAGGTTTTTAGGCAATAGGGGAATTAAAGGTTTACAGAGATAAGGCAGGAAAGTGGACTTAGTGTTAGATCAGCCATAATCTTATTAAATGGCAGAGCAGGCTCAAAGGGCTGAATGGCTTATTCCTATTCCCATTTCTTATGGCCTTGCATGCTATGCTTAGGCCAATAAAGGAATGGGTCCTAAATGCTTTCTTGATCACTTTATCCCACCTAGCTTTCTACCTTTAGGGACCAGTAAATATGTACTCCAAGGTCTCTTTGTTCCTTAGTAACTCACTCCTTCACAGTGGACGGTTAATCTGAAGTCCTTTTACAGCCTTTCCCAACCCCGTCCACGAAACAATACAACTTAGATCAGCAATTCCCTGTACAAGGATGCACAGGCAAAAAGCTGGCATTCTGCCATTCGTATAGTGTACAACAAAAATAATATAGCGAATCAGCTCATTCAAATCTGAATTTGCAAACAAACCTGTTGAATTCCGAGACACAAGTAGTAAACACTATCTGGCTCATAGCGTTCCCCATTGGGCCTCTGTACTTCTTTAACAAATTGGGCCAGCCCGTAGTTTAGTTCTGCAGCAGAGCAGGATAAAATATCCTCTTTGATCCTCATTGGTTTAGCTGATGGGATGGAACAAAATATTTTTATATTAAATGGAGCAAACAAGTAGTTTCCACAAGGTTAGGATAATAAAAACATAGCACCGCGTATGTTCGCCCTGCACTTTGCACATGCTCCCCTCTCCCTATGAAGGAAGGTTTTGAATCCTTGTTGGGCTACAGATTCAAAGGTGTGACGGATATATGGGTTTCACAGACAAATACATGGATTTGCAAAATTTAAACCACTACAAAACCCCTACATCCCTCCCCCAACCCAAAACATCAGTTAAAATTTCCCAAAATACACAAGGAAACTGGAGTCATTTTTTTTGGTTAGAATAATGCAAATGGCTCTCCACAGATGCCTCAATGCCAAGTACCTGGCATGGAGCATCTCAGTCAAATCTCATCCTGCTATACCAGTTGTATCAAGAAACTCTCAAATGTCTTTGCTCTGTAGATTTTCTCTGCTGTCGAATAAAATAGTTTACAATTCAATCCAAAACTCACCTAGCTTTAACTTTATCCCTCATTGGGATATTATGTGGCTTAAAGAAGTGACTATCACTATTGAGTATAGAAAAAAATAGACACGATGGATTCTAATTTTTAAACAGCCAGCCATTTGAAAATGATTGTTACAATACAAGGGTAGAAGCTGGGCATTCTGCAACAAGTGCTTCAGCTCCTGTTCCCTTCATCATCTACTAGGTGACTCAAGGAAGGTGTGTGATGGAACATATACTGCCTGCCTAGGTGCAACAATTCATCAAGTTTAGTTTGACTACATCTCCTATTACAACCTCCATCATTGAAAAAAAACGGACACACTCTTGATTTGGACATTATCACCAGTCAATATCCTGGAAAGCGGGAGCATCACTAGAAAAAGTGCTCAACACCGCCACAAAAAAAGTAGCAGGAAGGGAAATGGTAGGACATTTCACAAAATATTACACACATATTTCACAACAGTTCATGTTGTGAAAGTGCTTTCACATTGCGATTACATACCAATAACATCTATTCTATTTTAGTGTAAAACTCAACACAGTTTAACCGAGGATTTTCCCCAAGCAATGTATGAAAAATATATATTTCTAAAACTGTTGATTTTTCCCCAACTTTTGTCATAGTAACAGATGATGGTCTCATTTTCAACACCAGGAATCAGCAATCCCTTCCAGGCCAACTGTAAAAATGAATATCCCAACCTCAGGAAATTATTCCCCACTGTACCGATGACATTATTCCATTTACCATATAAGCTGGCCTGTGGCACCCTGATTGAGATTTCCAATTCAATGGCAACTAACATCACAACAGGAAAATTGTCAGTCACAGTACAAACTTTCACTTTTGAACAGATCAAGCAATTTTAAAACAACCAAGTGCTAGTTAGTCCAGGATTGCTTATATGCAGTATGGAAATGGCAGGCATTGGTTTTCTTCCTTCGTCTATTAGATAAGGAGTAAACAAAAGCCTACACTTACGTCCAAATCTGAGCTCTTCACTTTTACTGGTATCGCCACTAGCATATTTAGCCTGGAGCCAGGATTTCCAGGCATTGACTCCATACGAGTAATTTAATCCAGTACAGCACTGTTGGCTAGCAAGAGAATCACGCGAACAACTTTCTGAAAGCATTAGCCGCTTCTGACCCTGTGAGGCATAAAATAAAAATAAAGTCAACACCAAAATTCAATTTCTCTTTATGGCAAAGTGAAGAGATTTTGCCACATTCTTCTGAAAATCTCTTGGGATTGTCCCATTTCTCTTCACTCCACTTAATTTACAATATCAAGTCTTCCTTTTATTTTTAAATTAGAGCCATTGTTTCTTCTAATTTTACAAACTGTTCCAAAATCACAATTTTGCTACGTCTTGCCCCTTTCAGTACTTCATCCAAGTACTTCCTTTGCTTCTCACGAGAGTGACATTGATCTATTTTTTTCAATGAAGGAAGTCCAGGTCAAATTTAATTCTGTCTTCACAATTGGTTTATGTACATTCACTTTGGACAATGTTTAAAAAGTCAGAAGCCACCACAATCACGCATTTTCTCTTTCCCAACTCATACTTATAATCACATTACCAACACACCAAACAGCTAACTCTCTGTAGATGAGATCAAACGTTCCCAATTTCTGTTTTGAATCCTACATTGGCATATATTAAACAAATTCTGATGGCAGTTTTTTTTTCAATAAACCCATGTGGATACTGATGGCAAGAGTGTCTTTGAACCTACTCACTATTATAACAGTTAATTGGCTTTGTTGAAACATACAAATTAGGGGCAGGAGGAGGACATTCAGCCCTTTGAGCCATGCAATACGATCATGACTGATTCTCTATCACAGTACCATATTCCCACGCTCTCCCCATACCTTTTGATTCTTTCAGAGTCTAGAAAGTCTATTTCTTTTTTTAAATACATTTACTGACTTTACCACCACAGCCTTCTGTGGTAGAGAATTCCACACGTTTAACACCGTCTGAATGAAGAAGTTTCTCCTCATCTCAGTCCTAATGGGCTTACCCCCAATCCCGAGACTGTGACTCCTTTTACTAGACCCTCCAGCAACATGAAACATCATCCCTCTATCGAGTCTGTCCAGCTCTTTCAGAATATTATACATTACAATGAGATCCCCTCTCGTGCTTCTCAATTCCATTGAATACAGGCCTCTATAAATAGCAATTGTACCCTTCTGACAGCTCGAGGGATTTCAGATTCCGGCTGTTCTTCATCTGTTGTCACAAGCCCACAGTCAAAGAGGAAGTCAACACCCGAATTAATCTCCAATGGGGCTGCAAAATAAAATAAAATTTTAAAGCATATGCCAAAAAAACTAAAATTCCTCAAGCAAGTTATTACAGCAAAATTTTGGGAAGTTATGAAAATTATCTGCTTTTTGGGCTTCCTAATGAGAAGACAAATCTTTAGATTGCAGGAAATACTACAACATAGTAGACGCCATTTGATCAAGTCACCTCCATGGAAAACAATTTCTCAGTGGATTGACTGCCACATGCTTGCAACAGCCAAGTGTCAGTCGATTGTTGAATTTGCACTCATGGTAGCTTTCATTGTTTAACTTTGTCCCTTCTCATCTACCACAAGAGTCTAAGTCATAACCATCGAGAACAGTCAAGAGAATGTGGTGTTACTTTATATAGAAGACAGGAGTCAGACCATAGTTCAACTTTGCTTCTTCCATTATGTATACAATAGAGAATAAATGCAACACTTCATAACTGTACTTAGATGTGCAAGTCAGTGAATTCCTGTCAAATGTTACTTTATAATGCATAAAAAGGGCGCAAACTGTAGATTTTGTCTCTGGACTCCAATTCTGCTTAATTTTCAATGTCAAATTAGCAATATTTTCAAATATTAGTGGGAATTGTAACATACTGTAATTCTCAACATCATTGCTAATACAACTTCAAAGTAGCAGGAATGCGCCAAAAGCCACTTGTACTTACTTTTGGGAAAGTCAGCTTCCAAATCCTGCCCTGGTTCATCCAGGACATTAGCCATCTTAACTGCCATGGCCAAAACATCATCTCTGGCAGGTCCAAATAAGTCACAGTCTTCCAAGAGTCCATCAGCACTCTGATTGCTAGCAAGATCTGTTTAAGCAAGGAAGAAATAACTGAGACTTATTTCATATTAAAAAGATAACTAATAAATAATTTTAAAAGATCAGGAATGGGGGGGCGGGGGGGATGGTTTAAGGAGGTGGTGTTTGGGACAGAAAGAAAATACCTTAACTGATCGACATGAAAAACACACTTGGCTAGTAAATGTGTATTGACTTAAAAAAAAGAAAGCTGACATTGTGTCAGCTTTGCTCTGTTGTCAGCACATTCATCTGAGAGTCAGAAGGCTTGGGTTGAAGTTCTTAATTGCATACTATGCAAATAGTCGGCTGCTACTGGGGAATCACTTGCATTCTTATAAATAGCAACAAGATGAAACAGGGAATGAGAGGCGTGGAGGTGCATATTTTGAGGGGTGTATCTATGCAAGTAAATCTGGCTAGAAGATTGGCTCCAGTTCTACCCTCACTGCTTGGAACACAATTTAAGCTACACTTCAGGGCAGCGCGCAACATAAACTGACACATCACTGTTGTAATGAGACACTGTGGAATTGCTGGAAGTACTATATTTCCAATGACGCACTGAACAGAGATGAAAGCTATTGATCGCACGGCATTATTTTAAAGAGCAGCAAGGCCTTCAACTGTTCATCAGAAGGCAATAACAAATGCAATGCTGCAAACAAGTGAATAAAAAACAAAAATTTGCCAGTAATCCTCCTCCTTTCTGCTTCGCTTTTTCAATTATTTCCCGAACTAGAACATGATCAATATGCACCATGCTGCACGTAAAAGTCTATTAAATCAGAGTTTCAGATCATTGCAGAGGTTCAGAGAGGAGCAGGAGACATCGAAATGTGATAAACAAGTTACAGAAACCAACTTTGGAATTTATCTTTTGAAGCCACAAGAGAAGTGATGACCAGATACAGAGCAGGTACACATTTATATCAAAAGTCACATTGAGAAAAACTATAATATTGAGAGTGTATTAAGGCTAATATTTTGAATAATCTGGCTTAATGACGATTCTATTCATCATCAGAACAGATTTAGAAACAATGCTGAAAGAAAAATTAACAGAATAAAAATGCAACTTGCCACAAAGATCTGATGAAGCTTTCTCCATTTCCTCAGCCTCTGCTATCATTTCTGCCATAGCGAGTATATCAGCTTCAAATGGGTTTGAAGGAATTTTGACCTTCAGCTCCTCTATTGTTTCTACTATCTTATCAGCACTGTCTAAAGTGGTAGGAAGGAACATCGGAATAGGAACCTATTTTGCAAATAACATGGCAGCTTGTTACAAAGGTAAAATGCTTCATTTCAAGTCTCACAAACATTTCTGTACATGCTAGCAACTTAGAAATATTCGTTTCACCTTTCTTTACTCTTAAATGTTGTAAAACGTATCCACTCACTCCAAATAATCCTTCACATCTGAAAACTCAACCAGCTTCCCACATCTACCAACCTACAATTATCTTTTTCCTACAAACCATAGCTATACCTAATGTCTCCCAAACCTTCTCCCAACAGTTGGATGCTGTTTCCAAAATGCTATTTTTCTCCAGGTTCAGCTTTATGGCACGTCTCTAGATTGCACTCCCCAAACATTCAGCTATATGCTATGCACCCCCCCCCTACATTCCCCACTTTATCTGGTACCCTGCAAGACCTCTTGCTACCCCAATCTTCCCTGTAAACCCACCCAGAAATTGCTCTGCCTCCTGTATCAAAATATACTAAAATAATTGTTCTGATTGTTCTCCTTCTCAAACCCATGTGGACATGCTCCCTCATTACTCAGAATTTCTCGACTGATGAACTTTGCTGCAGTACTTAACCGTTAGAGTGTCATTTTCTTTTGATTATTCAAAATATGATTTATGGAATGACAGTTAGTATATTACAGAAATTATAGAAATGCACACAACAGACCCACAGATGACTTGAGCATCAACGGGTAACTCCGCCATAGTAAGTATCATAAGCAAGCCTGATCCAGTTCTCACCAATGTCTACACATGCATAATTTCCAACAGAAATCCCTGGAAGGGCTTCAGGAGCAGGAACCCTGACTTATTCCCTTTCCTTTCACCGACTGCTATCCTGTCAACACTTTGTTAAGTCTGTCCAATGAAAAATGACACTTGCTGACAAGAGAACAGTCAATGATTTCAAGAGACAAATGGAGGGGAGAAAATTTGAAGTAAAATAAACATCAGCACCCCACCAAATTAATATTTCCACTTTCTTCTCTTCCCAAACTTTTTAAAAATTCAGCAGTGTAAAAGTAATTCCCCACTGATTAAAAATAACTTGCAAAATAAAATCAAAGCTGTAAGAACTAATGTGAACCAATTAAAAATTGAATAGTTTGATCATTTGCATGCTTCTATCAAAAGAAAATGATACGCTAACGGTTAAGTACCGCAGCAAAGTTCAGTCGAGAAATTCTGAGTAATGAGGGAGCATGTCCACATGGGTTTGAGAAGGAGAACAATCAGAACAATTATTTTAGTATATTTTGATACAGGAGGCTGAGCAGTTTCTGGGTGGGTTTACAGGGAAGATTGGGGTAGTAAGAGGTCTTACAGGGTACCAGATAAATATTCGAGGTATAAACCATATAAAGAGGCAATCTCATTAGATACCCAAGAGCTTTAGAATGATTCAAGGTGTTTCACTGCTTTAGCATTCATCTCAATTTTACTACATTCACAAGCTTAACAACGCATCTCTAAAAAGACATTAAAAAATTGAATATTTTTGCTTCTAATAATATGTACCTTGCAAACGGCAATATTTGACTCAAAGCTTCCTGCGAAGTACAAGTTACAAAACCAACGAAACTTACCGGGATTGGCATAGAGAAAGGCACTGGTGTGTTTTGACAATACATATGCAAAGGCACTGGTATGAAGACTGGCACAGGGATAGGCACCACAATCAGTTGTGGTTTCCATTCCTCCTCTGAAACAGAAAATTAACATATTTAACAAAAGAGGTTCCAATATTGTATTTTAATTACAGATTAAGAAAAAAATCTCAAAACGTTTTTGAGCTACTGGGAAATGTTCTATTTGCTTTTTAAAAACCTTCAAATCACACAAACTATTTTCTAAATGAAACAATCTACAGAAAATCTCTTGTTCCTCCCAATAAGGAGATCTTTAACGTCTGTGAACCACTGGAAATCAGTTGGCGTCTTCATCTGAAACAGCAAGACCTCGGATGAAGGATTACTACAAGCACTCCTTCTACAAACATCCACCCATTTCATAGGATGCTAAACATTAATCACAATGTAGGAGTCAAAACAAGCTTGGACAAAATGAGGATGGTGGGTTTCCTTCTTTAAATATTAGTGAATCAGTGCATTTTTGAAAAATGGACAGTATTATGATAATGTTTACACATTTTAGCTGATTAAAGATTTATTTTTAAACTGAATTTAAATTCTTTGCTAAGGCAGGATCTGAACTCTCCATCTCTGGATTACTCGCCCGGCAACATCACCATTATACTTTTGTACCCTTGATGTGGTCCTGTGATGAATGGTTAAGCCTTCTGTAAGGCAGATATGCTCAAGATTGGACTTCTTGAGAAAGGAAAGATGCAGCTTATACCAAAATGAACGACCAGGAAAAGTTCACAGGTTCCAGGTATTCATCACTTCTTAATAGATATTTTATCAAAGTACTCAATGTTAGCCTTCTGAACTCCACTTAGTATCTTGGATATATCAGTAACATTCCTTCGCATCTGCCTTTACTGGCTATAGTAATAGCACATAGCAAAGAGGAAGGGGAAGCCGACAATAACAATTGTGCAAACAAAATATCCTCAGTATGACAAGCAACTTAAGTGTTGATCAGAGGCCTCATGATTGTCAACAGCCTTTTAAATTAATTTGATAAACACAAACAAATGCACAGCAGGTTAATCAGTTAGGTAGCGCAAGCATCAACTCTGCTTCTCGCCATTCTAATCATTTACCTGTTTGACATCCTTTGGACTTCATTTCAGGTTTACAGGAGATGCCCTTATTCTGAGTCAAGGGTTTACACAGTACAGCCTTATTCTTCAGTGTCACAGGAGGTGGAGATGGTGGCGAAGGTGGTGGTGGCGGTGGAGGTGGTGGTTGCTTTGATGACCGAGTCTGTACAGATGCCTAATAAGGAACATTTTAAAATTAGAAATATACAAGACAGTTATCACATTACTGGAAGAATGACTCTTGAACAGTCTATTTTAGCCCAGTGAATTAATGCACGTGAGACAGCATCATGCAGACAATCAAGCTTCCAGGTTGAATTCTTGGTTTGTGCTGAGACAGCGAATCTCAGCTAAAATGGAGTGGGGCGACACACACACACCGTCCTGTTCTGAATTACTATCCAGTGATTCATGCTCAAGAGTATCTTTACGGTCATCAGAAGAGTTGACAGAATCAGGCTGGGGCTGGGCTGCTGCACAACCCCCAACGTTCATTGTCCACCTTTGCACATGAACAATGGTCACAATCACTAGACTGAACTCCAGGATGAATTTAGTAGGAATAAAATGGGGCTCAAGATGATGGAAAGTCTTCTTCAAAGAATATATATGAGATGTCACCAGAAATTATAATAACAAAATCACAAGGTGATGATTGAAAACAACTTATTCAACACTGAATCCCACTCTAGAATTTTTTCCACTCTTCCAATACAAAATTAGAATTTGGTCCTTCTTTGAACACATTGACACACAATGTCAAAACTCTTCAATAAGTAACATGCTGCGTCTCATTTCCTGCCCAGCCACCCAAAGTACTGTTCCTCTATCGGGGCTAAACATCAATGATTCATTTATAATTAATCAAGATTTACTGGAAATGACCCAATTTCATAACTGAAGCATGCACCTATTTTATCTGTAGCCATCCTACAGGGGTATGCATGAAATATTAAGTTATTACTGAGCTTCTCCCCTTTTTGATTTAAGGTCCTTTTCATCAAGGAGATAAAGTTCAAAATTCAGCTTCAATCTTTTCAATAAGACCCATGATCCCATTCAACACAGTAGACAGAAGAGGACCAGAAACCCCCTCCCCGTCTGTTATCACTCTCGTCTTCCACTTCCACAAGAGGTCAGCAAAACAAATGTTGAGAAGGGATACTGTTTTTCAAATAGGACTCAAAATGAAAACCGCAACAAAGGAAGGTACTCTGTGATTAAGTACCTGTGAATATTTGTATATACTCACAGAATTACCTTCCACTTCATTTAAAATAATATTTCTGAGTATAAATACACTGAAAGGCTAAGATTTTCAGCTCAATTTCATCTTTCCCGTCCCAGGATAGTGCAAGAGACTCCCAATAAAAGCAGTTAATGCTTTACAAGCTGAAATACCAACAAAATATGCTTAAATACACAGTTCTGATGAAGAGTCAAATCTGAAACTTTACCTATTTTTCTCTTTCAGATGTTGAATGGCCTGCTGTACGTTTCCAGCATTTTTTTTTTGTTTTTATTTCAGATATTCAGCATTCACACTGCTTTTTACCAATGCTTTGCTGATTAACTCCTTAATAAATAAAAGTTATATAAAATAAATGGTTAATAATGGGTTTGAAGGTAGGATAAGCACAAAGATAAATCAAATGCTCCATGGAACAGAGAGTTTCTTGCAGTGATGGGATTGTGGAGGGCAGCTGACTACTTATGAACGAGTAATACAAATACAAGGTAGAAACTGTGGAGTTTTGTTCAACTATCATCGGAGAGCATACAACATTTTGCAGAACTTTCCCTCATTACAATGGTGGTATGGAATCCATCAAAGGACAGATTGTACACAGTCTGTGGAAGAAGTGAGCTTGATAAGCCTTTTTCTTGTTCAATGCTTTCTTACATTTGTTTGTATCCAATATGATTATGTATCCATTACACAAAACCAGAAACAAAATTTCACACTCAGCAGAGTAACACAAAGCAAAAAGAAAAATAAAGGATTAAGACTTAGGTGATTTAAAAATGATAAAATTGCAATTTCCTGACCTTTGATGATATGTTCAATATGGCTGAAGTGTACAAAGTGCATCCAATTTCCATGGCAACTTTTCTCTAATTCAGGAACTTTTTTCTTTAAAGTTATGAATGGAATATGGATGCACTTACCTCAGACAGAGTTCATATTCTCTCAACTGTTCAGCTAGCACCCGGAGCATGGGAGGAAGCACACTGAATGTGGAGTTAAAATGGTTAAAAAAAACACTTCAATCCACCCCTGTGGTAGGTGGAAGATTATTCAAAACAAAAAACTTTACTTACTTCAAATTGCGTGGGAGAGGGAGTCGGAGAGGGAGTCGGAGACGTCGCATTCTTAGACTCCTGCGCCTCATCTGCAAACAAAAGACACAGATTGTTTGAAACAAACTGAGCCGATGTTTGTGACTGTGCACGCTTGAGAGTGTGCACGTTTATGGGTGTGCATGTTTACAAAACCTCAGCAAGTCGTTTTTTTTCAAAACTCATCCACATGATAATGTGGAAGTCATTTGAGGTCACTACTGCACATCTCTGTACTTGCACTAGTTTGCGCAAGGCGTGCAACATTTGCACGACATACTACCAATCACAGTTTCTGGGACAAAACACAAATATGCCAATTATTTCTTATTTTTGAAATACATACGAGTTCATGACATGTTTTAAGCATTAACAAATGCACAGTAAAATATTTTTGAGATGGTGGTAGTTGAATGAACAATTTAAAAAGGACCATGGGGCGCACACTGATATCTGGGATTTGGATCTGAAGACAGCTCAGACCAACAGGACTAAAAGGTCACATCCCTGAGCCACCCAAAACAAATCTGGTGCAGTCCAACCAAATACCTGCCAGGCATTAGCTCAATGAATAAAACCACAGTCTAACACAGGTAGCTGTAAACTGAAATTTAATTGGAGCACAGAAGACTGAGATTTTAATTAGAACCAGCTACCGCTATCCAAACACCTTACATTGATTGCATGCAAAAACCATCCTTCACTTGAACAAGTTGACAGAAGAAACAATTTTACCACTTATACAGACTGGAAACACAAAGATAAATAACGGCACAAGTAACTAAAATATTACATCCACTTCAAACTTGTGCACAGCTAAAAGTCATCATAATGAGCATGTCCAAAATTGAGAGTCCAAGAGTGGGATGGTGGGGTTTTGTTGATAACTGACAAAAATCTGAAAATAGTTGTAATTCTTTACAAAATGAGGTAGTAAGAGTGAGGGGAAAAGGTTTTTTGTGTCTCGTTACTATTTTAGAAATTCATGAATTTCAAAATAGTAACTAGACACAAAACCCAACTGAGCATATTAATATATTCTTTTATCATATTTTGAAAGACGTTAAATAAGTGGTTACTTGTTGAGCTAGTCACAAGTTAACTGAAAGGCTTTTCTTCACTGTTCAATCTACAAAATATTTGCATGCCTTGCGTCTCGAAATATTATTTTCAGTCGCTTGCCCTAGTTCCCGACTCCAAAAACTACATGCATGCGCCAAAAGCTCCTGCTTAATTTTCCAACCAAAGAAACGATGGGGACCAGCTTAAGAGTCTCCATCCAGGGTTTTGCGTGAAAGATCAGGTCAATTGCAACTGATATTAATAAAACGCAAATTGAATCAGAAGACGCACAATGCATGGAGGAAGGAAAAGCATCTTTTCTTATCACTCCATTTATCTGGTTATGCAGAAAAATATTTCTCTCTGCTTAACTCCCATTTTTCCATCTTTCCAGATGAGTCATGGACCGTGCAAGACAAATGATGTACA
Organism: Mustelus asterias; assembly: GCF_964213995.1. Lineage (NCBI taxonomy): Eukaryota > Metazoa > Chordata > Chondrichthyes > Carcharhiniformes > Triakidae > Mustelus > Mustelus asterias. The sequence goes on along the minus strand of NC_135804.1, from coordinate 86,137,702 downwards.
TTACAACATTAAAGCGTTTCGCTTATTCATGAATAGTTAAACACAGTGGTTGGAGTTGCTTAGAAGGCAGCAACACGTAAAATGTTTCAGGTGGTACCCTAAACTATGGAAGTGAAGCATTACAAAATTATAGCAGCACCAGAACACACTCAAATTATACTCTTGACCCAACTTCAATCTGGCATTATTCATACATACACACAAATTAGGTGGGATGGGGTTCCTGATGCCGGTGACTGATTAAATTTGCTTCCACATACAAGCCACATAGCTTTAAACCTGAAGTGAAACTGGGTTTTATTTTACTGCCCATTACAGGAAAATAGCTTTTGTGCATTTAAATTATGTTCGGGTCAGTAATAGAGAAATGCCAGTTATATCAGCATTTATGGCAGCCATTCATTTGCTGATCAGTCAGCTTATTAAGCAATATAAGGGCATCCAAATCTTGAGCACAACATATTCTTTCATTTACATTTAAAATCTTGGACAGGATGCAGAATTGACTGAAGACTTTAAATATAGATACTGTAAATGGTACAATTTACATTATGTACATTTTGTCGGTACCCACTGACCAGAAATGACTACAGGTCAGAGGCTTTGGAATTCCTGGTAAGTAACTCACCTCCTGACTCTGCAGCACTTGTCCACCATCAGGAATGTGCTAGAATACTCCCCACTTGCCTGGATTAATGCTACTCCCAAAAACACTCAACACCATCCAAGACAAAGCAGCCCGCTTGATTGGCACCCCATCCATCACCTTAAACATTCACTCCCTTCACTACCACATGCTGTGGCAGCATTGTGTACCATCTGCCAAACCCATGACCTCTACTATTAAGGAGGACAAGGACAGCAGATGCAAGAAACAACCACCATCTGCAAGTTCCTCTCCAAGCCACACAACTGTATTATAGCACTGTTCCTTCACTATCACTGGGTAAAGCCTGGAATTCCATCCAACAGCACGGTAGCTGTACCTACATGAGATAGAATGAAGTGGTTCAAGAAAATGACTCACCACCACCTTCAAGGGTATTTACAGATAGGCAACAAATACTGGCCTTGCCAGCAACACACAAAATTTTAAAAAGCCACTAAAGAGCATAGATATCACATCTCTTCATTACAGCCAAATTGTTGACTGCCTTTCAAACTTAGCTTTAAAGCTACAACTTTATCACTGCAGAGCATTTCCTAGAAGCAAGCAGTCCAAAGGATAGAACCCCTCACTGAGAAACCATCTCTGAATTGCCACATAATCTTAAACATAGCAACGGTAAATATCTACATACTTGGTATGTTTCTCTAACATTTCACTTCTCCATAACTTGGTTCTTCAATGGAAGAACCTTCGTTAATCCAGTGCATTAACTTGGGAGGATCTATCATTGATTTCTAGACACATTTAGCATGTTGATACTAATATGCTAGGTAAGAAGAAAAGAGTAATAAGAAAATTGCACTTAAACCAATACAATTCACTTTAACATAAAACAACTAAATTTCAAGGTATTCCTAGAATGACCACTGGTGTCTTGCTATAGCCATCAGTACCTCACCGTATAGCTTTACAGCTCAAAATGTTCTCCTTCAACATCATCTAACTCGAAGAATAAAATCCAAGCTCATACTGGTTATTTTTCCACAACTGAAGTGGATATTATACAAAAGCCGACATGCCCTGTGCTATACATCACAGAGGATTTTGTTAATAAGATTAACATAAACAAAGTCTAAATAATTCAAAGATTTTGATTCATGCTGCATTACTCTGCCAGACTGACATCAATCTTGGTCTTAATTCAATGTCATTTCAAATCTACATTTAAATTTAATATTTACTTCCAAGGTTGAGTTGCAGCTCTCATTTGTTCCAAGCATTTAGACAAGTGGTCATCCAAACCCTTGGAAAAAAGGCAGCTTTTGCACTCATCTCCAAAGATTTATATTTCTGTATATTATGTGAATATAACAAAGCACAAAGGGTTTACATTTGAATCTTGGACCAAATAAGGTGCAGCATTTGTAATTTTCTTTATTGTTAAATATGCATTCAAAACATTATTTATCAATTACTCAACTACAGAGGTTTAAACAAGAGATGAAACGTTTAGTAATTTTCTAGGAAATGTACAATTTGAGCTACAATCTTCCCCTCCACAGCATCACTGAAAATAAGCTGTTGACTTTACAGCTGCATGCCTTTTCAATGTTCTGACTTCTGCGCAGGGAGTTGAACCAGCATGTGCACACACTTAATGGACAGCTCTAACTATAAGTAACAGTACTTCAAAATGAAACATTAAAATCCCAAGGCCTTGAAATTAAACTATGGTCTAACTGCAAATGCACAAAATATCTTACTCCACAGTTTCAGCAAAGATCACACAAGTATACGGACGGACTTCGTAAAGACACAATATATGAAAAGCATCACCTTGCTTCAATGATAGCATTCTCACCTCTGGGCTAGAACATCACAAATTCCACTTCAACTTTTGAGCACATAAATCAAGGTTGACACCTTCAATTAAGAAATACTGCATTATTGGAAGTGCTGGGTTTGGATGAAACATTAAACCAAGGCCTGCCTGCTTTGCCTGCTCATGCAATAAATCCCATGGTAATATTAATTTTCCAACAGCACTGGCCAATATTTAACCACAAATCAGCACCGCCAAAACAAAATTAACCAATCAAATGTCTCATGATTCTTTGTGGGACCTAGCTATGATCAAATTGATTGCTAGAGAACAGTAAACTACATTTCAAATAAGTAATTCTTAAACTATGTGGTGAAATCTTAAGATCCTAAAGGGCTGCATACTTACAAGTTTATTTTTCAGTGAATGGCTGGTTCATTCCTCAGCGCCAAGCCTCGATCAGTCAGAGTCAAGCAGCCCTGGTTCAAATTTCCAAACAATGCTTGGCAGTTAACTGTCACCATCAACTGGTGCACTCTCCATGGTAACGCCTCTACCACAGTCCACTTGCCAATCAATTAGCACTCTCTTCTCATATAGTATAAACTGCTGTTTCCTTTATATTTGGTATTCTTGAAAATTGTCCTGATGAGTGCAAGCGAAAAAAATCTCTTTTTTTCCAGCAAAGTTCAAGTTCTGCACTACCAAATGACTATTTGAAAAGGAAAGTTGTATTACTGGGTGATATCATCCCCTGCCTATTCCTCAAAATAAACATATACTTATAACCTATACGAAGGTTAATCACCCTAAACAGAATAGAACTGAGAGCACTTTCATCCAGTATCCAATAGTGAGGTTATGGGACTGCAATACTGTAGACAGCTGACATGAAATGATGCAAGTGAATGAAGAATAACCTACAATGACAAGATTACGGCAAGTTTACAGAGATGCACAGACATCAGCTGATAAAGCGAAGATTAGACCTCGCAAACACCAGCTAAGGAGAGTCAAGTGGCCACGCCCCAATGGTTGCTATGAAATGACTAACAGATCAATAACTACAGCAAAGCACCATTTGATACCTCGGTGCAATTTGCTCTACTAGTATATCACGTCCACTGCCTACAACATGCGGCTTTCTCTACCCACTTACTGTTGAGTAGACTTTCGGGTCCCTTCTGCGTCGCTAGATTGGGCTGGTTTTGCTGACTGTAGAAGCGCAAGAGGCACTGCTGGTTGCAGAAGTGTTTAATTTCCCCGCGCCAGTGTACCGTTTCCAGAAGCTTGCCCTGACGTTTGCAGGCATGGCATCTGGCTACCTGAAGGACACAGTGAACAATTAGGAAGCAGTCACCTTCTGCATCCAAACAAACATGTTGCACAAGGCAGGTCACAGCTGTTAACACAAAGCATGGAACGAGAAAAAGGCCATTCAATCCATCAAGCTTGTTCCTTCCACAGAATGTACAATCTGCCCTAGCATGGGCTCAAGTATGTTTATTTAATGACCTGAGGGAAAGTTCTGCAAAATTTCTCCCTACTCGCAAGAAGGTTGAACATGCCTCCACAATATCTATCCAGAGTTACTCAAACCTGGCCGCTTTCTCTCCGGAGATGATATTTTCTGGTCCCAGCAGTACAGGAACCATCGTGTTCCATGGAGCATTCGATTATCTGTCTGTGCCTATCTCTATAATCTTACATCGCCAGATACTTATCCAGCCTTTTTTTTGATAGAGGTCGACACCATTAACTGCTTTTGCCAGGAGTCTGTTCCACAGATCCATTGCTCTGTGAGGAAGGGGGGGACAAAAGTAAGATTTGTCGCCCAGTCTGAATGACAAGATGGTGAAATTCAATGTCCTAAACACAACATCATCTGTAAGAAAACATCCGTGCCTCTGTTTAAGGCTGGCTGCATAATCCAGGTTCATAATGTGCCTGTGGAGAAACAGTGGAAGATAGATTTTTTTTTAAAACCGCCAAGGTAGCGAATGTAAGGACATGTAACATTACAACAGATTCTGACTGTAGAACAAAGAGTAGTTTTACTTTCTTTGAATGTTTTGACATTAGTAAAACATTTTAAAAATAGGCACTACATCATGGCCCAGCGCATGGTGCAATATCATCTTTCAAGATTATCTAGCCACAAGTTTGTCCTTGGAGTTCTTCAGTCAAGCAGAAGCTCTCAGAGCATTTCGCCACATCACTTGCATCTTCACTGATAGACTGCGAGTAGAAGTGACCTAGGAAAAATTCACTGGCTCCAATATATCAAAAGATTTGACAGCACAGCCATTTGGCCCCAAATTCTTTGGCGGGCTTTCTGAAAGAACTTACTTCGTCCTAATCCTCTGCCCTTGCCCTGTAACTTTTTAATTTTTCTTTTCATGACTTTATGTGCGTATTTTTAAAAAAACAAACATCTAACCTTTGCCTTAAAAAAGGACCTTAGCAAAACTCCAAGTCCGAGCATTATCATCACCTTTTCTGGTTCTTTGGTCCACCTTCAAAACAAACTCCAGGTGCATCATTTCTGAATACCCCTCCAAGGATTTGGCTTCCATTCTCAAATACAGCACTCAATACTGGGCACATTATTCTAACTGCAGCTTACACTCTCCACCTAAAAAAGCTAGGATTTGGTATGTCTTTTGTTTTAAAAACATCAAATACCTATTTGTATTCCCAAATCTCCAAATGCATATTTTCTCTTACCCTACCTTGAAAAAGTAATCTCAATTGTATAAAATTATCAGATATGTCAATTCCATTGGCAACCTCCAACAAATTATCTAATTTTGTAACTTCACCATCTTTTGATAGTGGTCCTTATACTCACATTCAGATCTCAAAATATTTTAAATAAATACAAAAACCAACACACATTTTCTTTAACACTGTGAACCTTGGTTTTAATCTATCTGGCATAACTTCCACACTCAAGATACTACAAACACTGCTGCTTCCCCTCAGACTATTCTCAGCCACCGAGGATGCAAGTCAGCAAGGTCAACTTCTTTTCTCAATGAGTTCCATAAACACTTTTGAAGTTTCACTATCAATATTGATCCAATCTAAATGGCTCCAACTGCTCCACTCATATCCCTTCATTTTTGCCATCACACTCTCTAAAAACTAATGGACCAATATGGTCTTTATACCATTCCTTCATCCACCATTTGTGACTGTTACATGAATTTGTGTTTAAAACACTCCTTATGTTGTTGCCCAGCCTAATAATTCCACATCAGCAATTTTAATTTCTTTACCCATCCAAGGAACTTCAGCCTATTCTCCAATTCCTTTACTACTTCTAGGACTGCATTTAAATTATACCCCAAAACCTCTGATTGGAGTGTTTCCCCCACTATCCAACTCCTAATTTGCCCAGGCTCATTCTATATTGTTGAAATGTACTTTAAAAAGTGATTACTTTTCTTTCTAAATTGTTTGTTCTCCACATCAGTGTTTGCCAAGGAGATTGGGGTGGAAAGGGGAAATGACAAGGTATAAAATATATTTATATCATAAGAATTATAGGGGGAAGAGAAACACTCTTGAATGTATTAGCTATAAAAAACTCCCAACGCTTTGCTCTGCAGTGAAAACAAAATATTGCTATCTTAACTTTACATATCACTTAGGAAACAAGAGCTGCAGTAATTTGAATGTTGGACAGATAAAATACTTTTCATTTATCAAAAGGTAGAGGTAACAGGTTAGAACAAAGCAGACATTTTAATTTCAAACCTACTGCATTAGCATTATTTTTATTCCAATTTCTAGGTAGGCCATTCATTTTTCAAACTTCATCCTTTATCGATTCCTCTGAATACTCAGCAGTTAATGCTGCCTATGTGGTGCGAACCACACAAAAGGTGAAGGTGGCACATTCAACCTACAGTCCAAGGTAAATTAGCTGATTTTTTTTTTCAGGTCAGTTATATGGGTACTACATGTGCATGACATCCTTTCATCCAAAAAGGTGGAAACAAAACATCACCCACACACTGAATTGTTGATCACAGGTTTCTAGTCTACTGGTGTAAAATGCTGAAGTTCTTTAACCCACAGGTAAAAGAGGGGGAGAAAAAAAAAAAGTGAGGGTGAATGCAAGAGCCAGGAAACTAATGTTATGCAACTTCCTACTGACCTTGAAGTACCACAGTAGGTATTTGCTTTTGCATTCCTCCCCACAGAAATCCCATGTATTTCCATCCAGCTCTTTGGTCACTGCCCTCTGACAGGTCTGGGAACAGTAAGCACACGTGATGCAGCACAAGCCCAGGTTTTTGGTAAAGTCCTGCTTATAAAGAAGCACACAACCTGCAGACAATGCATACGAAGAAAGAAAATTAAAGTACGTCAAGAATAGTGCAGCAAATCAATTACACCCAAAGGCACTGAAGAAACCAATCACCTAATTTTTGTAAGAAAAACACTCCTTTTCAAAAGTGATCTTCTCCCCTCTAGATTCTCCTTGGAATTTCCATCATCCTTGCATTGATGATAGGTAGCCTGTTCCCAAGCCTCCAACAGCACTCCACAGAACTGACAATCAAGATGTGAACAAGAGGAAAATATAGTATTGCTAAAGTATGATGTGAACCCAGTCAACAATTGGGTCACAAAAGATCAGCGGCAAAAACGCATGCCCACCCTGTCACCACAATCAATAAAACAGTTCCAGAACACACGGTGCGCTCTTTCATATCAGTGACATTGCCAGAGCAATCTGCAAACAAGTGAATGCTGCGGTTGGTATGGGAAGTGCCTCCATTTATGCGAGCAAAGACAGATCCTATCTACTTTGTAGGTTTACCTCCATCTATTAAATTGATAAGCATTTACCACGTAGAACACAAATGTAGTCTAGCAAAATAATTTAAGACCATGCAATGACCATTCATATTGCACATCTTGACACTAGTAGTCAGTGCCATAAATGATCTAACATAGGTCCAGAGCTTTCACACAAATGGTACAAGGAAAAGATGTGCAGCACTGCCTATTTGAAACATCATTAAACTTCCAAAAAAAATGTAGCACATATTTTTTCCCAAATCTTAAAGTAGTAGTTATACTGCGGATATGAAGGATGTTGATTAATGAATGAGACAACTTAAACATCATGGCAATTTTCTTCAAAGGCACAATTCATCACTTAACAGTTAAATAATTTCATATCAAGGAATGCAATTTCCTTATTTCTGTGTTCTGATTACTGCATAATTATGACTTTGCTAACTCCAAGACTACGAGAAAAAAGATTCATGCTAACCAAAGCGATTCATCTACACTTCATTTTTAAATAATGGTCCTTTAACGCGGGAAAATCTCAAATTCTAAACACTCCATGTTTGAACCAATTTGATCCCCTTTTTGCAGCATTTAAATTGGGTGCACGTATGGACATTTCCCCAAATTGGTGGGAGTAGTAATGCAAAAATTAGCCTTCACTTTCAGGTTATGGAAGTGTGATGAGCAAAGCTTCTTGATCCTAAAATCAGCTCACAATCGGTACTGAGAAAAGGATCAGATCAGGCGGAGTTGTGAATTCCCACAGATAGCTGAAAGATTAATACTTGCTCTCTTCACACATAGTTGAATAACTAACCAACACTCACTCAAAGACAGGGATCTGAACTCCCAGCTTACACATATTTTTAAAATAAATGTGGGGGGGCAGAAAATGGAGGGGTTAGTGTTCAACAAAACTTTTGATTTCAAGAAGAAATTAGATATAGCTCTAGGGGCTACAAGAGATGAAGGGATATGGGGGAAAGTGGGGGGGTGGGAATTAGGATATTGAATTCGGTGATCAGTCACGATCACAATGAGTGGCAGAGCAGGTTTGAAGGGCCAAATGGCCTCCTCCTGCTTCTAGTTTCTATGTTTACAAAGTTTGACTGAACTTCAAAAATTGACTTGGGAGCTGAACGATCTGAAAAAAATGCGTAGACAGATACTACATACTCAGCCATCAAAGTGTCTTCGGAATCAGGAGACTTTAGATCAATATAGGTCAGTCATCCTTTCTCTATAAATTTGAAAAGTGAACACATCCAAAAACTGCATTTCTGTTGAACTGCAGAAGGTCTGTGACTAGAGCTGACAGAAGCCTCACCAAAAGTCTCGTCAGCCCAACCAACCTTTAGCATAGAAAGTAGAGTTGTTTGCCTGCATTGCACACCTTGCAATTTCTGTTTAATTTGTGAACAGGCTGAATCACTGATGGTGCCACAGATGGAACGTATTACAGCCACTTGGAATTTATTATTCAGTGGCACATGTTACTTTTCTGGCCTCTTATTTACTTTAGACTGCAGCTATCCTAGGCTTCAGCCATTGTAAGCCTAGGGCTAAATGTGGTATCCACAAATCAAAAATTAAAATCCAAGAAGCAATCAATCCCAAGGGTTTCAAATACTCTACCTGTCGCAGTTAGTTCAAAACACCAGATGGCATTAAAATAAAAATTCTAGCTGCACTTCTTTTTCTCTGTGGCTAACTAAGTTATCCAACTGCAACACTACCAAACCTGCATGCAATACAGTTCATCAAATTTTTATTGTGTAAACTGAAGTGAGTACTCATTAAATCATTCCATTAAAAGAACGGCATGAGCATTGCGCCCAAATTAAAGGCCTGGGGATGTCGCTGGGGAGAAAAATAGATAGAAGGGACAGTTAAGAAGCACATTTTCCAAAACAATGGGGGGGGGGTAAAGGGGCATGCACAGCTTTAGGGATGGGGCTTCTGAATAGGGATGAGCAACTACATCTTTGCCAACAATCATAGAATGAAGCTTGGAGGAGATGAGGCACTAAAGCTAGAGTCAGAGTTCTGAAAAGGTATGGGGAGAAAAATAAGAGATAATCACCCATGAAAGTGAACCCAAGTATTAGTTCCTTATGCAAAATAAAAGCTGTTAATTTGTGCCGCTACTCTACGGTGAACCCTTTCTGCACATGTTCAGTTTCTGTGTCAGCTAGCAGCATTAAAACAAACAAGTTGGTTTAATGCAGACTAACAATAAAGCTCAATTTATCCATTTTTAAGTTTGCGCAGTACTTAACCATTTGTACGTTTCTGTACTTGGTCCACTATCCATTAAACAAAGAAACAAACAAAGAACAATACAGCACAAGAACAGGCCCTTCGGCTCTCCAAGGCTGCACCGATCATGTGTTCCTAACTAGACCATCCGTTTGTATTCCTCTATTCCCAGTCTGTTCATGTGGCTATCTGGATAAGTCTTAAATGATCCTAGCGTGTCTGCCTCAACCACCTTGCTTGGTAGTGCATTCCAGGCCCCCACCACCCTCTGTGTAAAATATGTCCCCCGTATATCTGTATTGAACCTTGTCCCCCTTACCTTGAACTTGTGACCCCTTGTGTTTGTCATTTCTGACCTGGGAAAAAGCTTCCAACTGTTCACCCTATCCATGCCCTTCATAATTTTAGAAACTTCTATTAGGTCGCCCCTCGACCTCTGTCTTTCCAGGGAGAACAACCCTTGTTTACTCAATCTCACCTCATAGCTAATACCCTCCATACCAGGCAACATCCTGGTAAACCTTTTCTGCACTCTCCCCAAAGCCTCCACGTCCTTCTGGTAGTGTGGCGACCAGAACTGTTAGCAGTATTCCAAATGTGGCCTAACCAACGTTCTATATAACTGCAACATCATATGCCAGCTTTTATAGTCTATGCCCCACCCAATAAAGGCAAGCATGCCAGGTGCCTTCTTCACCATCTTTTCCACCTGTGCTGCCACCTTTAAGGATCTGTGGACTTGCACACCCAGGTCCCTGTGTGTGTCTATACTCCTGATGGTTCTGCCATGTATTGTATAGCTCCCCCCTGCATTAGATCTACCAAAATGCATCACTTCGCATTTATCTGGATTAAATTCCATGTGCTATTTCTCCGCCCAATTTTCCAGCCTATCTATATCCTGCTGTATTCTCTGACAATGTTCATCACTATCCGCAACTCCAGCAATCTTTGCGTCATCCGCAAACTTACTCATCAGACCAGCTACATCTTCTTCCAAATCATTTATATATATCACAAACAGCAGAGGTCCCAGTACAGAGCCCTGCGGAACACCACTAGTAAGAGTTTTAACAACACCAGGTTAAAGTCCAACAGGTTTATTTGGTAGCAAACACCATTAGCTTTCGGAGCGCTGCTCCCTCGTCAGATGGAGTGGAAATGTGCTCTCAAACAGGGCACAGAGACACAAAATCAAGTTACTGTAACTTCTGTAACTTGATTTCTGTGTCTCTGTGCCCTGTTTGAGAGCACATTTCCACTCCATCTGACGAAGGAGCAGCGCTCCGAAAGCTAATGGTGTTTGTTACCAAATAAACCTGTTGGACTTCAACCTGGTGTTGTTAAAACTCTTACTGTGTTCACCCCAGTCCAACGCTGGCATCTCCACATCATGAACACCACTAGTCACAGACCTCCAATCAGAAAAAGACCCCTCCACTGCTACCCTCTGTCTTCTTTGGCCAAGCCAGTTCTGTACCCATCTAGCTAGTTCATCTTTGATTCCGTGAGATTTAACCTTTTGCACCAGCCTGCCATGAGGGACCTTGTCAAATGCTTTACTAAAATCCATGTAGACGACATCCACGGCCCTTCCCTCGTCAATCATTTTTGTCACCTCCTCAAAAAACTCAACCAAATTTGTGAGGCATGACCTCCCTCATACAAAACCATGTTGTCTATCGCTAATGAGACTATTCAGTTCTAAATGTGTATAGATCCTATCTCTAAGAATCTTCTCCAACAATTTCCCTACCACAGACGTCAAGCTCACTGGCCTATAATTACCCGGGTTAACCTTGCTACCCTTCTTAAATAACCACATTTGCTATCCTCCAATCCTCTGGGACCTCACCTGTGTCCAATGAAGAAACAAAGATTTCTGTTAGAGGCCCAGCAATTTCATCTCTTGTCTCTCTCAGTAATCTATTAACAACTATCTCCTCTGTAAAATATGTTTTTGATAATTCAGTAAATAAAGATATAAAACCAAGAAATTTCAGTAAACAAGTTTCCCAACTTAATATGTGGAGAACTGATAGTTAAAGTATTTCAACTAAAACATTTTTTAAAAACTTATTACCCAATGTGTGATGCAAAATGGTAACCCTAGGATTAAGAGTCTCGTTATATTCCAATTGAGGTACCTCGAGTGTGTAGGAGTTCCTTGTATAAAACCTCAATGCATTTAATCTGGGAGGGCTATAACCTCCATTTCAATGCCTATCTGGATTGATCAATGGGACCTACAGCAAGAATTTAAAGCCAGTAATCTGGAAACTAGATCTGTAGAGCAAATCTGTTGCAGTATTGTTCTGAATATTTTAAACAGGATTCAACAGAATCAAAAGATTAAACAGAAAGGCATCAGGAGCAGCTGCACATGCACCAGTGGCTGCAGTTTGGGCCATGTGTGTATGCAATCATACCTGACACCTTTGTAGTCAGACAGGGGTTACAGTACAAAATACAAAAAAAATTCTGTCTTTGGTCCAGTAGGCGTAGAGTCAAGCAAAAGTAGCTTACACGAGCTAAACAGTGGAGGAAATAGTGGAATCACTGCAGTAATCAATGGCAAACTCCTTAGAGGACAAAGAGGGATAATGCACCATAATGCAGTCAAGACAGGGTAGCATTTGTGACTTTGACGTTGATAACTGGGAATGAAGAGATTTTGGCTGGAGGTGACCGATGACAGTGATTTTAAACTGAGAAACAATCAGTTGCCGAGGAAAGTAGACCATTAACAATGTCAGATAGCACGAGGATAAAGAGGAATTGTTGAGGGCTTAAGAATGGAGCATGGAGGGTGCCAAGGAAACAGACATGGGTTTGAATGGAAACTATATATAGAATAGCAGGTAGTTGACAAAAAGTCAGAACCACAGGATGAGCAAATGAAAAGAGAAGCTAAAGGTAAAGGCACAAGTGTGGATGCTCTCAATCTTGAAAAGACAATTTTATGTGATGTATTGGAGATACATGTTTGAGGCGGTGTTCATCCCTGTACAAAATGAATCTCTTGGGTTGTACTTGCCCTTCAAGTAGGTAGTTTTGGTGGATAACAAGAACAAGGGGCTATAATGCTTCATGTGGCTGTGCCAGGTCTTGAACATCCAAGTTTAGGGAACTGACTTATAAGACCATAAGACATAGGAGCAGAATTAGACCACTCGCCCCATCGAGTCTGCTCTGCCATTCAATCATGGCTGATATTTTTCTCATTCCCATTCTCCTGCCTTTTTCTCTCAACCCGATCCCCTTATTAATCAAGAACCTATCCATCTCTGTCTTAAAGACACTCAATGACCTGGCCTCCACAGTCTTCTGCGGCAAAGGGTTCCACAGATTCACCACTCTCTGGCTGAAGAAATTCCTCCTCATCTCTGTTTTAAAGGATCGTCCCTTTAGCCTGAAATTGTGCCCTCTGGTTCTAGTTTTTCCTACTAGTGGAAACGTCCTCTCCACATCCACTCTATCCAGGCCTCACAGTATCCCGCAAGTTTCAATAAGATCCCCCCTCATCCTTCTAAACTCCAACAAGTACAGACCCAGAGTCCTCAACTGTTCATCATACGACTCGCTCTTCATTCCAGGGATCATTCTTGTGAGTCTCCTCTGGACACTTTCCAAGGCCAGCACATCCTTCCTTAGATATGGGGCCCAAAACTGCTCACAATACTCCAAATGGGGTCTGACCAGAGCCTTATACAGCCTCAGAAATACATCCCTGCTCTATTCTAGCCCTCTCGATATGAATGCTAACATTGCATTTGCATTCCTAACTGCCGACTGAACCTGCAAGTTAAGCTTAAGAGAATCTTGAACAATGATTCCCAAATCCCTTTGCATTTCTGATTTCCTAAGCATTTTCCCCATTTAGAAAATAGTCTATGCCTCCATTCCTCCTTCCAAAGTGCATAACCTCACACTTTTCCACATTATATTCCATCTGCCACTTCTTTGCCCACTCTCCTAACCTGTCCAAGTCCTTCTGCAGCCCCCCTGCTTCCTCAATACTACCTGTCCTACATATCTTTGTATCATCTGCAAATTTAGCAACAGTGCCTCCAGTTCCTTCCTCCAAATCGTTAATGTACATTCTGAAGAGTAGTGGTCCCAGCACTGACCTCTAAGGCACACCACTAGTCACTGGCTGTCATCCTGAAAAGATCCCTTTATCCCCTCTCTGCCTTCTGCCAGTTAGCCAATCCTCTACCCATGCCAGGATCTTACCCTTAACACCATGGGCACTTAACTTATTTAACAATCTCCTATGAGGCATTTTGTCAAAGGCCTTCTGGAAATCTAAATAAATCACGTCCACTGGTTCTCCTTTATCTAACTTCCTTGTTCCTCCTCAAAGAACTCTAACAGATTTGTCAGACATGACCTCCCCTTGGCAAAGCCGTGCTGACTCAGTCCTACTTTATCATGCACTTCCAAGTATTCCGCGGTCTCATCTTTAATGATGGACTCTAAAATCTTGCCAATGACCGAAGTCAGGCTAACCAGCCTATAATTTCCCATCTGCTGCCTCCCTCCCTTCTTAAACAGTGGTGTTACATTAACTACTTTCCAGTACTCTGGTACCCTCCCTGCCTCCAGTGATTCCTGAAAGATCATCACCAAAGCCTCCACAATTTCCTCAGCTATCTCTTTTAGAACCCTGGGGTGTAGTCCATCCAGTCCAGGTGATTTATCCACCTTCAGACCTTTCAGTTTCCCCAGAACCTTCTCCTTAGTGATGGCCACTACACTCACTTGTGCCCCGACTCTCCTGGAGCTCTGGCATCTCACTGGTGTCTTCCACCGTGAAGACTGATGCAAAGTAACTATTCAGTTCCTCTGCCATTGCTTTGTTTCCTATTATTAATTCTCCAGCCTCATTTTCCAGTGATTCAATGGCTATTTTTGCCTCTTTCTTACCTTTCATATATTGAAAAAAACTCTTCCCATCTTCTTTTAAATTACTCGCTAGCTTACACTCATACCCCCCCCCCCCCTCCCCCTTATTGCTTTTTTAGGCTTCCCAATCCTCGCCACTTTGTATGCTTTTTCTTTTGCTTTTATGCTGTCCTTGACTTCCCTCGTCCGCCATGGATGCCTTGTCCTCCCATTTGCAAATTTCCTCCTCCTTGGGATGAATTTCTATTGTACCTCCCGAATAATTCTCAAACTCCTGCCATTGCTGTTCCACTGTCTTCCCTGCTAGGCTCCCTTTCCAATCAACTCTGGTCAGCTCCTCCCTCATGTCTTTGCAGTTACCTTTATTTAATTGTGATACTGTTGCATCTGATTCCAGCTTCTCCCTCTCAAACTGCAGGATAAATTCTATCATATTGTGGTCACTGCTCCCTAAGGATTCCTTCACCTTAAGTTCCTTAATCAAGTCTGCCTCATTACACATCACCAAATCCAGAATTGCCTGTTCCCTAGTAGGCTCTGTCACAAGCTGCTCCAAAAAAACCATCTCAGACATTCCACAAATTCCTTTTCTTGGGACCCACTACCTACCTGATTTTCTCAGTCCATCTGCATATTGAAGTCCCCACGATTATTGTAATATTGCCTTTTCTATCTCCTGATTTATCTTCTGCCCCACATCCTGACTATTGCTGGGGGGCCTGTACATAACTCCCATCAGGGTCTTTTTACTTTGCGATTCCTCAACTCTACCAGAGATTCTGTGCCTTCTGATCCTATATCACTTCTTGCTATCGATTTAACTTAATTCCTTACTAACAATGCAACCCCATCCCCTTTGCCCATCTGCCTGTCCTTCCGATAGGACACATATCCTTGGATATTCGATCCCAGTCCTGATCTCCTTGCAGCCAGCCCACAACATCATATGGCCAATTTCAATGTGCGCAACAGGCTCATAGAGCAAATACGATGCACTGGAAATATTGGGTAGGAGGGGGATTTGGTGCGAATGGGGACAATGAAGGAAGAAGGTGGGGGGGGGGGGGGGGGGGGCGGTGGGGAGGAAAGAAAGTGTGCAATTAGAGGTAAAGGAAATGTTATTTTTAATATGGGAACTGTCACACCTTTGTTTTGGAGCAACATTGCTTATTTGAATTATTTTTCTGCATGACTGCTCTACTTGTTTGATATCCTACCTTCACTACAGAAATTCTTTTCTACTCCTGAAAATTTAATCTTCTCATGTAGTATCTTCTCCTGTTTGCAATATTCACAGACGGACACAACACCATGCAGCCTTTTATAATCTTCACAGCATACTTTGCAACAAAACTGCCGAACGCTGCCCTAAAAAAAACACAAGTAAAAAGGTGAATGTCCCAGTTCAAACAACAAACATTTCTTCTTCTCCCACTAATTAAAATTGCAAAGCATTCAAATCTATTTCTATTTAGCCAAATTCAGGTAAACAAATTGCTTGCTTAGAAACTCAACTGCTCTGACGAGAGGATTAGAGCAGATAATCCATTGCTTTCTTTAAAATATAAAATCAAAGCATCCTGTAAGCTAGCTAAAGATTCATTTTCCACCCAAAGAATACACCCGAGGTAAAAGGAGCTTTCCATGGTCCGTTCCTCGCCCACTCCAATTCCTGTGGCGGATGGAACACTAGAATTCCAGCCAATGTGCAGATTCAGTTTAGCTCAGTGTTAAGCTCTTGCCCAAGTTGGAAGTCCAAGTTTCACACCAGGACTTCAACAGATAGTCTAGGCTGACACACAAGTGCAGTCCTCTGTCATTTCAGATATTTGCCTTTTAGATGGATGTCACAATCATACTGCATTAGTGAAATGTTTTACTATTCTGCCCAACGTTCATTCCTCAACTAACATTTCAAAGCAGATTATTTGTTCTTTATCTGCTTATTCGATGTCTTTGGTGTTTAAAAAATAACTGGGATTTTTTCACCTTCAAGTGTCTCTGGCTATGCTTTGTCTTGATGTGGAGATGCCGGCGTTGGACTGGGGTAAACACAGTAAGAAGTTTAACAACACCAGGTTAAAGTCCAACAGGTTTATTTGGTAGCAAAAGCCACAAGCTTTCGGAGCCTTAAGCTCCTTCTTCAGGTGAGTGGGAATTCTGTTCACAAACAGGGCATATAAAGACACAAACTCAATTTACAGAATAATGGTTGGAATGCGAATACTTACAGCTAATCAAGTCTTAAAGGTACAAACAATGTGAGTGGACTAGTTTGTACCTTTAAGACTTGATTAGCTGTAAGTATTTGCATTCCAACCATCATTCTGTAAATTGAGTTTGTGTCTTTATATGCCCTGTTTGGGAACAGAATTCCCACTCACCTGAAGAAGGAGCTTAAGGTTCCGAAAGTTTGTGTGGCTTTTGCTACCAAATAAACCTGTTGAACTTTAACCTGGTGTTGTTAAACTTCTTACTATGCTTTGTCTACCAGGGGACGTGCTGCCAGGTCCTCTATCACTGCCTTTGTTTCTTTGCTGGCCAGCAGGAGACACACAACAGCAATGGCTTTTTTTTTCCAGGACCAGACTGGTTATTAGTGTTGGTAGCAAGAAACATTAAACTAAATCAGCTGAACAAAGTTCAGCACCAGAACCTGAGAAAGAGAATAAAGCTAAATGCTAAGTTACTTTTTTAAAACTGTTGTGAAGTTAAATAGACCTTTTAAGTTCTCTAGAAATAATCCAAGGGTAGCCAGAAACTGAAATTGCACTTTCCTTTCATCAAGGGATTTGAGAATACCACAAGTGAGCGGTCAGTGGTGATTTTGCAAGCGTGAGTGGAAACCAATACAGTCCTATTGCATTGTACAATGATTCAGGACCTAATTTATATTTAGGTATAATTTATATTCCATTTTTCTCATTAAACACAATGCCTGCAGCATCCCTAATTGTAACCCAATACATCTTTACTTAGTTCTGAATTTCTTTGACTATTTTAGTTTCCTTTGCATGTTTTGCCATCTTCATCAGAATATTTCAATCTTCCTCTTTTTGCAAAAATGAAAGCCTTCCACCATGACAATGGGTGAACACGCGGCAAAATTTAAAACTTGGCCCAGTGAGACGGTTTTGAGGTGCAGTGAGTAGCATCACTTCCTTCCAGCCAGAAACTCCAGGTACGAGTTTTACTTCAGGAATTAATGGCCACAGAAGGTGCATTCATAATTTGGCCAAACAGGTAACTCTAAATCCATCTATACCAATACATCTATTGCAAGCAATAAAAACGGGATACACTACTGGTCAGCCATAGTGGAGGGCGAGTGTCGTCCATCTGGCTATCACTTTTGGTGACAGGCTGGCGATCTGAACCAGAAAAAGCTAGCTACAGAAATAGACATGTTCTTTGTTTGCCTCTTGCATCACTAGACACAGGAAACGTCTAAGCTGAACATGATCCATTTGAATACAACCACCAAACAAAAGGACAATAAATGTAGAAGGGAGGGAGACCCAAAGATGTGCAGGTTAGGTGGATCGGCCATGCTAAATTGCCCCAAAATGTGCATTTTAGTGGAATTAGCAGGATAAATGCATGGGGTTATGGACCTGGGTAGGATGCTTTGTCGGAGAATCATGCAGGTTCGATGGGCCGAATGAGGTCCTTCTGCACTGTAGGGATTCTATGATATCACCATCTTTATCTCCAAATTTATTTATTTCCCAACACCATACATAGCTGGAATGCACAAACAAATTATCAATGTACTCACCTGCCAGTCCAGTATTTCGGGTTTTCCACTGAAGATATTGTGGCAGTATGTGCAGTTCAGCTGTATGCTGCCTTCAGGGCTGGATTGCTGCAAGGACAGGTTTTCAAAATTAACAGAAGTGGCAATGAATGATGCAAATACTCCGAGGAACATTATTTGAGTCACAAATCTAATCATTTGGCAAATGTCAAGTGAAATAAAGGATTTAAACAAAACTGAATTTCATCTCTTAAACAAGCATCATCATCCTGTGACTTCAGAAACAAACGTGCCCTCGTGTTTTACATTGCCAAATGTACTCAACTGAGCCACGCAGTGAGCCCGAGATGCCTCATCATTCAATGCATGCCACATCCACATATCAGTTAAGACAAACAGTGCTCTGAATGGCACTATCCTCACAGCAAGCAGTTTTACTATACTGCACTTCAAAATTTTATACCCAAGATTCCCAAAGTTCTGTAGGCTGGAACTAGTAGAATAGATACGGGAGAACTGTTGGATGTGGTATATTTAGATTTTCAGAAAGTTTTTAATAAGGCTCCACACAAGAGGTTAGCAAACAAAATTATGAGATTAGGAGTAATACACTGGCATGGATGAAAAACTGATTTATCAATAGAAAAAAGAAATTAGGAATAATTGGGTCACTTTCAGATTGGCAAGTGGTGTCCTGCAAGCAACAGTCTTTGGGCCCCAGCTATTCACTATCTGTATTAATGATTTGGGTGCAGGGATTAAAGATAATATTTCCAAGTTTGCAAGTGACAAAACCAGGTGCAAGTGTGTGTTGTGAGGAGAATGCAAATACACTTCGAGGAGCTTCAGCGATTTGACAAAAAAATTAGCAGATGGAATATTATGTGGAGAAATGCTAGATTATCCAGTTTGGTAATAAAACAGAAATAGAATATTTCTGAAATGGAGAGGGGCTGGGATGTGGCGAATCTCAAAGGGACCTAGGTGCCCTTGTTGATGAGTTACTGAAAGCTAAAATGCAGGTACAGCAAGCAATTAAGCAGGCAAGTGGCAGTTGGCCTTTATTACAAGGGGATTTGAATGTAGGAGTAAAGACGTCTTACTTCAATCATATAAAGCCTTGGTAAGACTGCACCTGGAGTAGTGTATGCTGTTTTGAGCCAAGCAAAGATATTCTTGCCATAGGCGGGAGCACAACAATGG
This sequence comes from Mustelus asterias, assembly GCF_964213995.1. Classification (NCBI taxonomy): domain Eukaryota; kingdom Metazoa; phylum Chordata; class Chondrichthyes; order Carcharhiniformes; family Triakidae; genus Mustelus; species Mustelus asterias. The sequence goes on along the minus strand of NC_135804.1, from coordinate 86,118,331 downwards.
TTCACTAAATTAATTCCTAGGATGGAGGGATTGTCCTCTGAGGAATGACTCAGACTGGACCTTTACCCTCTGGAGAACAAGTGTTGATTTAATTCGAACAGGCTCAACTGGGCAAATGCAGGAAGAATGTTTCCCTTGGCTCGCAGAGTCCAGAACCAGGAGACAGAAATAAGGAGCTGGCCATTTAAGACTGAGATGAGGAGGAACTTTTCACTCAAGGGTGGTGAATATTTGGAATTCTCTGTTCCCTAGGGCTGTGGAAGCTCATATATTATGTTCAAGAATGAGATCAATAGACTACAATTAAAAACGTCAAGAGATACAGAGATACTGTAGGAAAACAGTATTGAAGTAGAAGGTCAGCCAGTTGTAGCTGGCTTGAAGGGCTGAATGGCTGACTCTTATAATGTGGCCAATTTTCCTGAAAAAATCAATTGGTGATTCTGACATGGTTTTATGCAGTGAAGACCGTTTTGAAATGCGAAGTTCAACAAATTTCTAAAATTAATGAATAATCATAAGACATTTGTGTAGCTTTAAGAAAAGTTTTTTTTTAAATCCTGTTCTCTACAGATGTAAGCAGACCATTTTCAGTTTGGTTTCATTGCTGCCGAGTTGTCTATGAGGGGTCCTTTTATTGCTATTTCAATAGCTTAAATGGGCACTGCTTATTTTAACTCTGGGTTGTTTTACGATCCTGCATTGTTAGGAAGATGGTCATGTGTTTTTCGACTTTATTTTCCTTTCCACTGAGTTTAAGTTTCATTTTCTGTTTGGCTGCAGTTATAGAGTTGAATTTTAGAAAGAGCAGCAAGCTGAAAATAAGTCTCTCTCCCCCCCTAATTTTGGAAATTCTGATGGTTAGCTGAAAGCTAAGTCTTGCCTTTCTGAAGGGTGGAAATCGGCTGTTGGTGGTTGCCTAGAGTGTTTTGGGAAGCTGTTCTGAGTCTATCCAGAGAACTGCAGACTTCATCCAAAGGACTCAAGTCCAGTATCAAGTGAGCATTAGTCTTTGCTATGTTAAACCTGTGAAAAGGGACTTTTGGTTTGATTGGAACACATTCAAGGGACGTCTGGCAAGTGGCATGCTTTCAAAAGTGTGTTAACCAGGGTTCAGGGTAAACACATTCCTCTTAGAGTGAAGGGCAAGGCTGGCAGAAGTAGGGAACCCTGGATGACTCGGGATATTGAGGCCCTGGTCAAGAAGAAGAAAGAGGCACATGACGTGCATAGGCAGCTGGGATCAAGTGAATCTCTTGAAGAGTATAGGGGATGGAGGAGTAGAGTTAAGAGAGAAATCAGGAGGGCAAAAAGGGGACACGAAATTGTTTTGGCAGATAAAACAAAGGAGAATCCAAAGAGCTTCTACAAATACATAAAGGGCAAAAGAGTAACAAGGGAGAGAGTAGGGCCTCTTAAGGATCAACAAGGTAATCTATGTGCGGATCGACAAGAGATGGGCGAGATCCTAAATGAATATTTCTCATCAGTATTTACTGTTGAGAAAAGCATGGATGTTAGGGAATTTGGGGAATTAAATATTGATGTCTTGAGGAGTGCACATATTACAGAAAAGGAGGAGCTGGAAGTCTTAAAGTGCATCAAGGTAGATAAATCTGCGGGACCTGATGAATTATATATCCCAGGACATTGTGGGAGGCTAGGGAGGAAATTGCGGGTCCCCTAGCCGAGATATTTGAATCATCGATAGTCACGGGTGAGGTGCCTGAAGATTGGAGAGTGGCAAATGTTGTGCCTTTGTTTAAAAAGGGCTGCAGGGAAAAGCCTGGAAACTACAGGCCAGTTAGCCTCACATCTGTGGTGGGTAAATTATTGGAAGATATTTTGAGAGACAGGATCTACAGGCATTTAGAAATGCAAGGACTGATTAGGGACAGTCAGCATGGCTTTGTGAGTGGAAAATCATGTCTCACAAATTTGATTGAGTTTTTTGAAGGGGTAACCAAGAAGGTAGATGAGGGCAGTGCAGTTGATGTTGTCTACATGGACTTTAGCAAGGCCTCTGACAAGGTACCGCATGGTAGTTGTTGCATAAAGTTAAATCTCACGGGATCCAGGGTGAGGTATCTAGATGGATACAAAATTGGCTTCTTGATAGAAGCCAGAGGGTGGTTGTAGAGAGTTGTTTTTCAAACTGGAGGCCTGTGACCAGCGGTGTGCCTCAGGGATCAGTGCTGGGCCCACTGTTATTTGTCATTTATATTAATGATTTGGATGAGAATATAGGGGGCATAGAACATTACAGCGCAGTACAGGCCCTTCGGCCCTTGATGTTGCGCTGACCTGTGAAACCAATCTAAAGCCCCTCTAATCTACAATATTCCAATATCATTCATATGTTTATCCAATGACCATTTAAATGCCCTTAATGTTGGCGAGTCCACGACTGTTGCAGGCAGGGCATTCCACGCCCTTACTACTCTCCGAGTGAAGAACCTACCCCTGACATCTGTCCTATATCTATCACCCCTCAATTTAAAGCTATGTCCCCTCGTGTTAGCCATCACCATCCGAGGAAAAAGGCTCTCACTGTCCACCCCAGCTAATCCTCTGATCATCTTGTATGCCTCTATTAAGTCACCTCTTAACTTTCTTCTCTCTAATGAAAACAGCCTCAAGTCCCTCAGCCTTTCCTCATATGACCTTCCCACCGTACCAGGCAACATTCTGGTAAATCTCCTCTGCACCCTTTCCAATGCTTCCACATCCTTCCTATAATGCGGCAACCAGAACTGTACGCAATACTCCAAGTGCGGCCGCACCAGAGTTTTGTACAGCTGCAACATGACCTCATGGCTCCGAAACTCAATCCCTCTACCAATAAAAGCTAACACACCGTACGTCTTCTTAACAACCCTATCAACCTGGGTGCCAACTTTCAGGGATCTATGCACGTGGACACCGAGACCTCTCTGCTCATCCACACTACCAAGTATCTTACCATTAGCCCAGTACTCTGTATTCCTGTTACTCCTTCCAAAGTGAATCACCTCACACTTTTCCGCATCAAACTCCATTTGCCACCTCTCAGCCCAGCTCTGCAGCTTATGTCCCTCTGTAACCTGCAACAACCTTCCGCATTGTCCACAACTCCACCGACTTTAGTGTCATCCGCAAATTTACTAACCCATCCTTCTAAGCCCTCATCCAGGTCATTAATAAAAATGACAAACAGCAGTGGCCCCAAAATAGATCCTTGCGGTACACCACAAGTAACTGAACTCCAGGATGAACATTTCCCATCAACCACCACCCTCTGTCTTCTTACAGCTAGCCAATTTCTGATCCAAACCACTAAATCGCCCTCAATCCCATGCCTCCGTATCTTCTGCAATAGCTTACCGTGGGGAACCTTATCAAACGCTTTACTGAAATCCATATACACCACATCAACTGCTTTACCCTCACATCCATCTCTTTGGTCACCTTCTCAAAGAACTCAATAAGATTTGAGAGGCACGACCTACCCTTCACAAAACCGTGCTGACTATCCCTAATCAAATTATTCCTTTCTAGATGATTATAAATTCTATCTCATATAATCCTTCCCAAAACTTTGCCCACAACAGAAGTAAGGCTCACTGGTCTATAATTACCAGGGTTGTCTCTACTCCCCTTCTTAAACAAGGGGACAACATTTGCTATCTTCCAGTCTTCTGGCACTATTCCTGCAGACAATGACAACATAAAGATCAAAGCCAAAGGCTCTGCAATCTCCTCCCTAGCCTCCCAGAGAATCCTAGGATAAATCCCATCTGGCCCAGGGGACTTATCTATTTTCACACTTTCCAGAATTGCTAACACCTCCTCCTTATGAACCTCAATCCCATCTAGTCTAATAGCCTGTATCTCAGTATTCTCCTCAACAACATTGAATTTTTCCTGTGTGAATACTGACGAAAAATATTCATTTAGCGTCTCTCCTATCTCTTCGGACTCCACGCACAACTTCCCACTACTGTCCTTGACTGGCCCTAATCTTACCCTAGTCATTCTTTTACTCCTGACATACCTATAGAAAGCTTTAGGGTTTTCCTTGATCCTACCTGCCAAAGACTTCTCATGTCCCCTCCTGGCTCTTCTTAGCTCTCTCTTTAGGTCCTTCCTGGCTAACTTGTAACTCTCAAGCGCCCTAACTGAACCTTCACGTCTCATCTTTACATAAGTCTCCTTCTTCCTCTTCACAAGAGATTCAACTTCTTTAGTAAACCAAGGTTCCCTCGCTCGACCACTTCCTCCCTGCCTGACAGGTACATACTTATCAAGTACACGCAATAGCGGTTTCTTGAACAAGTTAGTAAGTTTGCAGATGACACCAAGATTGGTGGCATGGTGGACAGTGAGGAAGGTTATCTCTAATTGCAGCGGGATCTTGATCAACTGGGCCAGTGGGCTGACGTATGGCAGATGGAGTTTAATTTAGACAAGTGCGAGGTAATGCATTTTGGTAGATTGAACCAGGGCAGGACTTACTCAGTTAATGGTAGGGCGTTGGGGAGAGTTACACAACAAAGAGATCTAGGGGTACATGTTCATAGCTCCTTGAAAGTGGAGTCACAGGTGGACAGAGTGGCATTTGGCGTACTTGGTTTCATCGGTCAGAACATTGAATACAGGAGTTGGAACATCTTGTTGGAAGTTGTACAAGACATTGGTAAGGCCACACTTGGAATACTGTGTGCAATTCTGGTCACCCTATTATAGAAAGGATACTATTAAACTAGAAAGAGTGCAGAAAAGATTTACCTGGATGCTCCCAGGACTTGATGGATTGAGTTATAAGGAGAGGCTGAATAGACTGGGACTTTTTTCTCTGGAGCGTAGGAGGCTGAGGGGTGACCTTATAGAGGTCTATAAAATAATGAGGGGCATAGACCAGCTAGATAGTCAATATCTTTTCCCAAAGGTAGGGGAGTCTAAAACTAGAGGGCATAGGTTTAAGGTGAGAGGGGAGAGATACAAAAGTGTCCAGAGGGGCAATTTTTTCACAGAGGGTGGCGAGTGTCTGGAACAAGCTGCCAGAGGTAGTAGTCGAGGCAGGTACAATTTTATCTTTTAAAAAGCATTTAGATAGTTACATGGGTACGATGGGTATAGAGGGATATGGGCCAAATGCGGGCAATTGGGATTAGCTTAGGGGTTTTAAAAAAATAATGGCGGCATGGACAAGTTGGGCCGAAGGGCCTGTTTCCATGCTGTAAACCTCTATGACTCTATTAGATATATTTGTTACGGGTAATGCATTATAGTTTTTGCTTTGTTTCTTGTTTGTAATAAAATTTCTTGTTAATGTTCTTACTATACATGTTAACTATATTTTTAAATAAACTTTGTTGATAAAAGCTCCCTAGTGGGTCAATTAAATTATACCTGAAGTGAAACCATGCTTATCCTAGCCAAATTCAAGTGGCAAAAATTATGATCCAGGCGGGTTCCATAGAACACTTTGGAGTTTCTGACCTGAATCCTAACACATTATATAATTTGCAACATTTAATAGAATGCAACAAAATCCATTTTCCCAGCATGTTGCTCAGTAAACTGTTGGATGAAAGTTACTTTGAATTAATCTGAATAAACCAGCTTTCTTTGTAACAAGACCCGATTGGAGTTTAACACAACCATGACATCAAAACAGAGTTGGAACTTGGGTATCAAACATACCACGGATGGCCCACATCTGGCGAGAACAATATAGACCCAGTGCATTTCGGTTTTCTGACTCTATCAGAATAGGAAACAAATCTGCCAGGATCCGCCTTAAAGTTTCACTTAGTCTTTCTATGGGCTTCTGCACTGAAACTTACAGCAATTAAAAAATTAAACATGTGGCACCTGCCACAGGAAATCTGTGAACAGGGCAAATAAATGTATCTTGAGCAATTCCTGGAATGCAGAAACATAATAAAAGATCGACCACCGAAAACATTAGCATTATTCCACTCTTCACAGAACCTGATTAGTTTGCTGAGTATTGTATGCATTTTCTGTTTTACTTGAGCAACTGTGCACCTCCTTAACCAGATTGCAAATCTTTACCCACACATACAGCAGCAAGTGAAAAGCAGAATAGTTAAATTCTATGCCAAATCATGCAGTGAAGCAAAATAGAAGATGGAAAGATGGGTCAGAGAAGAGAAAAAAGGTTGAATTATAAATAAAACATGAAATCACACCCGAGAGAATGAGACTTATAAAAGTCAATTTTCTTTCAGAGAGGTTGTAGGGGTAGGGCCTGGGTGGGATTGTGGTCGGTGCAGACTCGATGAGCCGAATGGCCTCCTTCTGCACTGTAGGGTTTCTATGTTTCTATGTTGTATGGAAATAATTTAGACTTCTCACGTTACTTAAAAATTGCTTCCACTGGAATGTGCAGGCCTAATCTTTCTGGCATATTTAATGTGTACCTGTCATAGAAGTACCCCAACTTCAGACCCTTCCATGACTCTACATTCTTTTGATGAGACACTATCACAGCAAATCTTCCCAAGTAGAATAAATCCAATTTCCTCATTTATTTCTGCATATTTGGTCACTGGACATTTTGTCTGATTTAGTCTTTAATGAAGGCGAGTGCTGATGCTCGGAGGTTTATTTTTAATCATAAAATCTAGGCCATTATTTAGCTATGCCAGAATGGAAGAAACATTGCCTGGCTGAAGCTAATGCCACACCCTGTCTCAAATCTCAATGTCTGGAAAGAGCCAAATAATTACACCCAAAATTGAGTAACAATGGGTGGCTTGCTCTTGATCCCCATCTGGCAAATCTTACCATGCACTCGTAATCAGATATGACATTATCTCAAAATGCCATTTTTATTGTTCTTTCAATCTGAGTGACACCAAAAAGGCTACAGTTACTTCCTATTCCAGGCTGCCAAGAGTCTACCATGTAGTCAAGAATCATAGAAACACAAGAACTAGGATCTGGAGGAGGCCATTCAGCCCCTTAAGCCTGCTCCACCATTCAAGATCATAACCGATTCTGGCTCTGAATTCATTGTCTTTCTTTGTAGATCAAAAAATTCCTGCAGGTTCCCATCCCTGATATAAAATGTTGAACAAGGTGTAATTTATTTTCAGTTATTTTTCTGGCGGTAGCCCACAAATTACCTGCTTATTGAATTTAAATTCTCACCATATTGAGGACTAACTCAGGATCTCTGGGTTACTCAGGCACAGGTGTCCACATTACCAACATGGCCTTTGACTGCACAGAATAGTGTGCTGCCTGAAGAAGAACAGATGCCTCTTAACTTGGTCCCTGGTATTTCAAAAGTTGGTGGAAGTATCATGTTTGCTGCATTACAAGGAATAAGCCATGGTAGAAGAAAATGATTGGCAGGAGATCGTTAATGTGAATTACACTTAATTCTTCATTAGTCAATACCAAACTAAGAAAAAACCCATGATTGAAATTCAGTTCAAATGTACTTGAGACATGGGACTGGGTTTGAGAGTTCTGGGTTCCCCACCCCCCTTTCCCCCCCCAATGGATTGAGTCAGTCAGGAGCCTACTCAAAAAAAACTAGCAACCCGAGCCATTTTGCACTCAGTGGGGCAATAATTGTCTCGGGGCAAGACTTCTTCCCAAGACCCGCCTTAGAGAACGGCCGGCTAATCCAATTGGCCTGCAGCTCTGTGATCCCAGCAGCTCCAGGTTCAAGGGGCAGCCATTGCTGGGGACCACAGATTGAACCCACGGAAGAGCAGATTGTAGAGGTCAGGTTGAAGACCTCGCTAAGGGCAATGTTGGAAGTACTGGGCGAGGTGTGTGGGAACTGGATTTGACAGACCAGTGGGAGCTTCCACTGAACACAGGGGGCATGAGCCCAAATATTAAAAGCTACTAGGTTATCTACTTGGTGTGGACCTCCCTATGCCATATGTAAAATAGTGGCGGAAGTGAGATGAGGTACTTAAATGGCAATTAACTGGCTGCTGCAGGGTCTGAATCAGCCAATTAAGACAGTGGGGAGGCCACATGCTACATTTTGAGCTCAGCCCCTCGCCTTCAAACACAACAGTGGGAAAACATAGAATCTAGCCCATCATGTTTAGTTCGCCTTTTTTTAAAAAAAATTCTCCAGTTCTGGCTCATTACTGTTTAATGTCGTATTCGACTGCTCCATCAAAAGAAGCCTTTATTTCAATCATTGACACTCCAGATTCTGGAATACTGCTGATCTTGCCACCTTTCGAACAGCATCTTAAGTTTTGACAAAGCAAAGATCCATACCCAACTCATCTGCTCTCTCCACAGGTGTTGTCTGTCCCGCTGTGTGTTCCTAGCATTTTCTATTTCAATACTCAATTGCCTATAATGACTTTTTTTGTTGCTAAAACACCCGTCCATTCAACATTCTCCAAAATTCCCCATCTTCACCTCTTCCACCTTACGGTTCTGACATTTTCTCTGAGAGTAATGTATAAATACTAATAAATGCTACAGACTGCACTTGAACGAGTTATTCACTTGCTGTTTTAATGGAAAAATTTAAAGAAATAAAAATAATACTGCTATTAAAATTACACGGGGTTACTTCACATATATGTCACTTGTAACATTTCAGGGTTCTAATCATTCACACTACTTCCTTCCCTTCTACACTGAAATAACATCACTCTAAAATGTGTTTATAGGTTTAAGGTGTGAGGGGCAAGGTTTAAAGGAGATGTACGAGGCAAGTTTGTTTTCCCCCCCCACAGAGGGTGGTGGGTGCCTGGAACTTGCTGCCAAAGGAGATCGTGGAAGCAGGTCTGATAGTGACTTTTAAGGGGCGTCTTGACAAACATACAAATATGGATGGGAATAGAAGGATATGGTCCCTGGAAGGGTAGGGGGTTTTAGTTCAGTTGGGCAGCATGGTCGGTGCAGGCTTGGAGGGCCGAAGGGCCTCTTCCTGTGCTGTAATTTTCTTTGTTCTTTGTATGTTGAAACAAAACGTTAATTTACCTGAAAATTAGTCCAGCAGTTAGGGCTGCAGAACTGATGCACAACTCGGTCTGTCATGTTGTAATAAACCCGCTCTGAAAGACTCTTCTTACAAAATTTGCACTTAGATTTAGGTCCTGTAATAGATAAACATATTCAATCACCATCTTCCTCAGGTACTGAAAATCAATGCCATCGAGGTCATTCAATTGCGGTGTGTATTACTGAGTCCACTTTTCAGTGGCCGATACTGAACAGTGGCCAAATGGGTAATATGAACCAATATCTAAGGAATACCGTATTTTAAAGAAATACTTTTGTAACCTCTGGCATATACACATTACACGTACAACTAACAGATATATAACAGAAACATGCGCCTTGTGGTATGTCACTGCCCAACTCACCTACAGCAAAAAATACAAAAACCATTTTTTCGCAGTGAGGTTTGGAACAAATGAGAAACCGAAAGGGCGACTGAATTCTGATTATATGGCTTCTTTTGCTCCATACCCCCATAAAAGAGTTTTAAAAATATTAGGTAGCTACCCTACACCTTGTGCCATTTTGTCTGCTCGCACAGCAAATTCATCTCAGCTCCAAAAGTATGCAGATCTACCAGAATTAGTACTTTACCACAAGGGGCAATGGCAGAGAACTCAAAGTAATGAGCTAACCCAAATCAGGTCAATGCCTTCAGCACTCAATAACAGGCTAACATTAGCAGCCCTTTGGCTGTCAACAGCTGAAAGCTGCCTCAACACATTTTTGACACACCTCTTCCAAACACTGAGGGTAGGGAATTTGGTCCTGGCCTTCCTCCAAGTAAAAGGGATTCTGATTAGTTCACATCTTCCGCTCTCAAACTGATCCAAGCCCAGGAACCCCACTGCCAAAAAGGATACCTTACAACTTATCTATTGCTCTTTGATCATACAGTCCGCCTTTCCCCCTCATTAAAATGAGCTGTGTCCTCTTTAATACAATTTCAATGCAACACTGAAAACAATAATAAAGTGCTTCATTCAACAATATCATTCCTCAAATCAACATGTGGAATGCACAAAACAAAGGAAAGAAAATAAAAGCAAAATATTGTAGATGCTGGAAATCTGAAAGAAACGTTGCGTACCTATTGTTCCAGACTGTTTTACTTTATACGAAGTGATGCAGCACAGTGAACAGAAGAAGCCCATCTTTCCAGTGGTATCCACATTTGCTATCATGTCAAAGTTCTTGCCCAAAGTTTTGCACCAAGCACAAGGAAGCACTTTAGTGTTTTTCTGAGGGAAGGAGAGAAAATGATGACATCAAACAATTGGCTATTTGCAAATAATTGAATTAGTATCTATGTCAATATGCTGTGTTTGGAAATGCACAAAAACAAACATGTTGGTTCTCCAATGAATCGGCTAAACGCTGTGTCCAGCCGATATTAAGGCCAGTACTATTCTGTAATGTTTAGGAAAACCTGGATGCTCAGCATAAGAAGGTTGTAACTGAAGCAGACTTATTTTTCAAAATGGAACTGAGTAAATACTTGGAAGGTGAAAAATATGCAGGACTTTGGGGAAAGTGCAGGACAGCGGGAATGATTGGATAGTTTATTCAAATAACTGGCACAATAAGTGTTTCTTCTGCGATTTATGATTTACTTCCCCAGTCACCGTAAATTAGCCTCTCAAATGAAAAACAGATGGAGAAATTTCATTTTCCAGTTTGGGTGAATATGTATATATATTTATTTGTGCATTGAAGACATTATCTTAACCAATTATATACTAAAATAATATTGGTGCGCCCATAATTATAACTTTCTATTTGCTGTTACTGAAGCAATTATCTGTACACTGGATAGTTTTTCCTTATGAAAGTGCAACGTGCACACGATTGGGAAGAAATCATGGCTTCAACAGACACAAAAATGATGAAAATCATGCTTTTTATCATAAATTGAACATTAAAAATATTTCAAGGTGCTTCATGGAGACACAAAGTGGACACTTGGAGGAAATATCAAGAAGGATGATCAAAACACTAGTCAGAGAAGTAGCTTTTAAGGAGGATCTGAAAGCTGAGGCAGGGGCATTTCAGGAGAAACTTCTATAGCATGAAGCCCAGGTGACTGAAGGCATGGCTAAACGTAGTAGGTTGAAGTAGGGGAAGTTGATGTACAATGACAAGTCCATGGAAATTATTTGCGGAAGGATATATTGACCTTGGGAGGGAGTACAGAGAAGGTTCACCAGGTTGATACCAGAGATGAGGGGGTTAGCTTATGAGGAGAGATTGAGTAGATTGGGCCTGTACTCGTTGGAGTTTAGAAGGCTGAGGGGAGATCTTATAGAGACATATAAGATAATGAAGGGGCTAGACAGGGTAGAGGCAGAGAGATTCTTTCCACTTAGAAAGGAAACAAGAACTAGAGGACACAGCCTCAAAATAAGGGGGAGTCAGTTTGGGACAGAGTTGAGGAGGAACTTCTTCTCAGAGGGTAGTGAATCTCTGGAATTCTCTGCCCATTGAAGCAGTGGAGGCTACCTCGTTAAATATGTTTAAGTCACAGGTAGATAGATTTCTGATCAATAAGGGAATTAAGGGTTATGGGGAGCGGGCGGGCAAGTGGAACTAACCCACTATCAGATCAGCCATGATCTTATTGAATGGCGGGGCAGGCTAGAGGGGCTAGATGGCCTACTCCTGCTCCTATTTATGTACTTATGTCCTTATAAATAAGTGTATTATTTTGTGGGCTCAGTGGGAGTGGCTTTTGGGACATTTGATCTGTAGATCGTTAGAGATAGGGAGAGGGGCATGGCCATGGCAGGGTTTGAACACAAACGTTGAAAACTGAGATTTATCTGGACTAAGTTTCAGCATATGTCAGCGAGCACAGAGGGAATGTATGAACTAGACTTTGTGTGAGCTAGGATAAAACCGGAATAGTTTTGGATGATCTTGTTTATGGAAAGCGTTGGATAGACTACTAATTAGGAGAGGTGCCAAAAAGGATATTGCTATTAGCAGTCAATGAGATTGAGGCACAGTGGTCATCTTATTGGGCTAGTACTCCAGTGGTATGCACTAATGATCCAGAGACATGAACTCAATACACCACAGCAGCTGGGGAATTTAAATTCAATTTACTGAATAAATCTGGAATAAAATGCTAGCATTAATAACCAGTGACCATCATACCACTGGATTGTTCTAAAACTCTAATTGGTTCATCAGTATCCTTCAAAGAAAGAAATCTGCAGTCACTACCCCAAGACCCACAGCAACATCGCAAACTCCAAACTGCCCTCTGAAGTGACCTACCAAGCCACTTGTATATTCAAGAAGGTTACTTATTACCACCTTCTCAAGGGCGAATTAGGGACTGCAAATAAATGCAGCCCTTGTCAATGATAGTCATGTCCTGCAAAAAAAGGCAAGCAAGTGGAAGTAATAAAGGGCTTTATTATTGGTTCGCCTCAGAGAGAAATAGGAGACCACGGTTTCATTAATCTAGTTCTATCTGAAGCAATGGCCATCAAGTTGTTTGGATCAGCAGCAAGGGAACATTTGTGGTAAGGCCTGAAGACAATGGCTTTGGTCTATCCAATGCACAATTGGACAAAGTTGCAGTTCATCCAGCAGTTGTTAGACAAACAGTCCAATAACAAAGATGCAAACAACAGTGGTAGTGAGGTGCAGCAGAATGTTGCCACTGTACAAGTGGAACCTGATGCTGAGGTATACCCCAGTTCTATTAACTAGTACCAGGATTTTGGCCCAGTGAAAGTGAAGGAATGTTGAAATTGTTCCAAGTCAGGATGGTATATGGCTAGCAGGGGAATTTGCAGGTGCAGCAATCCCATACATCTGCTGCTCTTGTCTTTGTCCCTCTAAATGGTAGAGGTCTGTGTTTGGAAGGTATTATCAAAGGTGCCATGGCAAGTCGTTGCAGTTCATCTTGCAGATGCTGCACAGTGCTGTCATTGTGTGCCAGTGGTGGAGGGAGTGAACATTTGAGATGGTGGATGGGTGCTAATCAAGCGGGCCGCTTTGTCCTGGACAGCATCAAGCTTCTCGAGTTAGGTGCAGTTGAAATCATCCAGGAAAGTGACGGGTATTCCATCACACATCTAATTTCTGCCTTGATGATAGAGAGGCTTGGGGAGTTGGATGAGTTACGCACCATAGAATTCCCAGTGTCTGACCTGCTCTTGTCTTTAGATGACTGTTCCAGTTCAGTTTCTGGTCAATGGATGTTAATGTCACTTATATTAAGTATTAGAAAATGTCAAAGCAAAATAATGCAATCTATTCATGTTACTACACAACCGAATGAAAAGATAAAATATTACTTGTGTTACAGGTGGGGGGGGGCATTCATTGGATAATTACTTGAGCACATATACGGTGACATTTACTGACAATAGTAGTGGACTGAAGAGTTAGAAGCTGTATATAGTTTTAGATTTATTCACAAATTAAACAAAACAGAGTAAAGGTCGACTTCTGGTCATCTCCTTCACCAACTGCCTATCAGAAGTTTAACAAATGGGACACCACGCCTTGGAAATAGTGCACAATTTACTAGGCTCATTAAGGATATTGACCTAACCATGTTTGCAGATCACTTGATGTGCTACATTTCAGGTGTGTCCTCAGAAAGAACTCTTCAAATGCAGACAATTAAAATATAACAAAACTTACTCCAACTTACAAATCAAAGAAAAGGTTTAATAAAGAAACTTCATTACTCCAAACTTGGGGCCACGCCCTGGGCCACTCCAAACTCCCCACAATTCCCAACAGGTTCTTATTTATAGCGAGTCAGCTGGTCAGCTTGGTCTAATTGGTTGCATGGTTTACTGGGTCAGCTAACCCTTACAGCTTGTTACCATTGGTCACATTCCATCCAATACAAAGTTGTCACCGGTTACATTCTAACAACGGATTCTTGCTACAAGCTGAAAAGGTCAGTTTTTCCACGAATGGAAAGAAGCGAGTAGAAATATGTCAAAATCTACAATACTCTAAGTATGAAACTGATTTTACCCTGGAGGAATAATGCACACTTCAGGACCACTATCTCTTGTTTTGCTTTGATGCCTTTGCGTTCTCTCAAAACATTTCCATCACACATGAAAATGAAATATGAACTGATGATGAAAGCAAAATGCAGCATGTATTCAAAAGAGTGCCGATGATTTAATATACAACAGCACCACCAGCCAGCAGTCAGTGGAATTGCTGCTCATTGGTTCTGATTTGAATAATTTGCTCGAGTATGGCAATTACTATTTAAAACCTGGTTGGAATGCCTATTTTTAATATTTTCTAAAACCATATAATCCCAATTAAAGGCGCTTTACTGTCGGACCTTTTTCCTTTCTTACAGGGGTACTTCTAACAGCTACATTCACTCAGTAAGGGAGGAGTGGGAGACAAAGAAAACAAATCTGAGCAAGTCATATTCAATATTCAAGAGTGAGCTTGGGTCAAAACCATAGAACCATAGAAAATTACAGCTCAGAAACAGGCCTTTTGGCCCTTCTTGTCTGTGCCGAACCATTTTATGCCTAGTCCCACTGACCTGCACTTGGACCATATCCCTCCACACAAAACGTTGCAGATTCAAATCCCACGTAGAGAGTTTATTGCATAACCAAGGTTACTACAACAGTACAGCAACGTGGGGTTGCCCCAGCAATTTTTGGATGATATCTTAAACTGAGTAGTATTTGAAGATCAACAATTTAATGATATTTTAGCAAATGTTGCCATCTCAATCAATACCACAACAGGCCAACTAGGAATTTAATTCATTGCCATTTGCTAGACTTTGTTCATATCTAAAAGAAACTGTATGAAATGTTCTGTAACATACCTATGAAAGGGTACTACATAAATTCAAAAATTATTTTTGCAACGCCAAGTTGTTGGTTACTGGCTTCCACTGGAAACAGTCACTTACCTGCCCGCTGCCCAAGTGAAAATATAAATGTGGTACAGAGACACAAATGGGAAAGTAATTTATTAAAAAACAAGAGGGATGTGCAAAGTGTAGAAAATTCAATATTAGGAATAAGTTTACCTTTTTATACATATTCAAACAGCCTGTGTTGCAGAACCTCCGTTGTTGTCCTTCATGATACAGGTACTGAAGCATAAACCCTCGATTGTAAAAATAAACCCCGCAATTATCACAACAGTTGGTTTTCAGACCATTACTTGCTCTGAACTTGCTGAAACAGGCGTTGCTACACAACCGATGTACAACATTTCCATTACTCACTTCATGTAGAATCTAGAGGGAATAGTATAATAGTTTTATGCAATATTATGTGAATACGTAATCCAACTAAAAGGAAGGAAAGCATTCATACCATATCCCCTTATTATCTGTAGTCTCTAGCAGCACTTGTCATTGCCAAGCCTCAGCATTTCTGCACTGTTACTAATCATGGTTAAACTGAAATTGACAAGCTTCAATTTACTAGATTGGCTGTAATACGTGTTTCAGAGTGGCAGGTAAAGGCAATTCATGAGTCTGAGGCTCAACTTCTGTCAACCAAAAGGCTTTCTCAGGTGCCTACGAAAGATCCAATGATACTGTTGGAAGTCTATATATTTCTGCAAATACAAACATTCACTGAATGCTGTAACTTTACCTGCTAGATTATTGAAATACACTGAGGTTTATTGTCCGAACATGCAAGTATATTCAATCTATCAATTTAAAATAACAGAATCAAGTGGTAGTACATGACACAGTCCATTAATCAGGGGCGGTGTAATTTTGTTCAATCCAGAGCTTCATTATTACTAACTATAGTACTGGGCAGGTAAAGAAACACTCCACCCTATGATGCTGAAGCCAGACACAGCATGCAAAACCCAAAAGTAACAATTTGGGATTGGAGGACAGTGGTATTGTACAATATCTTCTAGTGTTAAATTAAACCAACATAAGCAATAACATTTCGTGTACATTCTGCAGTCTGGGCCGATAGAAGTGTATGAAGAATGGATATGCTAGGGTGGAAGGGACAGGGGAGAGGGTGATAGCATTTTCGCAGACGTCAAAGAAATACAGCCATAATGGGTGAGCTTAGCATCCTGGTCTAATAACACTTGTACAGAAAACTTTGCACCTGCTGTGTGCATTCCTCAGCAAAGATTTCATAACTAATAAGAACTTAAGACCTGTTCGTGGCATATTACAGGCAACTGCACATTATATTCTGCCTCTAAAAATATTCTCTTTTGTTAGGACAGTTATGCACTGGTTCCAACACTTTTACACCTGTACTCCAGTGACCATATTACCCTGGACAGCAACTGTTTGCAGTATTGGGTCACAAATTACATTCATAACATAGCACAAGAGCAAATAAAACTTGCGATATGAGCGAGATGCATTTGATTGCGAGGGGATAACCATCAAGAAAGGGAATTATGGATATTCCTCCACCCTCAAGTCCCAGGCCAATGATGGCATTTTAGTGACTTGGGATTCCTGGGGTTCATATGCAAGACGACTCTGCTACAGAAAAGTAACATTTGCTCTGCTAAGCTACTGTTGAAGGTCCATCTGCATGCACATGCAGTGTGCTCAAAAATATTGATATACATGTCTGAAAAAATACAAGGCAACTATGAGCAGCAGCATTTCCTTCTGAAGATTATTTCTTCACTTTCACTAGAGATTAACTAGTAATTTAAAGGATGGTAGAAAAGGAACACAGTCTTGCTTAATAAATTAGAATCTGCTTTTGTATTGTGATGGTTCACAGATTAAAAACACAGGCATATTTTCCACCTGGACACCCTCACCTTTCCTTTTTTATTGCAGATACTGCATCTTGAGGACTCATCTGATGATGAAGCTGGTTTAAGCAGCTTGGCTTCATACAGTGATAGACAAGTAGCATTGCAGAATTCCTGGAAGGACTGACTTGAACCAGCCTGTGCCACAACCAGTTCTTTTGTGTTCAAAATATCCCTGGGAGAAAAGAAAAGCAGAACAGGGTATTCTTAGGAACTCAATCCATTTTTTTTGCGAGAAGGTAGAATTAGGACAGTAAAGGAATGACATTAGATCAGTTTAGTGTCAGCATTGGGCTAAAAAGATCGAGGCTTGAGATAAGAGTGGGAGCATAATTAATGAAGTTGCTGGAATGGAAGCGGAAGCTGAAACACCAAGAAAACGTAAAGAGAAAAGCTATCAGCTAAAGAGATAGAAAAAAAAACAGCTCCAGAAGGCAGATATCAGGGAGGAAACTATGAAAAAAGAGTCAATATTAGAAATATCAAGATTGAATGGTATTTCTGTATACTCAAAGCATTCAAAACAGAACTGGAAAATTAAGACTACGAGTGGCTATGAAGAATTATAATAATCTAGCTATAATGGAGACAGTATTGATTTGGAAAGGAATAGGGATTAATATTCCTGGGTATATTTTCTAAATAGATAGGCAACCAACAAAATGGGGAAAAGCAGCAGTATTTGTACAGAATTCTATCACAGCCTAAGACAGGGCAAGGATATCTATCAGGGAGTGAGTGGGAAAGTGTTACATTAAAGCAAAATTAATCTAAACTAAATGTAAGATACAAGTCACTATAAGTTGACAGTTTAAAGATATGCAAGTGCAACAGGGCAATAAGGATGGTTGATTTTAGCTAACATGATGAACTGGAATAAGTGCAACACACATGGTTAAAGTAGGTAATGTTTCTTCAGCTACATTTAGGAGTTCTTGCTAGATCAGTACATTTCGCATCCAATGGGAAAAGCACTATTTAGCTTTGGTTAATGATGGGACAAAGAAAAACGACACTGTCGTTAGGTTCCTCGTAAGACAAGAAAGGAAAACAACAAGACAAAAACATAAGGCCACAGGACCGAGAAAAACAAAGTTCAAGAGGAAGAGGAATTTGGTCCAAATTAATTGGGCAGAGGTGGTAGCAAATTCAACATGTTAATGGAAAATCTTCAAATAGTCATCGGATTTACTTCAAATTAAAGATAGAAATAGAGTGCAAAGTAAAAGAATTCCATAAAGGGATCAAACCTCAACCAAAAATTAAAAAGTCAAGATCAACAGTATTAAAGATGATCAATTCAAGACTGAAAACCTCCATAACTTAGTCCTAGAACACTAAAGATCAATCTCATTGCCCATTTCTATACTAGCCACAGGGCTTGATAGGTATCCAGTGGCCAAAATTGAAGCAAAATAAGGTACATTCTGGTCAAAGCATTGCTCTTAAGCCCATTAGTGGCCAGATAGTTTCAACATTTTGTTTGCTGTTCTACAATGACAAGACATGATCAGTGTAGAATTAACTATCTTCACATCTATTCATTACATTTCTCACCATCTTCCAACGTGAAAGAACTCGTACTTCATCGATTAAATCTGTCACATAGTTCCCAATGTTGCAAAAATTTCTTCTGCAATTCTTTGACAGTTGTAAGAGATTCAAATGCTGCTCCCCATCACCCTAGTTTGCATCACTTGTGAATTTGGCATTCAGTTTCTGAATCCAGACTTGGAATCACACCACCAATCCCTGAGGAATCCATTCAGTTTCCTCTCACTCAGCCAATTCTTCATTATTCCCAGCTTTTTAATCTGGGTCATAAGGGTTTTTGGAAGTCTGGGTAGAGTATCAAGATTTTCCAAACTCCACCTGATAAGTAATTTTTTTTAAAATAGTGGTCTAGTCAAACAGGTGCCCTTCTGCTGTGTGGCATTACATGTAAAATTTTTCTTTATTTACAGAAATTTTCCAATGTTCAGAAAGAAACCATCTGCATTTGTAGTACTATAAAGGAGAACTGTACAAATAATTGCATCCCATTCCTTCTCCCAGAATAAGCTGAAAGTACACTTCTCACAAGCCAAATACACTTGAAAGCCAAGTTACAATCCAACTTACATATTTATATAAAGTATTTTAATTATCCAATTGGTATTTTAGTTTCTGCCTGGTGCTGTGCCACACAAAATTGCCCAATACAATTACCATTTGCACTAATTAGTTAACTTCAGCTGTTGGCTATCCCTGAACTCTGGAAGGTGAAATCATTCAGGGTTTCTCACGCCTTACGTTTGTGGTTAGGAAGTATCATACAAGCCTAACCGTGATATTGCAACTTACAACTTGATGGGAAAAACTATCCAACCTGTGTGCACCCAGATCAACACAAAAGCAAAAGAGAAACTAATTACTTGTTGCAGAATGTGCATATCTTGGTAGATGATGGCTTCTGAGAATAGGTTGTGAGACATGTGGAAGAGCAGAAGAGCTGAGGTGCCCCTTTTCTCTGGTACGCAGTTTGCCCCTTTTGCAGGGGCTTTTTACAATTAGCACATGTTACTTTTGCCAAGGATCGTGAAGGCCTTTGTGGACGAGGAGAATGGATTTGGGCTTCAGCCTGAGCCTGAGCTTGAGCTGCTTGCAGAGACAATCTGGTGGTACGCCTTGGCCGCCGTGAAACATAATCTTCCTCCTGAATATTAACTGCTGTGGTGGAATTATCCTTTGCTGAAGGAAGACATGAAAGAAAACAAAGTAAATAAAAATACTATAGCACAAGGCAGTTCCTTTTAATGCATCCTGGATTAGCTATTGAACCCCATTCAGCAGGACTTGGATCATGTTAAATGGTGCTACTGTGTAGTATATTAAATGTTGCCATTTCAAATTGAACAGCCAGACGAAGGCTTCCTCAGTCAACAGCCTCCAAGGGTTTCCTGAAATTAGGTTAGGGAATTTAATTTTCTAAGATCAATCCACAACACAGAACCCCTAATTTCATTTTCATTTCAGGAGAAATTTCATCAATATTTTTCAAACAATAGCTGTTATATAGAAGGATCTGGGAGGAACAACAAAATCCAATTTTATGCAGGTCAACGAGCGATACAGCATGTACCCTCAATGCAAATACCAATGTGGATCTCCTCAACACTTGTCGCTCGTTCATCAAGCATTACTAAAGTTCTCATTTTGCCATTTTCCCCTGAAAAGTGCATATGCTTCAGAGCAAGTTGACTGCACAACTGAAAAGGAGGTAATGACGAGTGAGCTGTACCACCACCACCAGACAATTTATAGGCGATAATTATTTGTCCTGCGCTACCAGACTTGAGAATACAGGCAGTGGTTTCCGTTCGTAAGAGATTCAAAATGATTATGGAGCTTTCCAAACCATTCACATGTGGAAAGGTTGTCAGGGGAAATATCCAATTAATGCAGTAGTAAAGACAGTGGAGAAAACAGTGCATTAATCTAAGAACCAAAGCTAAAGTGGAGATATCAGAAGCACATATTAGTATGCTGGATTACACAAATTATCAAATTTGATGAATCCATGCCAATAAATATAGCATATCAAATAAACAAACCAGTATCAGCTCTTCACATACACCTGCACCACCTAATTCACCTTGCAGTCATCACCATCAAGTCTAAATGTTGTTGCTTCCCTGCCTAATACCCATGTCCTGAATGACTCAACATATTTTGTAAAATATTTGAGTGCAAAATGACTTGGGCAGAGCAAGAAGGATCACATGTCACACAACAAGTCACCTGACTTTCTATTTGACTATATAGAGAAAAAAAAGAGTCTGGCTATTACATGTGCACATTGCACCTCAATCCTAAATCCATTTGGCACAGGTAATGCTTTTGGCCAAGTGTCACAAGAGAAACATCAGCCCGATTATATTGTGCACCTAAATTTCACTTACTTAAAAACACCAACCAACATTCCATCTGGATCAATTCAATCAACTCACTGACTTTTCATTCAGACCAAGCAAATGAGTCTATTTGACCCAGAATTGAACAAGTCCACCTCTGGACCAATAGCCATGTTAACTATCTCATATTATCTCCTCTAATTATATTATAAAGGCCTCTCAACGGCCTTTTGTCTCACATAATTCAACAAATCCATAACTGAGTGTTTGCCCTCCCATACAAGTTTCTGTACATCTGCCCAGATCCAGGAACTCTTTTTGCCATAACAGAAGCACTTAAAATCCTCACCTCTATTTTCAATCATATGAAAAGGCTTCAGGCCATGCGTACTAACCGCTCTACAGTTGCATAACTGTTTATCCTCTACACCCCCAAATACACTAACAAGTTGTTCTCTCAATCATTATGACTTTGGCACCTCAAAATTTCTATTAAAGCCATGTTGGTTTACTTCCTAATTCGCTATCTTCAAACGCATCCTGAAAAATACCCCTCTTTCACTGTCAATGGGCCCTTCCTGCAATTCCTTCAAATTTGCGTCCTATTCATTAACATTCTTAGACACATTATTTACATATGTAGTGATGTATGAAAGCAAGTTGTTTCTCTTACCATTTGTTTTGTTAGAGGTTGAACAATTTTCTCTTTTTGAGGACTTCTGTACTGTTTCCTTATTTTCCTGCAACATAATCATAGCATCCTGCTTCAGTATTAGCCATGATGTTACTAACTACATGTTTAAACTGCATTGTGAGGGTGAGCAAATAAGAAAATAAAACTCACTGTATCTTTATTGTTTTTTGCAGCATCTTCATTAGTTGCATTGGTTCGACAAGGAGATGATTTGTCCACTTTAACTAATGAAGCAGAAATAAAAATATTAGGCTTACAATTAGCAGCTTAGAACCAGAGACAGATGTTCGCTCAGTGGTGTCATACTAAACCTTCAATTCAACTGTGAAGGCAGACTTTGAGCTCTGATTCCACCTACTTAATTTGATTACAAGTTCAGAAACTAGGAAATATGCAGAAATATTTTAAATAAACCTTGCTAGATAATGAACTAAATTCCTTTCATCTTAATTTTCAATACAAGATAATTGAATTCAGAGAAAACCATTGAAGCTCAGAGCACAAATTCGTTAAACAGACAAGAATTATAAAGCCCAAACAAGGAAATAGAAGCTGGCAGAAAGATGGGGTTAAGAAAAACCAATAAAGGGTTAATTAAGGCTGTATAGAATCACAGAATCCCGACAGTGCAGAAGGCGGCCATTCGGCCCTTGACAAAATCCCACCCAGGCCCTATCCACGTAACCCCATGTATTTACCCTGCTAATTCCCCTGACACTAAGGGGCAATTTAGCATGGCCAATCCACCTAATCCACACATCTTTGAACTGTGGGAAGAAACCCACGCAGACACAGGGAGAATGTGCAAACGCCACACAACAGTGACCCAAGGCCGGAATTGAACCTGGGTCCCAGGCATTGTGAGGCAGCAGTGCTTACCACTGTGCCACAGTGTCGCATGATTGTATAAATTCCTGCTTTTCCTAAACAGTATATTTGCTGTTATCCTGTTTAGGAAAACAGGATGGTTCAGGCTTTGTTCTAGTAGTCTCCATGGTCAAAGGGGCCTGCTGTCATTCACCAAGGTTTACACATGGATTACTATCTAGACTATATCATAAGGCTGATTATGCCCGTGTCAGTATCATCAGAGTTCAGAATTACTTACAAAAAAGTTTGCAGTTCTTAAAATACGATCATTATTGATCAGAAAGAATCATTTTATATTTCACACACTACGATCAAGCAGTTTCAATGTGATTTATACTTCCTCCAGCCTACTTCAACAACTCAAGAGCATTGTATTGTCATGCATCTCTTCGCTATCCTCCTCAGAGGCCTTTTGGGCACCACTGTCCAATCTGTACTCTTCGCTACATACCATGTGTTCTGAATTTGACCCAACTCAACTTCCAATACATCCACCCCCTCCATCTTCACTGCAAAGGTTCGCAGCAATCTCAACTCAATTCTCTGGAACCTCATTCCTAAACCCTTCTACTCTCAATATTTCTCTCCCCATCTTGTAAAATCTCTAAATACACAAGAAATAGCTGCAGGGTCAGTCCAGATGGTCCTTTGAGCCTGCTCCACCATTCAATACCATGACTAATCGGTCTAAACCTCCTGCTCCCCATATCCCTTGAAAATATATCCTTCCAACCAGTCTTTTAGATTGCCTCTCCCATCACTGACCAACAGCCCAGCTCTGCAGCTTACATAGATAAGCTGCAGAGCTGGGCTGAGAGGTGGCAAATGGAGTTTAATGCGGAAAAGTGTGAGGTGATTCACTTTGGAAGGAGTAACAGGAATACAGAGTACTGGGCTCATGGTAAGATACTTGGTAGTGTGGATGAACAGAGGGATCTGGGTGTCCATGTGCATAGATCCCTAAAAGTTGGCGCCCAGGTTGATAGGGTTAAGAAGGCGTACGGTGTGTTAGCTTTTATTGGTAGAGGGATTGAGTTTCGGAGCCAGGAGGTCATGCTGCAACTGTACAAAACTCTGGTGCGGTCGCACTTGGAGTATTGCGTACAGTTCTGGTCGCCGTATTATAGGAAAGATGTGGAAGTGTTGGAAAGGGTGCAGAGGAGATTTACCAGGATGTTGCCTGGTATGGTGGGAAAATCGTATGAGGAAAGGCTGAGGGACTTGAGGTTGTTTTCGTTAGAGAGAAGAAGGTTAAGAGGTGACTTAATAGAGGCATACAAGATGATCAGAGGATTAGATAGGGTGGATAGTGAGAGCCTTTTTCCTCGGATGGTGATGGCTAGCACGAGGGGACATAGCTTTAAATTGAGGGGTGATAGATATAGGACAGATGTCAGAGGTAGGTTTTTTACTCAGAGAGTAGTAAGGGCGTGGAATGCCCTGCCTGCAGCAGTAGTGGATTCGTCAACATTAAGAGCATTCAAATGATTATTGGATAAACATATGGATGATATTGGAATAGTGTAGATTAGAGGGGCTTTAGATTGGTTTCACTGGTCGGCGCAACATCAAGGGCCGAAGGGCCTGTACTGCGCTGTAATGTTCTATGTTCTATTTGATTCTCTGTTAAACACATTAGGACGCTATTTTACATTGAAAGAATTTTATTAACACAAATAATAGGGACATGTATTTACACACTCGCAAACAGACAATGTTTGTTCAATGCAGCTTTTGAAATCCGGTGTGGCATAATGAACTAAAAGCACACAATGAATCAGTGAACAAGTTCAATTTCCATCACACCATTTGCATTTCTAGTTTACAGATTGAATATTAATGGCCCATCTATTTTGAACTGAGACTTTACAAGACCATCTGCATTCAAATATTAATTTCCCATGCTCTAATTATTAAGAGTCTAATAGGACTATTCTTTGCCCATTTACCCCATTCTTCACTTTTTTGGACAAGTCCTGGATCACACTTAACACTAACAACACCTTCTCTAAGGCATATGAGAGCATGGGCCTTATACCAAACATCTGTAAGGCAAAGGTCCTCTACCAACCTACCCCACGCCACACAGTACTGCCACCCCCAGTTATCAAAATCCATGATGAGGCCTTGGACAATAAATAGGACCACTATCCATACCCTGGCAGTCGAGTGTCAAAAAGGGCAGGCATCGACGATGAGATTCAACACCACCTGTGCCAGCGCAGCCTTCGGTCACCATGAGTGTTTCAAAACCGGGACCACAAACCTGGCACCAAGCTCATGGTCTACAGAGTAGTATTGATCCTTGCCCTCCTATATAGTTCAGAGACATGACTATGTATAACAGGTACCCTAGATAAGTACCATCAGTGCAGTCTCTGCAAGATTCTGCAAATCCATTGGCAGGATAGGCACACTGTCAGTGTTCTCGCTCAGGCCAACAATCCCATCATTGAGGCATTGACCGTGCTCATTCAACTCTGCTGGGTGGTACATCATCCACAATCAAATACAGTCTGCACTGGCTCCATGAAAGAACATTCTACCTTGTCTCACTTCCCTGTTTACCTCTGTAAGCTTGTACATTCTCCTTTCACATAGCAATTCAATGCTCTTTTGAGTACCTCAACTGAAGCAGCCTTCACCACACACTCAGGAAGTTCATTCCTGATTCCAACCACCCTTTGGGTAAAAAACCTTATCCTCATCACTTTTACTCCTTTTGTCAATTACTTTGAATCCAAGTCCTTTAGTACTTGATGCTCTCGAGTAAGAACAGTTTCTCACTATTGACCTTGACTATACCATTCAGCATCTTGAATACCTCGAATCAAATCGCCTTTCGGTCTTCTTTTCTCCAAGAAAAGCAGTCCCAACCTCTCCAATCTATCCTCATAGCTACAGTTCTTTATCCCTGGAATCATTCTTGTTAATCTTTTTTATTTTTAAATTCACTTACAGGATGTGGGTATCACTGGCTGGCCAGCATTAATTGCCCATCAGAAGGCACTGGTTTCTTGAACTGCTGCCATCCCAAAGCTGTCAGTACACCCACTGTGCTGTTAGTGAGGGAGTTCCAGGATTTTGACTCAGCGATAGTGAAGGAACAGAGATATATTTTTGATGGTGAGTGATTTGAGGGGAACCTCCAGGTGGTAATGTTCCCAGGTATTTGTTATTCTTGTCTTTCCAGATGATGGGTTTGGAAGGTGCTGCCTGAGAAACCTTGGAGAGTTCCTACAGTGCATCTTGTAGATGGTACACATTGTGATCAGTGGTGGAGGGATTGAATGTTTGTGGAAGGGTTAGCAATGCTGTGTCCTGGATGATGTTGAGCTTCAATGTTGTTGGAGCTGTACTCATCCATCACAATCCTGACTCATGCCTTTAGATGGTGGAAAGGTTTTGGGGGCTCAGGAGGTGAGTTACTTGCTGCAGGATTCCTAGCCTCTGTACACTCCCCAATGCCATCACATCCTTCCTCAAGTACAGCATCCAATTGCAGTACTCCAGACGAGACCCAACTAGTGTCTTATACAAGTTCAACATGACTTCCTTACTCTTGTACTCAATGAAGCCTAAAATACTGTACATTTTACTAACAGCTCGCAAAATGTCCTGCCGTCCTCAATAGCTTAACAGAGGACCCTCTCCCTATTCCTGTACCTGCTTTAGAGTTTCTCCTTTTGTTTTATACTGCTAGGTATATTCTCCCTGCCAAAATGAATCACCTCACATTGAGCTTCATCTGTCACACTTCTGCTCAATCCATCAATATGCCTGTTATTTTGAAGCTCAAGGTTATCCTCATCATAGTTGGCAACATAGTTGGTATTGTCACCCTCAAACTCAGGTCAACTGACACTGTGGACAAATTCTCAAATTATTGTACAACAAATCTCCTTTATTGTACTCTTACATTGAACTCTACCATAAACATTAGCACACCAAGCATCAACTTCATTACACACAATGTACTTAATTCTGATTTACTTTGTTACACACACTATCCACCTTCCCCCAATCTGAAAAACAACTGTTTACCACTATTCTGTTTCCTATCACACAGCCAATTTATCATCCAAATGCTTAATTTCTCTCTTATTCCATGAGTTCGAATTTTGCTCACAAGTTTGTTGTGTGGCACTGCATCAAATGCCTTTTGAAAACGTACACAACATCAACATTACCCGTATCAACCTTCCCCATTACCTTCTCAAAAACCTCAAACCAGTTAAGCATAATTTTCCCTTAATGAATCGATGCTACCTTTCCTCAATTATCTGCACTTGTCTAAGCGACAAGTTATTTTGCCCTGAACTATAGTTTTCAGATGTTTCCCTATCACTGAAGTCAACTGACTGGTCTGTAATTGCCAGCATTATCCTTGCACCCCTTTTTGAATAAGGATGTAACGTTCAAAATTGTCCAGACCTCTGGCACTACTACTACCACCCAAAGGTGGCTGAAAGATAATCAGTATTGCCTCTGCAATTTCCACACTCATTTCCCTCAGTACCCTTGGATGCATCCCATCCCATCCTGGTATCTTATCAATTTTAAATAAAATCACCTTCTTAACACCTCCTCTTTCTCAATTCTTCTAATGTACCAGTTACCTCCTTTCACCTCAATCTTTTGTAAGGACAGATGCAAAGTACTCATTTAATGCCCTCACTATTTCTCTTTAATATCCTTAATCACTCGACTCTTTCTTTTACCATTTATAAGCTTATAGAAGACTTGACAATTTATTATAGCTGCAGAGCAATGCCTTCTTCACTGCAAGCCTATTTGCAGGTGCGTGGAAAACATATATTACATTATAAGCAGCCTGCAACTGACCAAGATAGAACTCGAGACACCCATTTTTCTTGAATCTTCTAAGAGAAAACCAGCTTCTGACCTGCTGGGCAGTCTCAATCTCAGAACTTCCCCATCAGCATGCAGTAAAAGTCTTGCACTTTTAAGAAGATACTTCAGTTTGCAGAATTATGTAACAAAGTGAATTCTCAGCTATAGTTGCTTCCACGTTAAGTCACAGATCAATCTCAGTGAATGGCAGTAAAGGCTGTAAGAGAGTTTAAATGGCTAACTCTTCTCCCTATATCATCTCAATCAATAAATATATGCTTTACTCAGAAGGAACAAAAATACTTCCCAGGCCACCTTAACACGAACTTACAAGCTGTCAGTCAAACAGCAATAATGGAGACTAGACAGCAGTACACCACACACTCTCAAACTGTTGTGCTTTATCACACAAAACGTGCAGAAAGTAGGGGAGAAAATAACTTTAAGATGGATCACTAAAGAAGAGAAACTTGGAAAAATTGTGGGCATTGATATGTGTGTCCTAGACCAAATTCTTGAATATTATTCAACTGAAGTACGGACATCTCTCATTGAGCTGAGATTAGATGGCTGAATGTTTTCAAATTCGCACACAGACAACAGAAATTGAAAGTGTATTTTTGTTTGAGGTTTTGGCTCAGTACCAGATTTCTCTGGTGCCTTTCAAAGCTGTCTCCAGGAAGTATTACAACACTGTAAACTCTGCATGTGCCTGTCTCCTTTTACCCACTTTCATTATTGTGAAAAATTATAACATTTCCTCCTCAGTCAGTCAGCCAAGCTTACTAGATCTGTTTCCCAGTTATTTTTTGTGTCCTTGTTTCACCTCCTGCTCATTTCCTTGGGCCACACCATACCCAAACACTCAGAAAGTGCTACATACCAGGAAGCTATTCGGCCCACTGTGCTCATGCTGACACTGTACCAGAGCCATCAATTATTTCTTGCCCTTTCCTCATAAATCTGCAAATTTTTCTCAAAAGTATATTTCCTATTCCCCAAATCCCTCATATCTCCCTATCATTGTAATGTCTTCCAGCCCACAGCCCACTGGGATATCTGCACTAATCAGTTTTGGTTTTAAGTCACACTGTGCTTTTGGTCACTTTGGTCCCAATCTCTTAAAATCCCTCCCTAAATCTCTCTATCTTGCTCTCCTCCTTTAAAGCAGTCCTTAAAAACCTATGCCTTTAACCAAGCCTTCCCTTTTGGCTATCTCATCCAATAGTGCTTTATGTGGCTTTTCATGTTGTTTTATAACGCTCCTGTTAACTGCTTAGGGACATTTAATTACATTGAAAGATGCTATACAATTAAGCTGTTGCTACTGAAAAGTGACAATTAAACCTGCTTCCACCAGCCGTTCAAGCAGTGCAAGTTGGCTGGACAGCTGGTGAGTGATGCAGAGCGACGCCAACAGATTGGGTTCAATTCCCATATCAGCTGAGGTTAATCATGAAGGCCCGCCTTCTCAACCTTGCCCGTCACCTGAGTGTGGAGTTCCTCAGGTTAAATCACCATGAGTCAGCTCTCCCCCTCAAAATCGGAGAGCAACCTCTGGGCATCTGGTATAGTGACTTTACCTTCCATTCTCTATTAATAACATTTCAAGTAAAAGAAGTTCCCATCTCCCCCCTGATCCTTTTGCCAAGTAACCTTAAAACTGCTTTCGCCAGTGACCAACCCTAACAACACTCCTTATTTACTCATTTTCAAGATCTTGAAAACTTCAATTAATTTCTCCTCAACCATCTCTGCTTCAAACAAAACAATCCCAGCTTCTTGACATTCCAAATCCATGGTATCGTCCTAGTAAGCTCCTCTGCACTCTCTCCAAAGTCTTTACAGATGTACTAAATTGTGATGCCCAGAATTGCAGAATCTTCAACGGAGACCTTTTATTTTTTTAAAGATCACTGGTTTGTGGCATTTGTTGCTCATCCACAACTGCCCTTGGACTTTGACTTGCTCAGCCATTTCAGAGTCAACAACACTGCAATGGGTCTGGAGTCACATGTAAGAAAGACCAGGTAAGGATGGAAGGATAATTAGTGAACTAGTACGATTTTAGAATTTTAATTTCAAATTTTATTTGATTAAAATTTCACCATCCGACACCGTGGTGGGATTCAAACCCAGAAACACAGGAATTAGGAGCAGAGATAGGCAGATTCAGCCCTTCGCACCTGCTCTGCCATTCAATCAGATCATGGCTGATCTCTCCCTGGTCTCAAATCCACCTTCCCACCTATTCCCCATATCCTCTTGTTCCTTTTTTTAAAAGTTAGAAATATATTTACCTTCTTCTTGAAATCAATGATTCAGACTCCACAGCACTATGGGTCAGCAAGTTCCACAGATTCACCACCCTCTGTGAGTAGTCCTCCTCATCTCAGCTTTAAATCTATCGGCTCTCAATCAGTACCTGTGACCTCTTATTGTAGATTACCCCATGAGGAAATATTTGCTCTACATTTACTTATCAATCTCTTTTAAAATTTTATATACCTCGATCAGATCCCCTCTCATCCTTCTAAACTCCAGCGAGTATAAGCTCAGCTGTTTAATCTCTCCTCATACGTCAACCCTTTCATCAATCTGGTGAACCTCTTCTGAACTGCCTCCAAAGCCACCACATCCTCCCTCAAATAAGATGACCAAAACTGGACACAATATTCCAGATATGGTCGCATCAACACCCTATACAATTGCAATACTTCTCAACTTTTATACTCCAGTCCCTTTGCAATAAATGCCAACATCTCATTTGCCTTTTTTATTACATGCTGCACCTGCATACCAACTTTCTGCAATTCATGAACATAGATACCCAAATTCCTCTGCTCAGATGCATTTTGAATCTGCTTTCCATTTAGGTAATAATAGGCCTATTTCTTTTCTGCCAAAATGGATAACCTCACACTAGCCTATCTATATCTGTCTGTAAAACCTTTATCTCCTCTTCAGAACAAAGAACAAAGAAAATTACAGCGCAGGAACAGGCCCTTCGGCCCTCCAAGCCTGCACCGATCTTGCTACCCGACACCGTGCTCACTGCCTGCTTTCTCACCTATTTTATTATAATCTGCAAATTTAGCTATGTTACACTCTGTCCCTGTTTGCAGATCAATGATACAGATTGTAAACAGTTGAGGTCTGGGGACTGACCCCTGTGGCACCCCGCTAGTTACATTTTATCAGCCAGAGGAGAACCCATTTATTCCGACACTCTGCTTTCGGTCAGTCAGCCAATCCTCAATCCAATCTAGTACTCTAGCCCCAATCCCCTGCGATCTTACCTTCTGGATCAGTCTTTAATGCGGAACCATGTCAAATGCCTTCTGCAAGTCCAGACAGACAACATCCACAGATTCCCTACTATCCATCTTGCTGGTTATATCCTCAAAAAACTCAAACTAGTTTGTCAAGCATGACTTATCCTTCATGAAACTATGCTGACAATGATGGATTGAGCTTTGTCTTTCTAAATGCTCATTCATCTCCTCCTTAATGATAGATTCCAGCAACTTACCCACCAGGGAGGTCAAGCCCATGTCCCTAGAGTACTACCCTGGAGCTCTGGGCTATTAGTCCAGTGGCAATACCACTATGCCACCACCTCCCCTTGGATTACCCAGGGATCTATAAATACAAGAGCATAACATCCTTGTTTTTTATTCCATATCTGAATTTACAAATTCAAGAATCTCTTGCATTGTTTTAACAACCATTTCAAAGATTGGTGCAAAGTACACTTTGCCTCCCTGAGCAGGTTGAGACCAAGGGACTGAAGGCATCTTCTCACTGTCAATCCCGTGTCCGATGAAAATTCCTTTAAACACACTCAACAAGGTTCCTACTATTTTGGCCATGCAAAAAAAAAAACTAGCACTCAACTGGCAAAGCAGGGGCAATGCCAAGTCATCCAAGTTATGCAGTAGTTCATACTGGTGCCTCAAACGTGTACCTCAAATCAAAATCTACAGTTTCAGCCAAAGTAAATGAGGGAATGGGGGTTTAAGAACATTAAAACTAAGAATAGACCACATAGACCATCGAGCCTGCTCCACCATTCGATCGGATTATGGATTGACATTGGGCTTCAACTCCATATTCCCCCCAGCTCACCACATCCTTCAATTTCATGAGACAACAAAAATCTATCTATCCCAGCATTAAGCTATTCAACAATGGAGCTTCTACAACCCTTTGAGGTAGAAAGTTCCAAAGATTTGCAATCATTTGTGAAAAATAATTTGTGCACATCTCAGTTCCAAATGATTGGCCCCAAACCTAAGACTACGCTCAGTGTTGTAAGTACTTTAACCAATGGAAATAATCTCTCAGCATCCACCCTATCAAGCCCCTTGAGAATTTTGTACGTTTTGATGAAATGGCCTCTCATTCTCCTAAACACCAGAAAACAGAAGCCCAATTTACTCTGCCTCTCATCAGAGAACCCCCTCATCCCCGGAACCAATTTAGCGAACCTCCGATATATCGTTTCCAATGCAAGTATATCGTGGAGAACAAAACCGCACAGAGTATTCCAGATACAGTCTCATCAAAACACTGTACAACTGTAGCAAGACTTGTTTACTGGTTAATAATAGATTCCAGCAAATCTCAATTTCCTTACTTATCCAGGAAGCACGAAGTTGATCAACTACAAGAGCGTCAGCTGGTAATGCCAATTACAGTGAAAGCATTCCAACATAATTTCTTGAAGCATAATACAACACTGGTCAGAAACAATTCACAAGGTGCCCAAGTCTATGTCAGTTTTAAGTAAATAAAAATTATACCCCATTTGTAGCAACAACTTTGGAAGTCTGTTCAAGCATTTTTTTAAAAAGTCTTGGCTGGGCTGAGGTGGTGGTGATCTAGCAAAAAAAAAAATAGGCAAATCAAAGAGAGATGGAGAACAGGAGGGTGTAATGAAAGATGGAGGGGTGCCTGGTAAGGATGCAAACTACAATCCTGCAGGATGTTTGCATGTAATCAGGGATTTGACCGTTAGGAATGCTTGTTTTAAAGCAGATTTGGCCCCATTTGCCTAGTGATGCCATTTTTCTCACAATGATGTAATAGCATGCATGAAGTGCAAGCTCCTTTCGAATTGCTGCTTTTGACATGAATGATGCGACTGATCCACCCATCCATCACAATCATCAATAATGGACAACTAGTTGTCCAGCGCCAGAAAACTGAGGAGAATCAGATCAATTTGAAGGATTTGTCTGCAGCTGTCACCACCACCACATACAATTGCTGCTGCTATTGAACAAACACCATCTACCTTCCTGGATCCACTTGAAGTTGGTTAAAATTACTAACACAGCTCATAGCAACAACCAGGAAGTAGCCACTGCCAGTCACGTAGTAGGATGATAGCAAACACATAATGATCAACTAAGTAGCTAATGGATCATACCCTCAAATGATTGAATAGATTTTTTTGTTTTCCTTTCTATTTTCTCAGTGCTACACCACTGTGTTCCTAAAAATACCAAAAATTGTGGCAATATATTTCACCCACCATTTTACTACACTGAAACCTAACATTACTCACTGGCTTCCCAGGAAATACATCTGATACAGGAGGTGGGTCTTGCAATTTGCCTCCCCACGAAATACAACCGCGCTTTTAATGTGTTTATAAAAATTGTAGGGCCTTTCGTCATTGTAGCCCTACAGAAAAAAATAGCTCACGTCAATTCTTATTGTTTAGGTTCATGCATGAACAATGACCAACTGGACAAAATGTGAAAAGTTTGTTGCCACCAGTGAAATTATATCAACTGGTGGGATTTCACTTTCAGATGAGAAGGGGGTAAGGGGTAAAAATTTGAAGGATATGGGGAATGTGGGAAGGCAGAGAGAAAATTAATTAGATGACTTTTATTTTAAAAATAACTCCTAGTCCTTTTCTTGGGTATAGGAGGCTATGCACTTTTATTCTATTTGCAACTATTTACTTTCACCAGATTTTGCATCAAACAACTATTACTGAAAGGACATCAAATTGGTGCTTGGCAGATTAATGGCACTGATGGTGCACCCAGTAGTAGCTCTTTGTTTTAAATGGATATTTTTCCTACAGATCCTTCAAAAAAAATAACTGGATAGAACACTTAATTCATAAGAATGAAGTAACAAGTGAATTGTATTGCAGTAGGAGAACATTGGGTAATAGTGATCAAGGTATAATTAGGTTTAAAGTAGCAACAGAAAGGATCAAAGAAAAATCAGTGAAAATACTCAACTGAAGATTAGTCATTGGAAATAAAGATTGGCCAGGAAAACAGTAAACAAACAATTGCAGCATATTCTAACATGGAGGAAAATGCTGCATTCAAAATCAGCTAAAATGATTTAGATGACTGAAGACATGGACGTTAAAATTTTTTAAAATGTGTTAAAAATGCCAGGCAACAGAGAAGAATTGAAAACCAGGCAAAATGCAGAAAGCACAGGAGGCAAACGGAAAAAAGGTGATCTTATGATCTTAGCCGAGAAGATGAGAAAAGACTACAACATAAAGAGAACCGAATATCTTTAATCAAAACATAGAGTTTAAAGATAGTTAAAGGAATGGTGGGGTTGAATAGGGACAGTTACGGAAATCATCCTGTGGAGACAGGGAGCACACCGAATGGGTACTTTGCATGTCTTTACAGAAGTGGTTGAAGTTATTGTTGCAGTACAGAAGAGTCAAGATATTGGATAGGATGAAAATAGGTAGGAACAAGTTGCTAAATAGGTTGGATATCACTCAAAATTATCGTTACCCAACCCAGGTAGGATGCATCTTCAGTTGCTGATAGAAACTTCTTGAGAGACAATAGAAGCTTTCACCACAATCTTCCAATTCTCCTTGGATACAATAGCAGGGCTAAAGGATTGCAAATGTCACACCCTTGTTAAAAAGGGGGAATAAACCTAATTTCTATGGACAATTAGGCTAACAACAATGGTGGGAAAACCATTAGTGACCCAAGGACAAATAATAGTTCTCACTTGGAGAAGCAGAGGGTAAGGAACAGCCAGCATAGATGGAGTATTTGGTAACTTCTGTCTGACTAACTTGGTAAAGTTCTTCGAATGAATTAACAGAGTACAGTAAATGTAATTTATAACCTGGGCCTGGATAAAGTAACACTTTTGAAATCTGCGAATGATACCAAACTTGGCAACATGATAGTTACCAGTACAATAGTTCATTTCAGGATTACAGATTGGTGAAATGGACAGATGTAATTTAATGGGGACATTAAAGTGATGCACTTTAGAAATAGCAACATGGAGGGGTTGTACGATCAAAAAGCGTACAACATAATGTCTCAAATCAGATATTTTCAGAACATGCCGTGCTTCAACTTTAACTGAGCAAAAATACCTTACCTGGACAACTCAGCTATGGGCTGCATTGGTAGTGTAGCACCAGATTAGTTATCTACTTCATCATTGCATACCAATCTATTCTCATGCTCTAAACGATCCTTGATCCCACCTGATCCTCTCAGCCTACAACTCCCATGGCCTGTGCCATCCAACCCAAAATTTGGTAAGGTTCAAAATCCAGCATGGTCTCAGTCCTAGGATTACTGATTTTGAGACATTTGAATTTTGAAGAGTGTGCAAGAGCAGACAGATCCGGTGGCTGCCCAACTGGCTGTTTCTGCTAACGCAATTTCTCAGTAAGCTGTCGACGCACACAAAAAGCTGTGCTTCAACAGCCACCAGCAACATAGGAAGAACATCTCTGTTGAGCCCAGATATACAGGTGTGAGCCCTCTTGGCAGCAGTCAACCAGCTCCTAATCTAAGAGTCCAGGCTAACATAACTGTCGAATTTATACTTAAAAATGCCATTGGATTATAAATTTCTTCTTCATGAGGTAGTGGGAGTTGGGAAAGGGATTTGTCCTTTTCGAGCTAAGGTATAACTGCACTTTGTCTGGTTGCCAGAGTTGGCAGCTGCATCTCAATCGCAAAGGTACAGTAATCAGGAGAGAAATTGACAAAAACATTTAATATTTAGTTACAATTACTGTGATGGCATAATTAGAATAGAATTGCTACAGGACTGTTACAGCCATTTTGCAGCTACTGTGGGAACATTGTGTTGACCAAATTAAACTATTCTTAGCAAGACATGGCGATGTTACAGAATCACATATTACTGCTTCCTTTATATACTGTGGAGAAGCAAAGGCAGAATACACACAATTTGATGCATTCAATGTATCCTGACAAACATTTCTTCTGATTCTTATTTTGGCACCAACCACAAAAGATGTTTCACTTCCAGTTTCATTGTCATAAGTTGATACTTTATGCATGTATATTTTTTAACATGTATTCCATTACACGTTTTACAGAGCTCAAAGAGTAGCCATAAAAACTTCAAATATTTTCCTGAAATCAGTGACAACAGACATCGGGTTAGAATTTTATTTAAAAAAATAAGGGAAGGGAAAAGCCTGGGAACTACAGGCCAGTGAGCCTCACATCTGTGGTGGGTAAATTGTTGGAAGATATTTTGAGAGACAGGATCTACAGGCATTTAGAGACGCAAAGACTGATTAGGGACAGTCAGCATAGCATGGCTTGGTGAGTGGAAAATCTTGTCTCACAAATTTAATTGAGTTCTTTGAAAGGGTAACCAAGAAGGTAGATGAGGGCAGTGCAGTTGATGTTGTCTACATGGACTTTAGCAAGGCCTTTGACAAGGTACCGCATGGTAGGTTGCTGCATAAGGTTAAATCTCACGGGATCCAGGGTTAGGTAGCTAAATGGATACAAAATTGGCTTCGTGACAGAATAAGTTTTAACAACACCAGGTTAAAGTCCAACAGGTTTATTTGGTAGCAAATGACAGAAGCAGAAGCCAGAGGGTGGTTGTAGAGAATTGTTTTTCAAACTAGAGGCCTGTGACCAGCGGTGTGACTCGGGATCAGTGCTGGGTCCACTGTTATTTGTCATTTACATTAATGATTTGGATGAGAATATAGGAAGCATGGTTAGTAAGTTTGGAGATGACACTAAGATTGGTGGCATAGTGGACAGTGAAGAAAGTTACCTCCAATTGCAACGGGATCTTGATCAATTGGGCCAGTGGCTGACGAATGGCAGATGGAGTTTAATTTAGATAAATGTGAGGTGATGCATTTTGGTAGATTGAACCAGGGCAGGACTTACTCAGTTAATGGTAGGGCGTTGGGGAGAGTTACAGAAGAAAGAGATCGAGGGGTACATGTTCATAGCTCCTTGAAAGTGGAGTCACAGGTGGACAGAGTGGTGAAGAAGGCATTTGGCATGCTTGGTTTCATCGGTCAGAACATTGAATACAGGAGTTGGGACGTCTTGTTGAAGTTGTACAAGACATTGGTAAGGCCACACTTGGAATACTGTGTGCAATTCTGGTCACCCTCTTATAGAAAGGATATTATTAAACTAGAGAGAGTGTAGAAAAGATTTACCTGGATGCTACCGGGACTTGATGGATTGAGTTATAAAGGAGAGGCTGGATAGACTGGGACTTTTTTCTCTGGAGCGTAGGAGGCTGAGGGGTGATCTTATAGAGGTCTATAAAATAATGAGGGGCACAAATCAGCTAGATAGTCAATATCTTTTCCCAAAGGTAGGGGAGTCTAAAACTAGAGGGCATAGGTTTAAGGTGAGAGGGGAGAGATACAAAAGTGTCCAGAGGGGCAATTTTTTCACACAGGGGGTGGTGAGTGTCTGGAACAAGCTGCCAGAGGTAGTAGTAGAGGCGGGTACAATTTTGTCTTTTAAAAAGCATTTAGCTAGTTACATGGGTACGATGGGTATAGAGGGATATGGGCCAAATGCGGGCAATTGGGATTAGTTTAGGGGTTCTAAAAAAGAAAGGGCGGCATGGACAAGTTGAGCCTAAGGGCCTGTTTCCATGCTGTACACCTCTATGACTCCTCTAAGTGAAAGAAGAATGAGTTTCAGGCAACAATTTCCCTTCAGGAATGTACCTGGACATCTGTACGCACCTGTGTCCTCTGCACAG
The DNA here is from genome assembly GCF_964213995.1 of Mustelus asterias. NCBI lineage: Eukaryota > Metazoa > Chordata > Chondrichthyes > Carcharhiniformes > Triakidae > Mustelus > Mustelus asterias. The sequence goes on along the minus strand of NC_135804.1, from coordinate 86,081,194 downwards.
AATTGGGGCTACATTTCCCTGGCCTCTGTGCAAGAGCTGGTAAGATGGAAACAGAAGGTAGGAAGAGCCTGGCCAGCTGCTGGCACGAAGTCTTCTTTTGTGCCAGAGCTGTTGAAGCACAGCTTTCACGTGTGTACTGGCTATTCGTTAGGAGAATATATTGGTGGTGGGAGTGGAATCAGAATCAAATGGAGATTTACTGGCAGGGATGAAAGGGATGGGTGTGGCTCAAGAAGAATGGAATTGGATGGAATGAGTATACGCTATAGTTGCTAATTAAGAGACTAATTTCTCCACAAAAGTTGTGCAGGTCTCTTGTATTTTCCTATCCGTGGATGGGAAGGAGATTAGAAATGAGGCATAGTTTACATGTTAAGATGAAAAGAAGTCAATGCAGCACATCCAATCCCAATCTCCTACCAATGAGCCAAAATTCAGTCACAAGATCCCACATCCCCTCATTGACGAATTAAACTCCCATTGAAGGTGAAAGGATATTGAACTCAAACCCCCATCCAACCCTGCTGCCTCTCCTCCTTTAAAGCTCAAACTCTTCCATTCCAAAAAATACATCTTGGAAAGAACATGCAAGAGATGCAGAAGATGCTTACTAGTCAGTGAAAGAAGGCAAGGGCAGACAATGATTTGAAACATGGGTCACAAATAGCCTTCTGAGCTTGCATGGACCTAAATGCCTGTTTTCAGATTCTGTAAACTGCCACATCAGAACACAAAGTTTTCACAAGAATAATTTCATGATTTGTGTTCTTCAACAAAAAGGGGGGGGGGGCAGGCAGATAGGCAAGGGCAAAGCAAAGCCTTACACAGGGTAATCCATTAGCCAATCACAAGAAGCTATTTATGTCAATTTAGCCGTTTAGAAAATGAAAGGTGCTCACCTTTAATGGTTTCTGTTGAGGTTCCCACACTGGAAGTTACTTTTGATAGAGTCTCAGAATTGTCACTTTCTTTTCCCTCCAACTCATCATTACCTTCTTCTTTCATCAGGTTTATCTCCTCAGGATCCTCCACAGTGTTAACATTACAAACCACCTGTACCTCTTCCTCCCCTGCAGTTGGTGATCTGCCACCTTTACCAGCAGAGGGTTCTTGTGGACTGCTTTCAGCCTTAACATCAGTCTCTTGCACAGTGGGCCCCATCCCTGAATTTCCTTCTTGGGCTGCAACATCGGCATGTGATGATTCTGTGACTTCTGTTTTTACCTTCATGTCCACATGCTCGGGTTGGTCATCAGGAGAGTCCAAGGCAAGATTATTCTCAGGATTCCCTTTCATATCAACGGCCTCTTTGTTAGATGTAGGATCCACTGACTGTAGCATATAGTCCATATTGCTCCCCTCATCATCTGCTCTGCAAGGATCATTCAGTCTGTAAACTGATGGACCAGGGTGTCCTTCCCCTGAAGGAGAGTCATTATAAAATGCCTCTATTTCTCTTCTTTCACCACTTCCTTCACTGAAGCTTTTTGGTTTAATCCACACCTCATTGCCTCCATCAGTATTCAGCTTTACTGTGACTTGCTCATTAACCGGTGGCGCCTTAAGGGAACCTGCTTCATCAGCAGTAGAATGCTGTTCTTTTTCTGAGCAGGGCTCTGATGCAGCAAATGGAATATCCATACTCACAGAAGCCGTCAGATCACTGCTGTTATTTGGGGCATTTTCACTGGGAAGACAATTTGTAGATTCTGCAACATTGCTAGCATCCATGTTCAGACAGAACACATAGACTATGGGAAAAATGCAGAAAGAAATAGCTAGTTAGCAGCAAGCTCTTTGCAAAAGCAAAAAAAAGTTGCAGAATAGTTTCTATACCCAAACACCATGATAACTTTGCAGCAGTCAGTGTGGCGAATTACATATGCAAACCAGTGAAACAGCTGAATTAATTTATCCCCATTTTTTTCTTAAAACACACTTTGCTGGGAGGAGGCCATATACTGCTTCATAGCCAGTCTTGAAACCTCACCTGAATGAGGATTCTTAGTGAGGGAACACTGTAGAACTGTAGAGAGACATCAGCACCAAATAAAAACCCGTTCTCATTCAACACCCAAACGCATGTATTTTCCAGCAAACACTTCTGGACTTTCAACAACAGCAGGAATCCTGGGCTTAATCCAAGGCCATCAATGCCAATTATAAGCATCCAACCAAAATGAAATCAGATTACTCAGACCTTCCCAGTCAATGCACCCCAGTAATACCCCATTTACATATTGAGAAAATGTTAAATGGCTCATAAACTTCAAATTATTTTCCAATAAACTTCCAGCAGGATGGAACTGCTAGTCCTTCAGCAGAAACTCCTCACACCACCAATTTGAAGTTTCATTTTCTGTCAGTCAGCACACAACGAACAAACAAAGTGTCTTCCCTCATCCCACCAAATAAAAAAGTAAGGCATATAATTTTGTTTGTGTTCCAGTGAGGAAATGTTACTGACAGGGCTTTATTCGTATCTAGGCTCACCATTGCACATTTCCAACAATCAAACATTTGGAGTAAACGCATCAAAGTAATTTAACACAATAATTGGACATTTTACATTTCAACATGGTCCCAGAAACACTGGGGTTGACGGGAGGATTTCACTCCTTGGGAAGAACATACAATTACAGGTACAAAAACTGAACTCCTCAGATGACAAATGCTTGCCTTTAGATAATATCTGTTCAAAATAAACGAGCAAGAGGTCAAATACAGTGCTTGGGCCATGTTCAGCATCTCTTCAGCCACCAAATTTTGCAATCATTGTTTTTCTTTGCTTGCCTCAGGTAGTGGAGGTTTAAGAAGAAAGAAACAGAACATGCTCAAATTAAACCTGCCATTGGTGTTATTGAGACACAAAATTTAGCTGAGGAAGGAAAAGGGCTCAGGACAGAGCCTTACAGCACCGTGTGTGTCATGGTGAGGGGGCAGAAAGAAAGCCATTGCTTAAGATGCTCTGGATACATTTCGTAAGCTCACCAGGTTGGACAAGGTTAAAGAAAAGACAGGTTTGCATTTATATGGCACTTTTCAAACATCAGATGTCTCAAAGCACATTACAGCCAATGAAGTACTTATTGATGCATAGTCGTTGTTGTAATGTAGGAAACACAGTAGCTAACTGCCACATATTAGATAATCCATTTTGTGTGATGTTGATTGCAGGATAGAATATTGGTCAGGAATTAACTCCACTGATCTTCTTCGAGGTAGTTCCGGAGGATTTTTTTACATCTATCTGAATAGAAGATGGGACCTTGGTTTAGCGCTCTTTCAAACTTAAAGGTAAAGTTTATTTATTAGTCACAAGTAGGCTTACATTAACACTGCAATGAAGTTAGTGTGAAAATCCCCTAGTCGCTACACTCAGCGCCTGTTCAGGTACAGAGGGAGAATTTAGCATGGCCAATGTACCTAACCAGCACATCCTTTGGACTGTGGGAGGAAACCGGACTACCCGGAGGAAACCCACACAGACACAGGGAGAATGTGCAAATTCCGCACAGACAGCGACCTAAGCTAGTAATTGAACCCAGGTCCTTAGTGCTGTGAGGCAGCAGTGCTAACCACTGTGCCATCCTAAAAGGTGGCGTCTTGGACAGTGCAATGTTCCCTCAGTGCTGCACTGGAGTGACAGCCTTAGTTCTTTTGTGCTCAAGTCCCAGATTGGAACACGAACCCAGAACTGTGCAATTCAGAGAAAAATGTGGTACTAACTTAGCGGTGGCTGACCCAGACATGGTACTGGTAAGGGTTGGTGCAGGACGCAGTGCCACAGGCTGCAGAGAAATGAAGGAGGGGCAATGCATTCCAAGCAGTCATGAAATCAGGGGAGGATAGGAAAGAAGATGGAGGGAAGCACATTCAAGATGAGGGCAGTGGATATGTTGGCATAGTGGGCAGGAGGAAAAGAGGAGAGAGTGTGTAGTGGAAGCAGAAACAATCAATCATTTCAAAACAAAACTGGAGAGACACAAGGGAAATAAACTTGCATGGCAGCAGGGATGGTATGGAAGAGCAAGGCTGACAGGGTCGCTCTAGAGAGCAGGCATGGGCTTGATGGGGCAAATGGCCTCCTTCTGTGCTGTAATGACTGAGTAGAGGCAGCGGAATGAACGGTCTAAGTCTTAGCAGGTAAGACATTGACAAAATCATTGCACGTCTTGCAGTGGGCTGAGCAGAATCATTTATGGTGATGACTGTTAGTGGAGAAGAAAAGGGACAAATTGTAAACCAGCATGATCTTGCAATGATGGGTTCTTTGATGAAGGACAATTAAATCCCATGGTGTTTAAATATGGCAGATATGGCAACACCATTCCCTGGAGCAAACCACGCAGCAACAAAATAGAAACACAAGTAAGTTGCGTTACACAAGTGAAAAATAAGTTTGGTAAGAGGAATTCTGATAATTCCGTGGATTAATCTACTGATTTGTTATTGAGAAATATGGTCAAAGGATCAATCCTCAGTCTAGGTGAATTTGCTCAAAATAGTCATGGTATCTCCAGTGAGTAGCAAATTTGAAGGACATGGTGATAAATGTGGCAATGGGCTGCTTGGAGGTTTAACCCCAAAACTAGTGGTCGTAGATAAAGTGGTCACTAATTAATCCAATGAGGAATTCTTAAGAAGCTTGTTCAGTTAAAATGTGGCACTTGCTACAGAATATTTCAAACAGAATTGATGAATTTGAGAGCTAGAAAAGTACAAGGAGAAAGGAATGGAAATTTCTGCAGATTTCGTGAGATGAAATAGGACGGGAAGAAGCTCAAGTGGAGCATAAACATGGGCAAAGATCAGTTGTGCCAAATCACCTGTTTCTGTTCTGATGAAAGGTCATCAGCCTGAAATTTTAACTCTATTTCTGTCCACAGATGCTGCTAGACCCGTTTTTCCAGCATCCACAGTATTTTGCTTTTTTATTGGCTTGGTTTCCATACTCTTCTACGTAATTTTAAATTACACAAATGTTGAACATATACAAAGACCTCCCTCTAGTCCATCTACACTGTCCTACACAATTATAACACATTCCACTCCACATAAAGGCAACTGATCTCTTGGCAGAGGCAGGGAACAAAAGTTAAAACTCAATGCAAATTTGATATTCCAAGCCATCCCTGCCTACGGTCTTGTACAAAATAGTGTGCCTAATCTACAATCCCACAACACCTCAAAATCCAACTGAAGTAACAGAACAAAAACAGAAAATGCTAGAAAATTTTAGCAGGTCTGACAGCAACTGTGGAGAGAGAGAGCAGAGTTAACAGGGGTTGTATGACCTTTTGTCAAGTAGAACATTGTCCACAGTCCTAAAATCACATAGATCTTCAGTGTCTGCAAAAATGCAGATTGCCCTCATCATCTACATCAGAATTGGTGAAAATGAAGAGCAATGGTCTCACTTGGCCCCTATGGGACACCACTGCTGACACAGCCAAACAAATTAAATCCATCCATAGTTACCTTCCGTCATCACATTTCCAGTTCTCAGTCTACTATCAACAATATCAGAAACTTGGATTTGTAGAGAAGTCTCACATGAAAACTTTTTACAAGTTCTTTGGAAATAAGTAGACACTGTGGGCAACTAGATGAAGTAGCAGTGAGTGACCATTTGGGAGATAATGACTATAAAACAGTTAGCCGAATTATGAAAAAAATATAGACCAGGTGTAGAAATTCTCAATTGGAGAAATACAATTTTATGAGGCCAAGAGGTGACTCGGCAAAAGTGGATTGGTTACAGATACTTTAAGGGAAATCAGTGACAGACCAGTTGGCAGCATTCAAAAACAGGATTCTATAAACACCGTGCAGACACATTCTAACAAACAAAAAAAGGGTGATCCTGCCCAATTTAGAGTCGCTTGGTTATCTGGAAGCATAAAGGGCAAGATAAAGAAGAAAAAAAAAGCTTTTGACAAAAAAAAACATTAAAAAGAGATTTTTGAAAATACAGGGGTGAAGTAAAAAAGACAACCAGGAAATCAAAGAGAGGATGTGAAAGAATATTGGTAGATAACATCAAAGAAACCCAAAGATGTTTTACCAATACATTAAGAGCAAGCGAATAACTAAGGAAAGTCTAGGGCCTATCAGAGATGTGTAAGGTAACATATGCACTTTGCAGAAGATGTGAGCAAAGCTCTTAATGAGCACTGTCTCTTCACAAAGGGGTGATGATGCAGACATTCAAGTTTAAGAGTGTGGGATATTAGATACAATAAGCATAATGAGGGCAGAGGTATTGGAGGTACTGACATCCTTGAAAGTGGATAAATCACCAGAGCCAGATGGATTGTATACCAAGCTGTGAAAGGAAGCCAGGGAGCAAATGACAGATGCCCTGAGGATTATTTTTCAGTCCTCACTAGATATAAACAAGGTACCAGAGGATTGGAGATCTGCGAACATTGTACTATTGTTTAAAAAGAGTGCACGAGAGAGGCCAAATAATTATAGGCGAGTCAGTCTAACTTTGGTAGTGGAAAAATTATTAGAATCAATTCTAAGAGCCAGAATTCAGTCACTTAGAAAGGCAAGGATTGATCAGACATAGTCAACATGGGTTTAAGGGAAAGTCACAAATTATTTGAGAAAGTAACATGGAGGATTGATAAGGGTAGTGCAGTGGATGTGGTCTACATGGATTTTAGTAAGGCATTGGACAAGATACCACATTGCAGACTGGTCAAAAAAGTAAAATCTCATGGGATATAGGGCAATGTGGCAGATTGAATCAAAAGTTGGCTCAGTGACAGGAAATAAAGGGTAATGATTGATGGATGATTTAGTAAATGCAAAGTAGTTTCAGTGGCATCCCACAGGGCTCAGTGTCGGGTCCCTTGCTGTTAGTGGTAAATATTCATGACTTGGGCTTAAATATTAGCGGTACGAATGGAAAATTTGCAGATGACACAAAAATTGACTGTGTAGTCTATCGTGAAGAGGATAGCTGTGGACTCCAGAATATCAATAGTTTGGTTGAGTGGGCAGAAAAGTGATAAATGGAAATCAATCCAGAGAAGTGTGAGGTTATGTATTTTGGGAATGCAAACAAAGCAAGGAAATACTACAATGGGAAGATAGTGAGAGGGGTAGAGGAAGTGAGAAATTTTGGAATGCATTATCAATCGAGGCGAGATTACAAAAGCAGGGGAGGCATGTTGGAGTTGTATAGAACTTTGGGAGGCCACAGCTGTCGTACTATGTGCAGTACGTCCTGTACACAAAAAGCAAGACAAATCCAACCCAGCCAATTACCGCCTAGTCTACTCTCGTTGATCAGTAAAATGATGGAAGGGGTCATTGACAGTGCTATCAAGCAGCACCTGCTCAGCAACGGCCAGTTTGGGTTTCACCAGGGTCGCTCAGCTCCTGAGCTCATTGTAGCCTTGGTTCAAACATGGACGAAAGAGCTGAATTCCTGAGGTGAGGTGAGTGTGACAGTCCTTGATATCAAGGCCGCATTCGACCAAGTATGGCATCAAGGAGCCGTAGCAAAACTGGAATCAATGGATATCAGGGGGCAAACACTCCGCTGGTTGGAGACATACCTGGTACATAGGAAGTTCGTTGTGGAAGGTCAGTCATCTCACCTCCAGGACATCCATATGGGTTGAAGTGAGGAATAAGAAGGGGGATATCACTTTGATAGGGTTGTACTATAGGCCCCAAAATAGTCGGCAGGGAATTGAAGAGCAAATATGTAAGGTGATTACAGATAGCTCCAAGAAAAATAGGATGGTAATAGTAGGAGATTTTAACTTTCCCAACATTGACTGGGACAGCCATAGCATTAGGAGCTTGGATAGAGAGAAATTTGTTGAGTGTATTCAGGAGGAATTTCTCATTCAGAATGTGGTTGACCCGACTAGAGAGGCAGCAAAACTTGACCTCCTCTTGGGAAATAAGGAAGGGCAGGTGACAGAAGTGTTTGGTGAGGAATCACTTTGGGACCAGTGACCATAATTCCATTAGTTTTAAGATAGTTATGGAGAATGATAGCTCTGGCCCAAAAGTTAAAATTCTAAATTGGGGCACGGTCAACTTTGATGGTATCAGGCAGGAACTTTCAACAGTTAATTGGGGGAGTCTGTGGGAAGGCAAAGAGATGTCTGGTAAGTGTGAGGCTTTCAAAAATGTGTTAACCAGGGTTCAGGGTAAGCACATTCCTCTTAGAGTGAAGGGCAAGGCTGGTAGAAGTTGGGAACCCTGGATGACTCGGGATATTGAGGCCCTGGTCAAGAAGGAGGTGGCACATGACATGCATAGGCAGCTGGGATCAAATGGATCACTTGAAGAGTAGAAAGGTTGTAGGAATAGAGTTAAGGGGGAAATCATTAGGGCTAAAAGGGGACACGAGATTCTTTTGGCAGATAAGGCAAAGGAGAATCCAAAGAGCTTCTACAAATACATAAAGGGCAAAAGAGTAACAAGGGAGAGAGTAGGGCCTCTTAAGGATCAACAAGATCATCTATGTGTGGATCCACAAGAGATGGGTGAGATCCTAAATGAATATTTCTCATCAGTATTCACTGTTGAGAAAAGCATGGATGTTAGGGAATTTGGGGAAATAAATAGTGATGTCTTCAGGAGTGTACATATAACAGAGAAGGAGGTGCTGGAAATCTTAAAGCGCATCAAGATAGATAAATCCCTGGGACCTGATAAAGTTTATCCCAGGACACTGTGGGAGGCTAAGGAGGAAATTGCAGGTCCCCTTGCAGAGATATTTGAATCATCGATAGTCACGGGTGAGGTGTCTGAAGATTGGAGAGTGGCAAATGTTGTGCCTTTGTTTAAAAAGGGCTGCAGGGAAAAGTCTGGGAACTACAGGTCGGTGGGCGTCACATCTGTAGTGGGTAAGTTGTTAGAAGGTATTTTGAGAGACAGGATCTGCAGGCATTTAGAGATACAAGGACTGATTAGGGACAGTCAGCACGGCTTTGTGAGTGGAAAATCATGTCTCTCCAATTTGATTGAGTTTTTTGGAGGGATAACCAAAAAGGTAGATGAGGGCAGTGCAGTTGATGTTGTCTACAGACTTTAGCAAGGCCTTTGACAAGGTACCACATGGCAGGTTGTTAAATCTCATGGGATCCAGGGTGAGGTAGCCAAATGGATACAAAATTGGCTTGATGACAGAAGTCAGAGGGTGGTTGTAGAGGGTTGTTTTTCCAAACTGGAGGCCTGTGACCAGTGGTGTGCCTCAGGGATCGGTGCTGGGTCCACTGTTATTTGTCATTGATATTAATGATTTGGATGAGAATTTAGCAGGCATGGTTAGTAAGTTTGCAGATGACACCAAGATTGGTGGCATAGTGGACAGTGAAGAAGGTTATCTAGGATTGCAATGGGATCTTGATCAATTGGGCCAGTGGGCTGACGAATGGCAGATGGAGTTTAATTTAGATAAATGTGAGGTGATGCATTTTGGTCGATCGAACCAGGGCAGGACTTACTCAGTTAATGGTAGGGCGTTGGGGAGAGTTATAGAACAAAGAGATCTAGGGATACAGGTTCATAGCTCCTTGAAAGTGGAGTCACAGGTGGACAGAGTGGTGAAGAAGGCATTCGGCATACTTGGTTTCATTGGTCAGAACATTGAATACAGGAGCTGGGCGCTTTGTTGAAGTTGTACAAGACATTGTTACGGCCACACTTGGAATACTGTGTACAGTTCTGGTCACCCTATTATAGAAAGGAAATTATTAAACTAGAAAAAGAGTGCAGAAAAGATTTACTAGGATACTACTGGGACTTAATGGTTTGAGTTATAAGGAGAGGCTGGATAGACCGGGACTTTTTTCCTCTGGAGTGTAGGAGGCTTGGGGGTGATCTTATTGAGGTCTATAAAATACGGAGGGGCATAGATCAGCTGGATAGTCAATATCTTTTCCCCAAGGTAGGGGAGTCTAAAACTAGAGGGCATAGGTTTAAGGCAGTAGTTCCCAAACCTTTTTCACTGGGCCACACTTTCGGAATAAAAATTTGCTCGCACCACACCGAATCTTTTATTGATAAGAAATACATTTAAAAACAAAAAAAAACTCCTAGCAGTGCTTGATTCATAACATAGAACACAACTACTTTATAATATCATGGGACATCCAGAAAGTATAAAACAATGCTTGTTTAAACCATGTTTAAATGTTTTTTTGATTGTCCTTGAATCTTCCCGCCACACTTGCCATCCTCTCCCGCCGCACCAGTGTGGCGCGCCGCACCCTTTGGGAACCACTGGTTTAAGGTGAGAGGTCAGAGATACAAAAGGGTTTAGAGGAGAAACATTTTCACACAGAGGGTGGTAAGTGTCTGGAACAAGCTGTCAGAGGTAGTAGTAGAGGCGGGTACAATTTTGACTTTATGAAAGTGCTTAGACAGTTACATGGGTAAGATGGTTTTAGAGGGATATGGGCCAATCATGGGCAATTGGGACTAACCTCGGGGCTAAAAAAAAGGGCCGGCATGGACAAGTTGGGCCGAAGGGCTCATTTCCATGCTGTAAACCTCTATGACTGCAGGAGTCCCTCAAATCTTCAGCTGCTTCATCAATGACCTTCCCTCCATCATAAGGTCAGAAATGAGGATGTTCGCCGATGACTGCACAATGTTCAGCACCATTCACAACTCCTCAAGATACTGAAGCAGTCCATGTTCAAATGCAACAAGATCTGGACAATATCCAGGCTTGGGCTGACAGGTGGCAAGTAACATTCGTGCCACACAAATGCCAGGCAATGACCATCACCAATAACAGACACTCTAACCACTGTCCCTTGACATTCAATGGTGTTATCATCACTGAATCCACTACTGTCAACATCTTTGGGGTTACCATTAACCAGAAACTCAACTGGGCTCATCACAAAAACACAGTGGCTACAAGAGCAGGTCAGAAGCTCGAGTAACTCACCTCCTGACTCCCCAAAGCCTATCCACCATCTGCAAGGCACAAGTCAGGGGTGTGATGGAATACTTCCCACTTGCCTAGATGGGTGCAGCTCCAACAACACAAGAGCAGACACCAATCAAGAGCTTGACACCATCCAGGACAAAGTAGCCCGCTTGATTGTCAACACATCTACATTCAATCCCTCCACCACCGACACTCAGTACACAATGCTGCTACTATCTACAAGATGCACTGAAGCAATTCACCAAAAACCCTTAGACAGAACCTTCCAAACCCACAACCACTTCCATCTAGAAGGACAAGGGCAGCAAATACATGGGAACACTACTACCTGCAAGTTCCCGTCCAAGCCACTCACCATCTTGACTTGGGAATATATCGCCATTCCTTCGCAGTCACTGGGCCAAAATCCTGGGATTCCCTAACAGCATTGTGGGTCAACCCACAGCACGTGGACTGCAGCGATTCAAGGAGACAGCTCACCATCACCTTCTCAAGGACAACTAGAGATGGGCAATAAATGCTGACCAGCCAGTGACACCCATGTCCCATGAATGAATTTTTAAAAAGTTTTGGTTGCCACATTATAGGAAGGACGTGATTGCATTGGAGGTGGTGTAGAGGAGATTCACCAGACTGCTGCCTGGGATGGAACTTTTTAAGTTACAAAAAGAGGCTGGAAAGACTTGGATTGCTTTTGATGGAGCAGAATAGGCTGAGAAGTGACCTGATTGAGATGCACAAGATTATGAGGGCATGGACAGAGTGGATAAGGAGCAGCTGTTTCCCTTAGTTGAAGGGTCAGTCACAAGGGGGACATAGGTTCAAGGTGAGGGGCAAGAGGTTTAGGAGGAATGCAAGGAAAAACCTTTTTACCCAGAGGATGGTGTCGGTCTGGAATGCACTGTCTGGGAGGGTGGTAAGATACCTGGATGAGCACTTGGCACATCATAATATTCAAGACTATGGGCCAAGTGTTGGTAAATGGGATTAGTTGGGAGGTCAGGTGTTTCTCGCGTCAATGCAGACTCAATAGGCCAAAAGGCCTCTTTCACATTGCATGATTCTATGTCCACAGGTCTCTGAAGGTGACGGAATAGGTGGACAAGGTGGTAAAGAAGGAATATGGAATGCTTTCCTTTATTACACAGGATATAGAGTACAAAAACAGAAATGTAATGCTGGAACTGTATAAAATGCTAGTTAGGCCAAAGCTGAGATTTTGCGTAGAGTACAGAAGAGATTCAAAAGAATGCTGGAAAATCACAGCTGTGAGGAAAGATTAAGCAGGCCAGGATTGTTTTGCTTAGAACAAGAGGCCAAGGAGTGACTTGACTGAGGTGTACAAATTATGAGGGGCCTAGATAGAGTGGATAGGAAAGGTTTGTTTACCGCAGTTGAGAGGTCAATTACCAGACAGCACAGATTTATGGTGATTAGTGTAGAATTGGAGAGGATATTAGGAGAAACGTTTTCATCCAGAGTGGTAGGTGTCTGGATTGGTGGTTGAGGCAGCAACCCTCAACTCATTTAACTGGATCTGCAACTGAAGTGCTAACCTGCAAGGCTACGGAAAGGTGGAATTAGAATTGGCAGCTAGTTTTTTCAGTCAGCGCAGACTTGAAGGGCTGAATGGCTTCTTTCTGGGGCATAACGTTTCTATGTCTACTAGGCTTCCCTCATCCACTGTCTTTGTGACCTAAAAACAAAAATCAAATTTGAAAGGACAGTCATTTTAGAAAGTCATATTGGGTAACCCTCACATGTACCTGCCTATATACAAGCCACATATGGTATCCCAGATGATTCCCTCTTGCATTCTTCCTATTATCAATGTCAAACTAATGGACCTGTATTTGTCACTTTTGTATGATGAGTCTTTTCAGTCTTCGTAACTGTCCTCAAGTACAGAAAGTTATTAAAAGCATGGACCAGGGACTTAGACAGCAGTGGGCGCATCTCCCCGAGCATGCTCACATGGACAGCTTTGTTTCAACTTTAATATATGTGAAAACATATGTTCTTTTGCCTGAAACTATAATGTGGATTTCCCAGTGTGAAGAGGCTTCCCCATTATTCTAAGCGAGATCTAAACTCCATTACTTCCATCTAGCTCTAAGAAATTTGTTCGTCAAATCCAATTTCCACCAGGATGGCAAATCTATTCACTTGAGTCAGCATACCACAAATGTATTACACTTCTCAGCAAATCCCAAGGTATTCCAAGATTAAGATTTCACTAAAACATAATTGGCATTTATAACTTTCCTACTATGGCCTTTGAAAAATGCCCAATAAGTGTTTGAACTCCTAGATTTTGGTACCGCTGTACAACCTGTTCAAATTCTGATATTAATTACAATATCATTGCCTTCTGACATGCAATGGTAATACGGCTTACTCGAAGATAAATCTGGCAACATTTAACAAATTTCAGAGTCCAAACAATGATTGTGCTACTTTTTGCATATCGCTTGATAACACATTAACCAGATAACTAGGAATCACCAGCATGAATGCGACTATAAATGCAAGTACATATCAACTGGATTGATAAGGCATACACAGGATTCATTATCAACTCACTTGATAAAACAGAACCAAATCACCTCATTTCAAATCCACTACTAATTTATCCACCATGCAAAGTTTGTTGACTGCTGAACGTGAACAGTTCAAGTCATACAATATGGGCCAAAGTATTGTTTAGTACAGCAAGATCAGCTTGAGGTGATGAATGCCAAAACACTAAATGCATCCAGCGATACATTGCATACTAGGTATTATTTTTCAAACATATTAAATAACATCTTTGAGGTAGCCTCAAACAAACAGGTTTTATGTGGCTGCATTCAATCTCATCACATACAAGCATCTGATACTTCTCCAAATTGTAGATGTTATTAGCTGTACACAACATGGGAACCCTTTAACATGAGCTTTCATTTTCCCGCCCTCTGGGGAAACTCCTAACCTTTATTTAGCCTGCAAAAATTGAAGCAGATTGTATAAGAAACTCAATATCTGGGAAGTACAAGCATTTATCTATCTCCAACTACTCGTGTAATAACCCAGTAGTGTACAAACAAACTGCACAACTTCAGTAAGCTTGGTTTTCTTTCTGATCTAAAAATGATGCAGCCTTCAGAAAACTATTGCTCGCTCGCCATGTTTCAACAAAGTGCAACTAAACCTCAATAACAATGCAAACACACAATTTAGAACCACTGACATTTTTCTTTCCAAGTGAGAAATGATAACGATGGAAAATGAACATTTTCCCGACTTCAGACATTTCTCCCCCAAAATATCAGAAACAAGCACTCCCGGGCAAGATACAAAATAGCCTAACTGGGAGACAACATTCTCTCTGCTCTACCCTGAGGAGGCCATTAAGAACTAGATTAAAACCAGGCAAACACTTAATTCACATCAAGTCTTTAAAAGACAAGGGAAAATTACTGTAAAGACAACTACATGTTAATGTAATTAACATCATGTAATTAATGTCATGTAATGTAAATAATGTTCAGTCCAGTAAATAAGATTCATTCTCAAACCACTTGATTGCTGCTATAGAAAATGGAAGTAACTAAATAACTAAAATTTCAAATCCACTATGACTTGATCCATGACGCAAAGTTTGTTGACTCAAAAGTGGATAGTGCTTAACATTTCAAGTCATACAAAGTGGGGCAAAAGTATTATAGAAACAAAAAAAAATGCTGGCTAAACTCAGCAGGTCTGGCAGCAACTGTGGAGAAAGAAACTGAGCTAATGTTTCAAGCCCATATGACTCTTCTGCAGAACTGAAGGATAGTTGGAGAGGGAGGTGGAGCAGGATAGGAGGTCAGGAATGGGTCAGAGACAAGGAGAGATTAAGATGTCATGGACACAAGACAAATTCTGCCCCTTTTCCATTCTCCTCTCCAATTATGTAATTCATTACATTTCTATCCCTCTTTACTTCTGTAGAAGAGTTATATGGACTCAAAACATTAACTCTTTTTCTTTCTCCACAGATGCTGTCAGACCTGCTGAGTTTATCCAGCAAATTCTGTTTCTATTTCAGATTTCCAGCACCTGCAATATTTTCTTTTTATTGGGGCAAAGTATTGTTTAGTAGTGAGATCAGCTTCAAATCCAAATTTCAAAATGTGAACGAGTCACATACTCGCTGGACAATATCTTTATTTTCAAAAAACATTTTTAACATTCACCTCCAGCAGCTGGAACTACATTTTGCTATTTTTTTTTGTTATTACAACTGAAGTTCAATCTCCAAGAACAAAATTAGCAGACAGAACTGTTTGTGCCTTCAAATTCAGCAATAAATTGTGGGAGAGATTTCAAAAGAAATAGTTTAAGGGGACAGTGTGACATTATGGGTTAGTATACTGGTCTTTTACTTCTTGGATGGTGATCTGAATCCAACCAATACTGATCAGATAAACATAACCAGTCATTCATTGAGCAGTAGGTTTGGACAGTCTCACTTCAATCCATAACTGGGCACCACTAAATTGCTCAAGTATCAACATGTAATAGGATAGTTAGTGTGAAAAATACCACACTTGCAGAAACACAGTGCGTTTCCAAGCTCACAGCCACGCGTTTCCAAGCATTTGATGCTAACTCCAGGATTTTGAGTTCGCATCATTTTGATTCCTAAAAAAAGGCACCTTAGCACTAACGCAATATATTTAAATAAAAGCTAAGTATTGCATTGGCTGAAATCTGAAACAGAAAATGCTGGAAAATGTCAGCAGGTCTGACAGCACGAGAGAGAATCAAGCCAATGTTTTGAGTCCGACGAAGGGTCATCCAGACTTGAAATGTTGGCTCTATTCTCTCTCTACAGATGCTGCTGAGATTTTCAAGCATTTTCTATTTTTGTGACAACATATTTAAATGCTGGTGTAAAGATAAATATTTCTCAATCATACTTCACAAGGTATATTAAGTTGAGGTGCAATACCAATGACACTGTAAACAACTAACACACCATCTTAGCATAGATCTGAGATACCAACTATTTTCCCTATCTGTATTTCTTCTTTTGGTCCACTGCATCATTCTTCGTCAACAGCAACTTCCATTAGTTTACCAGCTAATAGAAGACAAAGCACTACTTTGTTTTCATGCTTTCCAAGGCCAAGTTCTTGAATCTAAGGTGGGCAAAATAAAAGCAATATTCTTTCTGCCATAAATAAATGTGACTATAGTGAGAGATGAGAATTGTGCAATTACTAGCATATAAAGAAATACAGAAAATTGAAGATTTTCCCCCCAAATCTATATTCTTTTTCTAGTGAGCTATGGGTGGATACACCAGTGTCGTACCAACCCATGTTGATCAGGAAGATCCACCAAGCTCTACTGCCTCATCGGTATTGATCTCAGCTTGCATTCTCCATACAAACAGTCGCAATGTGTCCCCAGGTTTTATTTTGCCATTAAGTGATCAAAGAACCAGGTTTTATTTTGCCATCAAACAAACTAGTCAGCAAAGAAAGCTCCTGACCACAATCGATTGCCCGCTTGTCGGGCTGGATGTCAGGCTAGGACTTGGCTGCAGTGCCTTTCTCCTCCACCATTCCTCTCCCCAAACAATTCACATGGCGATCAACCAAGGCAGGGTAGCCAGAGAGCAGCCAGCACCTGTGTGGAACACGCGGTCTAAAAAAAAGAGGTAATTTTAATAAAAAGCCAGCATTTGGTTTAGGGGCGGGATCTTTAAAAAAAGGAGGCAATTTTAACAAAAAGCAGGCATTTGGTCCGGGGGGTGGAGGGAATCAGCTATGCAAACCCCCCGCCCCCCTTGTAGCATTTGCTTCCTCGGGCTGTGCAGTTGCATGCACATCCTCCCTCTTGTCTGAACTGCTTGCTGCAGGAGCAGCAAACCAGCAGCTTCCCCCCCACCCCCTTCTGGGCAAGATAGCCTTCAGATTCATTGCTGTAATTGGTGCTGCCGGCTGGAATGTATGTGCTCAGGGCTCAGGAGAGGGTCGTTCCACAATCCCGGACCGGATTCCTCCTCCTCTCTCAGCTCCTGGAACGGATCGTCTGAACCTTTTCCCTCCTCCTCCTCTCCCTCAACACGAGCTCAACACCCACAACCGCCCCCCCCCCCCCTCCCAGTCTGGGCTGACTGGACGAGACGTCTCCAACCGCCACCATCGCCTCACATTTAAACCCCTACCCCACACAAAAAACAAATAAAGTCACCCTAGATATTTTCCACATTTTTTTTTAAAGGGGAGGGATGGGTGTGGGGAAATAAATTGAAGTGTTTTGAAATGCAACGGCTTGGAAGAATTAAAAATGGACCAATTTTTATAAAATATATATATATATATACACATATGTGCGCACGCCGAATGTCCTTGAGGGTAGATTTGCTTTAATTTTATACAACTCCCCCCTATCAAACCAACGGCTGAGAGAAACCCATTGAAAATGCACCATACATTTACTAATGAGGATTTATTTCACTCCCGAACACGAGCCATTTGTTGCACCGAATTTAAAATAAAACGGTGCTTGGATGTTTTAATGCATTTTGTTTTCTTTTACGATTTAAAGAGATTTTTTTAATCTCTTTCAGACCGGAGCACACCTCGCGGATTTTTTTTGTTTCCCACCCCCCCACCTCAGATTTTTTTGTCGCCCTCGAGTCCGCCATTATTACATTCAGCCATCCTGCGTGAGGCGCCCACACTCACTCACACACACACACCCCTCATCCCCTCCCGCCACAAAATCACAACCGTCGTCGCAATTCAGCAACTGAACGCAGAAGGAGAATTTCTCACCGCTGCAGGCCGTTTGATCAGCTCGATTCGAAGGCGGAAAAAGTGCAGAAATACCTACGCCACGGCTGCTAAAGAGAGACACACAGCAGCAGCAGCTCCAGATGTCGGCCGTTCCGCTCAGGATCCGATACCTCGCTTTCCAGCCAGCAGCTACAAACTGAGCGCTCCGCCTGATTGACAAGAGAGGGGGGAGGGGAGCATGGATTGACAGCGAAAAGGGCGGTCACTGGGCGGGGCCTACCCTTTGATTGACGGCGGAGGGGCGGCCACTGGGCGGGACCGACCATTTGATTGACAATGGAGGGGCGGCCAAAGGGGGAGGAGCGAGGCCTTTGATTGACAGGGGCAGCGGCGGTTCGAGGGAAGGGAGGGATCTTTCGATCGATAGGGCGACGGGCGGCCAATGAAGAAGCGGCGAACGTTTGATTGACAGGGAAAGGGGAGGGGGCGGGACCCCGAATTGTTTGATTGACAGCGAAGGGGGCGGGTGAGGAAGGTGGAGCAGGTCGTTTGATTGACAGGAAAGGATGAGGGCAAGAAGGCAGCGGGCGCTTGGGCTAAGGGGTGGAGCCAGATCTGACTGACAGCTGGGAGGCGGGCCGCCCCCGTTGGGGTGAAATGACAAAAGGAGGTGGGGGAGGGGTAGAAGCGGATTGGAACCAAACAAAACCCATCTCCTGAGCACGCGCAGAATGCGCCCGCCCGCTTCTTATTTTATTGTTTCACGGGAAAAGTAATCTTGGAGCGTTTAACCAGAAAAAAAAACACGCGGTCAGCCACTGAAAAAAAAGCGGTGGCACACATGTAGAATTGAAAATCCGCACCCAACATGTCTTTTTAAAAACAAGAGAAATATTAATTTAATATAATCCCCACCTCCACACCTGGAGGTGAAATAAGCAAACTACTGGAGAAGCCAGCAATTCTGTATGAAGAGTCTCATTGAACTCCAGCATTTTATGTTTTTACTCCAATCCAAGCCTGCCCTTAATGGCCTCCTCAACGCACTAGCAGTCTTCCCTCACACCATCCCATGTGGTTAAACTAACAATTTCATGGAATAACAGCTCAGGAAGTTTGGCAGGAGAAGCCATTCACCAGAATCCATGCTCCCATCGTAGACCCCTCTCCTCCTCCACCCAATTTGATTGCCCACGATGACATTGGGCTCTTTAAAACCATTTCCAGACTGGCCAAAGCCACTGTACAGGCACCCAACATTCGTTAGGTCACGAGATCACCCAGGCTGCAGTCCAAACAGTAACTGCTGGATTGTCTGCTGACCAAAGATTTTTTTAGCATATCTTCACACCCACCCTGTTTTACCTTTTGAGAATATTGGGGGAAGTAGTATTTTCATTTTTTAATTTATTATTAGTGTCAAAAGTAGATTTACATTAACATGCAATGAAGTTACTGTGAAAATCCCCGAGTGGCCACACTCTGGCACCTGTTTGGGTACACCAAAGAAATATTTAGCGTGGCCAATGCATCCAACCAGTACGTCATTTGGACTGTGGGAGGAAACCAGAGCACCCAGAGGAAACTCATGCAGACACGGGAGAATGTTCAAACTCGGCACAGACAGTGACCCAAGCCGGCCGGCAATTGAACCCGGGTCCCTGGCACTGTGAGGTTGCAATGCTAACCACTGTGCCAACAGGTGGAAGAATTCCTGTTGAACTGCATTGAATGCTCCTTCCATGGCCAACAAGTCCTAGCGTTAGTCTCGAACCTGGATTTTCTGATCAACACCGGTGCCCCGCAAGACTGTGTTCTCAGTCCCCTATTATGTTCCTTATACACTTACGACTGTGGCCAAATTCCCTTCCAATTCGATTTTCAAGTTTGCTGACGACACCACCGTAGTGGGTCAGATCTCAAACAATGATGAGACACAGTACAGGAATGAGATAGAGAATCTGGTGAACTGGTGTGGCAACAATAATCTCTCCCTCAATGTCAACAAAACAAAGGAGATTGTTAACGACACCAGGAACTGTAAAGGGGAACATGCCCCTGTCTACATCAACGAGGATGAAGTATAAAGTGTCGAGAGCTTCATGTTTTTAGGTGTCCAGATCACCAACAACCTGTCCTGGTTCCCCCCATGCCGACACTACAGTTAGGAAAGTCCACCAACGCCTCTACTTTCTCAGAAGACTAAGGAAATTTGTCAGATACAACTCTCACCAACTTTTACAGATGCACCATAGAAAGCATTCTTTCTGGTTGTATCACAGCTTGGTATGGCTCCTGTTCCACCCAAGACTGCAAGGAACAAAAAAGGTTGTGAAGGTAGCCCAATCCATCACGCAACCCAGCCTCCCATTCATTGACTCTGTCTACACATCCCGCTGCCTCAGCAAAGCAACCAGCATAATTAAGGACCCCACACACCCCGGACATTCTCTCTTCCACCTTCTTCCTTCGGGAAAAAGATACAAAAGTCTGAGGTTACGTACCAACCGACTCAAGAACAGCTTCTTCCCTGCTGCCATCAGACTTTTTAATGGACTTCCCTTGCATTAAGGTGATCTTTCTCTACACCCTAGCTATGACTGTAACAGTACATTCTGCACTCTCTCATTTCCTTCTCTATGAACGGTATGTTTTGTCTGTATAACGTGCAAGAAATAATACTTTTCACTCTATGTTAATACATGTGACAAAATCACATTTTGAACAGAAAATACACTAAACTAAGTTGAAAGAAGTGCAAGTAAATCATTGTTTCACTTGGAAGGAATGTTTGGGACATTAGACAGTGAGAAGGGAGGAAGTGAAAGGCCAGGTGTTGCATGTCCTGCACTTGCACAGAAAGGTACTGTAGGAATGGAGGGGGTGTTTGTTGTGACTGACAGAACTAGGGTGTTCGGAGGGAATTCTGAAAGGAGAGAACAGGGGATGGTGGGTTTCATGGTTGCATCACACTGAAGATGGCAGAAATGGCAGAGGATGATCTGTTGACTATGGAGGCTGGTGAGTGGAAGGTGAGGATCCTATTATGGTTCTGGGAGGAAAGGGAAGGAGTGAGAACAGAAATGCGTGAAGTGGATAGAACACAGTGGAGCACCCTGTCAACCATGCTGGGTGGGAATCCTTGGTTGAGGAAGAAGGAAGACATATCAATACGCTGGTGTGGAAGATTGCATCATCAGAACAAAAGCAATAGGGACAGAGTAACTGGGAGAATGAAATGGAGTCCTCCAAGGAAGTAGGATGTGCGATAGTGTAATTGAGGTGGTTGTGGGATAGCTTTCAGCTATCAGCTAATAAATGCTACAAACACATGGATAGCTATCTCAATTGAAAAAATAAAATACTGTACATGCTTGAAATCTGAAATAAAACCAAAAATTGCTGGAAATACTCGGCAGGTCAGTTAGCATCCAAAGAGAGCAACAGAGTTAATGTTTCATCTGACTGTTCTAAAAGATTCCTTCAACCTTGCTACTGTCAAAGCAGAATGTGCTGGAGCTCTATCCCATTAATGAACAAACCTGGTCCCCAATAAACCTGGTCCCCAAACAAACCCATTATTAAACAAACCTGGTCCCCAAAACAAACCTATTATTAAATAAACCTGGTCCCAAACAAGCCCATTAATGAACAAACCTGGTCCCCAATAAATCTGGTCCCTAAACAAACCTATTATTAAACAAATCTGGACCCCAATAAACCTGGTCCCCAAACAAACCCATTATTGAACAAATCTGGTCCCTAAACAAACCCATTATTAAACAAATCTGGTCCCAAACAAACCTATTATTAAACAAACCTGGACCCCAATAAACCTGGTCCCCAAACAAACCCATTATTGAACAAAACTGGTCCCCAAAAACAAACCCATTATTAAACAAACCTGGTCCCAAACAAATCTATTATTAAACAAACCTGGTCCCCAATAAACCTGGTCCCCAAACAAACTCATTTTTAAACAAACCTGGTCCCCCAAACAAATCCATTATTGAACAAAACTGGTCCCCAAAAACAAACCCATTATTAAACAAACCTGGTCCCAAACAAATCTATTATTAAACAAACCTGGTCCCCAATAAACCTGGTCCCCAAACAAACTCATTTTTAAACAAACCTGGTCCCCCAAACAAATCCATTATTGAACAAACCCATTATTGAACAAACTTAGTCCCCCACACAATCCCTTTTGAAAGCCACAATTGAACCTACCTCCACCAGATTGTCAGACAGTATATTCAAGGTCCTAACCACTCACTGCATTTAAAAAAAGCTTTTCCTCATGTTGCCATTGTTTCTTTTGCCAATAATCTTAAATAGTGTGTTCTGCTTCTCAACCATTCCACCAATGGGAACAGTTTCTCTACGTCTGTCTTCATGATTTTAAATGTCGCTATCAAATCTCTATTTAATCTTCTCTTCGCCAAGGAAAACAATCTCAACTTCTCCAATTATCTACGTAATGAAGCTCCTCATCCTGGAATCATGTGAATCTTTTCTGTCTCCTCTCTAATGTTTTCATAATCTTTCTAGAGTGTGCTGCCGAGAACTGGACACAATACTCCAGTTGAGACCAAACCAGTATTTTACACAGATTTATCATAACTTCCTTGCTTTTGTACTCTTAATAAAGCTTAGGATCCTCTATGCTTTATTAACTGATTTCTCAACCTATCCTGCTACCTTCAATGATATATTCATCCTATTGATGGCGGCAATTCACAGGCCGGTACATGAAGAGATAGGGAAAACCCCAAATTCAAGAATTTAAATCTCACCCATTTCTCAAGGTGGAATTTTCCAGACCCACCAGCAGCAGGTTTCATGGCGGGCAGGAGCAGAAAATTCAAGAGACCCAAAGTCGGATTTCTGCTGGTGGGAAAACAAGTTGGAATTTTCCCCTCGCCACTTTCATGGTGGGTTGGATTTCCCGCTGATCCATGTTGGGAACCTATGTGCATGCATTAACGTGTCATGAATACTCATTAAAAACACATGTTTCCTAAACTAAGTATTATTAACACAGTCTGATTAGAAATCCACAGACCATTATTAAATATTGATTATGCATCTTTAATGTTCCAGAAACTGGCTTATTCCCACCTTTGCATGACCTTGTCCATGTTTAATGTCCTTGATCTATCCTTCGAAGGCAATCTGTTCATCAGTTATGAGATCATTGTAATAGTCAATAATTAGTGATTCATTTTGAGACTGAAGGGTGGCGGTGATGATGTTGGTGCACAAGTAACCGGCTTGTTTCACAAGCATATATTATCCATGTATTACTTCAACAGAATTGTCGACCTATTTAAAATACTTTAAGTGGGGTAATCCTGCATTCAAATAAACCACAAAGGAATATCACACACATTTGTGAAAGTTTAGTTTGTTAATATTGCCAAGAGTGAAATAGTGTGGTGTTAGAATAAGAAACAATTTGAAACAAATCCAAGAAATGCATTCTTATGTTAATAGATTACCACAAAATTTCACTTAACTACCTCTGAACTTGTGAATGGACGGCTTAATTCTGTTTATTAGTATGATGTTCAAAAACATTTGGGCAGAATTCTATCAGGTCCCTGTCAACGGGTTCAATGACAGGCCAGGGAGGGAGGGAATTTGGCAGTAGGCACAAAATTGGTTTCAAGCTGACATGAAATGATGATGGGATCTTCCGATGCTGCTTGCCTCGTTATTTCCTCCAGAGACTGATGTGAAAACGATTTGCATTCCACTAATGGAAAGCAAATGAGGCCTGACCGGAATCTTCCCCCACATCTAATTCTTCACGCTTTCAGAGGGAAAACATGCCAGTCCAGAACATGTTTGGACCTGTGTGGCGTGCAAAAGCGGGACTTACCTTCAGAAGGTCTTGAGCAGCTCATAGACATTTGAGGGGAAGGTGGAGATCTCCAGCTACCGGAACCTGGAGCGCCATGTGCAGCACAGGGTGATTGGAACTCCATCCACTTGGGTCATCTGCCAGGTGTGAAGAGGCAGGGGGGTGGGGGTATCCAGGTTTGAAGGGGTTTTGGGATGGAGGGGGAGGTGTCCAGGTGTGAAGAGGTGGGTGAGGGTGATGTCCAGGTTTGTGTGTGGGGGCGGGTGCAGGTTTGAAGGACATCGGGGAGGCGGGTTGCCCATGTGTGAAGAGGTGGGGGTGTGACCAGGTGTGAAGGGACATCAAGGAAGGGAATTGGAAGATTCCCAGGTGCGAAGAGGCGATGAGGAATGTCCAGATTTGAAGGGGCTCACATGGGGTTGGGGGGGGGGAGGGGTGGTGGTCAATGGACTCAATTGTTGACTCATGGGGAATGAACTCAGGATAGGTGTATTATGAGAGAATGGTGAGGGTTATAGGGGCAACAGGGAGCCAATAGGGTGGGAAGGTGAAGGTGTGACGATGTCACATGAAAGAACGCTGAGAGTCGTTGTTGGGGACGCAGAGGTACACATGGACTCGGAGCGTGGGCAAGAGGAGGGCGGGTAGGTCAATGGTTACGGGGATGGGATTCTCAGGGAGGAAGGTACATGAACATTGACTTGTATGTTGTCAAAGGCGTAGAGAGAGAGTTGGACGGTAACAGTGGGGAGATCAAATGCAATGCCAGGACGGTCAGTGGTAATTGGGGGAAAGGGCACGGTGACAGGAGGAGAGGAGTCAGAGCTGGAGACCATAAAGAATGTAACTACCACCATTGCTGGTCTGGATGAAACTGGTCTGGATGTTTACCCCAGTCCAACGCCAGCATCTCCACATCTGGATGAAACTAAGCAGAGCCTTGTGTTGGAGATCTCAAGATGCTGCATGGGAGGAGGGTCATCTCAGCTGGACAACTGAAAAGGAACCCAGCAGACAGTCTTGACATTGCTAGGGACCTGGGACATGAAAATTTGATGGATAAAGCAGAGAAAGTCTGAAGGACCATGCTGAAACAAGACAGCAGACATTATTGAAGTGAAAGTGATTATATTTACATAAGTTCTTAATGTAACAATCAATTGCTCATCTGTGCAACCAGGTGTGATCAATATTTTTGATTTTCTTTGGCCTGCTACTTCTTCCATGTTCTTCCACAACATCCGCAGCATAAGTGGAGGGAGCCTACTGACTAGTTGGCACTGTTGCCTTGGATGACTTTAGCAGCCAGCCTCTGGAGAGCCAAAGCCTGGATAGAGGGCTGTCCTCCTGTGAGTCAGCTGCTCCCCTCCTGTGAGTCAGCTGCTCCCCTGCAGCCACAGGGGACAAGATTGAAGTGGTTACTGGCAGAGGGAATTCAGAAGGGCCAGATAACCTTTGAGATTCCTAAGTGCATGAGCCAGGGGTGTCCAGCTGCTGCTCCTCCTCCCTTAGGGTTTTCAAAGGCTGTGGCCTGACTTCTTGACAGGAGTCCCCAACAACGACTCTCAGCACTCTTTCATGTGACATCGTCACACCTTCACCTTCCCACCCTATTGGCTCCCTGTTGCCCCTATAACCCTCACCATTCTCTCATAATACACCTATCCTGAGTTCATTCCCCATGAGTCAACAATTGAGTCCATTGACCACCGCCCCTCCCCCCCCCCCCCGCCCCCAACCCCATGTGAGCCCCTTCAAATCTGGACATTCCTCATCGCCTCTTCGCACCTGTGAATCTTCCAATCCCCTCCCCTGATGTCTCTTCACACCTGGTCACACCCCACCTCTTCACACATGGGCAACCCCCCTCCCCGATGTCCTTCAAACCTGCCACCTGGAGTGAGGTCTAAATGCCTCTCATGTAGCCACTGCAGAAGCTCCCCCATGGCTACCAGAGTGGAGATGATGTGGAGATGCCGGCGCTGGACTGGGGTGAACACAGTAAGAAGTCTCATAACACCAGGTTAAAGTCTAACAGGTTTATTTGGTAGCAAATACCATAAGCTTTCGGAGCGCTGCCCCTTCGTCAGATGGAGTGGAAATGTGCTCTCAAACAGTGCAAACAGACAAAATCAAGTTGCAGAATACTGATTAGAATGCGAATCCTACAGCCAGCCAGGTCTTAAAGGTACAGACAATGTGGGTGGAGGGAACATTAAACACAGGTTAAAGAGATGTGTATTGTCTCCAGACAGAACAGCTAGTGAGATTCTGCAAGCCCAGGAGGCAAGCTGTGGAGGTTACTGATAATGTGACATAAATCCAACATCCCGGTTTAGGCCGTCCTCATGTGGAGTGCAGGTCTATGTGCATCTCCTGCAGAATCTGCTGGCCTAGAATTTCCATGGAGTCCACCAACCTGCCCATGGAGACCTTGATGGACACACAGGTTGGCACCACTTCATCAGACAGCAGGCAGACAGCCTCCTTTGAGTCCCATGCCACCCTGTTGAGGACCTCTGCCTGATATTCCTTTGCCCCTTGCTGACTCTCCACCATTAGTTGGAAGGCCGGTTCTAGAGGCCTGTCATTGGACTCGGACCTCACAGATGCCTCTTCCCCAGCACTCCTTTGAATGCCAGAGCGCTCGGCTGACCCTGCCTCCTCCTGCTGTGGACACACGTCCATGCAGTGACCAGCAGACTATGAGTCCCTTCCTGTGTTAGAGCACCCACCAAGGTGTGTGTCTTTGCACTGGTGGGGGGGTCCAGGTGCCTGTTGCGATGCCTCTGTAGGTGCACATCTCTTCTCCACTCTCCTGGCTGCTATCTGGGTTAAGGCTTACTGAGGTCTGACAGGGAGTTCTCTGGCTCAGGCTTGGCCTGTTCTTGATGACACCTAAGTGTGAGTTGAGAGAATGAGTAACAGCATGAGCTGCCTCCAACGTGGAAGCAGACTTGGCCCTCTGGTTTCTATACCATGCATGGATCCTTGCTGGCTGGAGGCCCAAATCCAAGTTCCCCATCATCAATTGCCAGGTTCCGGTCCACACCTGCCAGCTGGGCTGCCCTGCAGATATGGGTGCCCCCCCGCCTCCCCCACCTCCGATTCCTGTCTTTTCACATTCTCACCAGTTGTGCATCAACATATCCTGCGCAATAGCAACAGTAAGATGAGTTTGAGAGATCGTACGTTGCATCCATTTGTGCATATCACTTTCATGTTCATTTCTCATACTTAAACTCTTAGAAATAACTCATTGGATTGTGTGGCATGGCATTAATGCTCTGTAAGTTGTCAAGAAGGGTTGTGAGCCAGTTCCCTTCAGAGCACTGAGCCCATCCACATGCAAGGATAAGACTCAGAAAGGCATCTCATTTGTAGAGTTTTCTGGTGCCATCTGCGCCCGAGTCCATTCCAGCGTATGTTTTGATACGTTCCAGTCATTTCAAATGAAACAGATTAAAAATAATTTTGCTGCTATCTTTCCTTGGTTCAAGCTCAGCTTATGATAGGATCACTTGAAAATCTAAAACAAAATACACTATAAATAACAAATCATAGTGAAACCAGTGAAAGATGGAGAGTAATCAGACAGAATTATTCCATTTGTTACGCCTTGGGTAAAGTAAATTGTACAACAGATAAAAGCACATCATGGGAAATTGTCTTAATTAGAGATTTTTATTCAAAGCCTTACACCTTTCTCTTTGTGTCCTACATCTAGAACATACTCACTTGCATATCTTTTCTCCCACACCCATCTTTCTTAGTCCAATTTAATAATGCCAACCCTCTAATTCTTCCTGAGCTGAATCCTACACTTGGTCTTGACTACCCATGAGAAATCCCATGAAACATTTACTAATACAACACTGACTGGATTGCTATGTTGGATCTAAACAATGGGTGGAATTTTCCTGGAATTTAGCAAAGGCGGGAAAAGCAGCATTGAAGTCACTGACAACAATGGATTTGGTGTGATAAACATAAGAGGTCAGATCCCGCAATGTAACACTGGTGGGGCGAGCTATGATTGAAACTGTCCTGCCAGCAACTTTATCCCTAAAGATCAGTAGGGGGACAGTGCCCAGGTACTGCCAGGGGGCAATGCCGGGGACAGTGCCGAGGTAGTGTCCCAGGCAGTGCCCAATGGTGCCCAGGCATGACCTTCACCAAACCCCCCCCCCCATCCGAGCTCCTTTGGAGATCTGAAAACCTTGGGTGATCAGTCATGTTTCATGCCAGTCTGTCCTCATGCCGATGTGAATGGACATTCTGAACGGAGCCGGGGAGGGATGGGGGTGGTGGATTCAGACATAGAGGCATGATAATAAAATGATAATGCATTGAACTGATGTTCCTGACATTGAACGCTGGGAAACGCTCCCAGTCGCTGACGAGGGGAGGGAACAATCACGTCATGCATTTACATCAGCATGAAACGCAATTTGGGACTGCTCTCGAGATTTTCCATTCCTGCCACTGAACCTGCCCGATGAATAGGCAACGAAAAATTACGACCAACTTCTTTGTAAGGCTGATCTTAATGGGAAAACATTTACTAATATCAACAATTAATTGCAGTACCAGTTGCATCTGCATTTCTTCTAAGATAAAGGGCGAAATTGAATTTAGAAGAATGAGGGGGGAACTTATAGAAACATATAAAATTATGAAGGCAATAGATAAGGTAGAAGCACAGAGGTTGTTTCCATTGGCGGGTGAAACTAGAACTAGGGGGCATGGCCTCAAAATAAGGGGGAGCAGATTTAGAAGGAATTTATTCAGCCAAAGTGTTGTGAATCTGTGGAATTCTCTGCCCAGTGAAGCAGTTGAGGCTACCTCGTTGAATGTCTTTAAGGCAAAGATAGACATATTTTTGAACAGTAAAGGAATTAAGGGTTATGGTGAGCAGGTGGGTAAATGGAGCTGAGTCTGCGAAAAGATCAACCATGATCTTATTGAATGGCGGAGCAGGCTCGAGGGGCCAGATGGCCTACTCCTGCTCCTAGTTCTTATGTTCTTATGAAATCTTCTGGCTCTTCACACCAGTGGGATCTTCCGGTCCGGCTGACAGCACGCCCCTGCTGCCGGTTTCCCAGCAGTGTGGGGTGGAGTCAATGGGAAATCCCATTGATAGCAGTGGGACCAGAAGACCCTGCCACTGGCCAAGAAACCGCAGGGAAGCCAGAGAATCCCCCCCGAAATGTACGATTAAGTCACAATCAGGTGTAAGGCCTGTTCTTCTCAGCTTGGATCTTGTTTGTCTCTCTTGTGGGGACCATGAATTGGATTCAATTTGAATTTGAATTGGTTTTTAGAACAAGTAAAGAGATGGATTAAGGGCTTGCCCTGTTCATTTTGTGCATTGGCTTTGTAACTCTAAGAAAGGAATTGCATTCATGAAAACAATTGCACCTCCACGTACTGCTGTGAAAGGAATTAATTTGCTGTAACCTGTCAATAACCAGTGTCCCCTGTTAGACTTTCCTTTGCCCATTTAATTTCCATGAGAATTTCTTGCACTGACAGTTGATGAGAGAGAGGTGGTGCAGAAGGAGTATAACACAGGCCTGTGAGGTAGGCCTGTGGGAGCAGCCTCGACAGGCTGTCTGCAATCTGTGTGAACAAGAGAAATGCCTTAATTAGAATGAAGGATTGGGAAATGAATAGTGCAGTCGGAACCCGGAAGCATCAGTTCAAATAACATGAATTCAATATCAAATCAAGAAACGAAGCGGGGAAAGAGCAGATTAATAAAGAAAAATAGAGAAACAAGGGGCAGAATTTTCCGCAAAAAATTCTAAGTGTCGCAAAGTGTGAAAACAGGAGTGTTCCACACTGGCCTTTTGGGCAAACTTGGCACTGCAGTCTTCCAGCATTCGGGGGAGAGGGTGGGGGTGGGGAGCCTAAGTATGCTGGTGAAGCCAGCTTCAGAGCTCTCAGGTATCGTTGTGCAGGGCACCCCAATCTCCTACTGAACTGGGAGACCTCCTCCCATCACCACTCCCCAACAACATCGGAATCCCCCCTCCCCCAATATCGAAGTGACTTCCGCTGTAGAAGTGGGGCAGGAAAACATGTCGAATTGTGCACAGCTCTCCTCATTGATCACGCAGTCACATGTTTTATGTTGAGTCTCATGGCCACTCACCGCCACTGCCGCCCCCCCCCCTCCCGCAACCACACCAACACGGGTCACGGGCATCAGCCCCCCCCTCCCGCAACCACACCAACACGGGTCACGGGCATCAGGACCCTTCTGATGAGTCCCCTGGCGGACCCCCCGATATGCTCCACCCCCATCACAGGCCCCGCTGCACCCCCCCCCCCCCCTTCCCTGCATGACCATCCCATCTTGCACAGCACCCATTAAGGTATGAAAATCCATTTCCATTTGTTCATTTTCAGTATCAAACTAGTCGGAATCAACACTTATCACAGTATTAAAAAAGTAGTTACACTGAAATGGTCAAGCTCAAACTTCTTGTGGTGAGCCTGGTTTATATCAATCCTGCAAGTCCAGGAACTTTGAATGATGATTCAGACAGTGAAAGGCTGGTTTCGAAAAGATAGTTCAAGTGACGCATCTCAGACAATTTCTGATTTTGTTTTACACAATATTATTTTCCAATTTGAACAGTTATTTACTGGTTCCGATTTCTTTTTACACATACTGGCCGAATGTTTGTAAACATCTACTTAATAATTTGGTGCTGTCTGCAGTAACTTGGTGGGAACATTTTTGCCTCTGGAGGAGACTTGAGCATGTAATCCATAATGACAGTCTAATGTAGAATGGGAGTGTGATGGAAATGCCATCTTTTGGACGAGGTCTTAAGCTGCAGGAGAAATGCGGAAACGGGATCAATAAATATTTTTAAGGCAAAGGTAGATAGATTCTTGTTTGGCAAGATTCAAAGGTTTTTGGGGGTTGATGGGAATGTGGAACTCGAAACAGATCAGCCATGATCTTATTGGATGGCGGAGCAAGCTCGAAGGGCAGGATGGCCTACTTCTACACCTATTTTGTGTGTTGGGATGTAAATTATCTCATGATAAATATTTAGAGAAATGCAGAGCAGTTCTCCCCTGTGCCATGTCCAATATTTATCGCTCAAACAATAGCACTGAAGCAAATTATCTAGTCAGGCAACACATGGGATTTTCCACTCATCCAATGTGTGTTTCATGGTGGTGGGCTGGAGAGAGTGATATGAGTTGCTGGACAGGTATTTAAATATGGCGCCAAGACCTTTGAACCTGCCAGCTGCCAGCAGAAGGACAAATCAGCTGTCAGGCCACTGCACTTAGTCTCAAAATGGGAGAACTCCGCCAACTGTTTCTTTAAGTTCTGCTCCTGTATTTCCTTTTCTATTAAAGTTGCCTTCACCATGGCTTTTCTTTTCCTGCGCTCATATAGTCAGCAGTTGAGCCTGTTTCACTGAGCAATTAAATCATAATTGGTTTGTATCTCAATTCCACTCATGGGGTGGAATCTTCCACTCCAGGTCTAAGTTTTGTAGTGGAAATGGGAAGTCGGAGTGACTTCCGCTGTAGAAGTGGGGCAGGAAAACATGTCGAATTGTGCACAGCTCTCCTCATTGATCATGCAGTCACATGTTTTATGTTGAGTCTCATGGCAGAGCTGGCAGGAAGTCACGTGCCCCAAACCTTATCTCCAGTTGCCATATTTAAACGGCACCCAGACAGCCATTCATTCATTGCATCAGGACTTTAGGAGGCAGAAAATGGCTATGAGAAGGCAGCAAGCTCCGGCCCCAAACTACAATGATGCCTCCCTGGAGAATTGCCTCCAGGCTGTTGAGGAAAGGTGGGGCATCCTCTTTCCAAGGGATGGCAGCAGGAAGCCCACTTGTCTGACCACTGTGGCCTCGGAGAAGGATTCCAGGATGGTAAGCGCAAATGGGGTCCAAAACAGGACAACTCTGCACTGCAGAGTGATCTCATCCACATCACTAGGGAAGTGAACATTCTACTCATGTCACCACTCATTTTATGATTCATTCCATATGTATGTTTCTGGGCAACTTAATTTATTTTACATTCATTCATTCTGCCTGCCATTTGTCACTGTCAAACCTCAGCAATTATATAAAAATCCTTTGATATACAACGTTATCTCCATTTCCAGATGTTTAGATTCACCTTGTTGTAATTTCTTTTGATTCTAATGTGATGCATTCCTCATTATACCCTATAATCCTCCCATCCTTATCAAACAACATGTACTCTAATTTGCTGCAAGCAACATAATCTGGGGACAGCCACATACATTAAAAATTTTACAACTACAGTATTTTCATTTGCTGTCTCTCCATTGACAAAACTATCGCACTAATCAATCACTCTCACCGTGACCCAACTATTTCGCAATCCCAGTGGGTGTTCTCACACTTTAGCTCCCCTCAATCTAATTAAAGTTCCCAACACCATAAGCAACACCAGGAGAGATCTGTTAAATATCTACATTTGTACATATTAGCTATATTTGCTTATGTGCTGCATTTCTCTAGAAGATGCTACGAGAGAGATTCTGATAATGTGATGAATGAAAAACAAATATGATGGTGTGCCTCGAACAGTATGATAGATGAATGCCCTCCAGTGCTGTATCATTTTATTAATCCTATCTGGATTTCTCCACAGTGCAGTAGAATATAGTCAAAAACGTTTTGCAGCAGATATTAATGAGCAGTTGTCTGTCATCTCTATGAGCTATTTCATGAATTTCTATTCATAGAAATAGAACTTTGATGTTTGGAATAAAGTGATTTCTACAAAGTGAATAGAACATCACTTTATATAATAAGTTTAAAACAAGGCCTGTGGGCTCAATCTCTTATCAATGCTGAATTATTGACCTGAGCTAAAGGAGCAAATGGTTCCCAGCACCTAGAATAGCAAAATGAAAAATGACCATTATATAATGGGCTTTATTATTAACCAAATATGTATGGAGATCAGGTGGTGACAAGACTCTGCTATGAAAACTTTAATGTTTCCAAAGTATGCCAATGCTCAGGGACCAATATTTCTCCAATGGCAAAAGAAGGGAAGCAGAAACTGTCTGCCAACTATTTAACAATTTACAACCATTTGTATTAATCGAGTGGTGGACTAGCTCTTGGAATGCATCCAAGATAGTTTCCCTGGTCAGTATGTTGATGAGCCAACTACTGGCTATTTTAGATCCAGTATTGTGCAGTGAGATTGGATTAATTAGGAAAAGAACCTCTGGGGAAGACACTGGGGAGTCTATAGAAGTCACAGTGTCAGAAAGGATTGGCCTTTAAGGACTGAGGTAAGGGGAAATTTCTTCACTCAAAGGGTTTATTTATTAGTGTCACAAGTAGACTTACATGAACACTGTAATGAAGTTATTGTGAAAATCCCCTAGTTGTCTCACTCCAGCGCCTGTTCGGGTACACCGAGGGAGAATTTAGCATGGCCGATGCACCTAACCAGTTGTGAATGTTTGAAATTTTCAACTGTGAATGTTTATTTGTTGAGTATATTCAAGACAGAAATCAATAGATTCTTGGATATTAAGGGAATTGAGGGATATTGGGATGTTGCAGGAAGGTAGAGTTGAGGAAAATCAGCCATGACCTTATTTAATGGGTGAGTAGGTTCAAAGGACTGAATGGCCTATTCCTGCTGTCACATCTATTCTCTGTCACTAAACTGAACAAAATCTGGGGGTATCAAAGGACTGAGATTTTGTAAGCACCAAAGAATTATCAACCAGTCATGCCTTACCTAGAGATTGTATCACACTTTATCATCAGCTGATGAACTATGAACATGGGTGGCACAGTGGCAACGTGGTTAGCACTGTTGCCTCACAGCTCCAGAGACATGGGTTCGATTCCTAGCTTGGGTCACTGCCTGTGCAGAATTTGCACGTTCTCCCCTGCGTGGGTTTCTTCCGGGTGCTCCGGTTTCCTCCCACAGTCTGAAAGATGCGCTGGTTAGGTACATTGGCCATGCTAAATTCTCCCTCAGTGTGACTGAACAGGTGCCAGAATGTGGTGACTGGGGGATTTTCACAGTAACTTCATTGCAGTGTTAATGTAAGCCTACTTGTGAAATCAATAAATAAACTTTAAACTTTATTCGCTAACCCGTAAGTTTTGAAATCCTGCTGAGGAATGTATAATCTCAATGGTCAGCACAGAGAGCAAATCATAGTAAGAAACCTTACAAGTGTGGGTAAACAGCAGCATTTTAGTTATGGTTGAAGTTAGTCCCCCTTCCCCCATGCAAAAACAACATGAAGCATTGCAGTACACCACAGTCAATACTAACGTTGTCTTCCTCATTCGGAACCTGTGCAATGGAACCAGAAATTGTGAGGTCTAAAGAAAAGCACAAGACATGAATACTGGGGCAAAACAGATGCAAAAAGTCTATATGTTCCTGAACATTACAGTTATAAAAGTTATATGCAAAAAACTTTCCACCTATACAAAGACATTTTTACCAAGAGTATTGATGCACGTCAATCGAGCACAAGACACAAGGCTTCGGTAACAGAAGGCTTTTATTGTCTAACAATGGAACTATTAGAACACAAGTACACCACTCCAGACTGAAGGGGTCCCGCCCGAGCAGGGGGTCTTATACCTCTCCCAGGAGGCGGGGCCCGACTGGGATGTGCCACAACAGCAACAACCACAGGTGTATTAATGCCACAGTGTAAACACCCTAGCCCAACAACAACATTAGAACAATCCCACAGTGTGAACACCCTAGCCCAACAACAACATTAGAACAACCCCACAGTGGTAACCAACGATGGTTCACCACATTCACCCCTCCTTTGAGAACAAAGGCCGGCGGGGTGCGAAAACAGACTATATAAAAAAAAGTCAACAATCTACAAGTCCAGACGGTGTGGAGGACCGCACCGTCGTTGTGACCTCCTCAATACCGGCGGTGACACCGGAGCAGGTGCTTGCGGTGGCGTTCTCTCCAAAACAGCGTCCGGCTGTCCTCTCGCGGACTCACGGGCCGGTTGACCCTGATGAAGTGGTAGTGCAGGGGATCCCGGTACATTCTGCGATGGCGCCGATCTCCGAGTCTCAGGCAAGCTGTACAGTGGCGTATAACTGTTATGCACTGGTCCCGGTGCTGACCGCGCCACGTCCGGGGGAGAAATAAGAGATAGGGGATTCGTGACTGGGGGTATGGGAGCGACAGGAGTTGCTACGTCCACTGTGGGTGCCAGGTCTCGGATCGAGACTGTGTCCTCTCGCCCGTCAGGATATGCCACACAGGCATACTGAGGGTTGGCGTGGAGGAGGTGGACCGGTTCGACCAAGGGGTCGGACTTGCGGGCCCTTACATGTCGCCACAGAAGGACGGGTCCTGGGTACGTCAACCAGGCTGGTAAAGATATCCCCGAGGACGACTTCCGAGGGAATGAGAACATCCTCTCGTGGGGAGTAGCATTTGTTGCCGTACACAGGAGGGAGCGAATGGAGTGAAGCGCATTTGGGAGGACCTCCTGCCAATGGGAGACTGGAAGGCCTTTGGACTTCAGCGCCAATAGGACAGCCTTCCAGACTGTAGCATTCTCTCTTTCCACCTGTCCATTGCCCCTAGGGTTGTAACTCGTGGTCCTACTAGAGGCAATCCCGTATGAGAGCAGGAATTGCCTCAAGTCATTACTCATGAACGACGAGCCCCTGTCGCTATGTATATAGCTGGGGTACCCGAACAGGGTAAAAAGATCACGGAATGCCTTGATCACCGTGGCAGTCGACGTGTCCGCACAGGGGACAACAAACGGGAACCGGGAGTACTCGTCTATGACGTTAAGAAAGTACACGTTCCGGTCTGTTGAGGGAAGGGGGCCCTTAAAATCCACACTCAGCCTCTCGAAGGGGCGAGTGGCCTTGACCAAATGTGCCCGGTCAGGTCGGTAAAAGTGCGGTTTGCATTCCGCGCAAATCCGACAGCTCCTTGTCACTGACCTGACGTCCTCCACCGAGTAGGGCAGGTTGCGGGCTTTGATGAAGTGGTAGAGCCGAGTGACCCCAGGATGGCACAGGTCATTATGGAGGGCGTTCAAGCGGTCCTCCTGCATAGTAGCGCATGTTCCGCACGAGAGGGCATCCGAGGGCTCATTGAGTTTCCCTGGACGATACATAATATCGTAATTATAGGTGGAGAGCTCAATTCTCCACCGCAAGATCTTGTCATTCTTGATCTTGCCCCTCTGCGTGTTATTGAACATAAACGCCACGGATCGCTGGTCCGTGATCAGGGTGAACCGCTTCCCCGCCAGATAATGGCGCCAGTGTCTGACGGCCTCCACAATGGCCTGGGCCTCCTTCTCCACCGCTGAATGCCGAATTTCGGGACCTTGAAGGGTGCGGGAAAAAAACGCGACGGGCCTGCCTGCCTGGTTTAGTGTGGCGGCCAGGGCGAAATCAGATGCATCACTTTCCACCTGAAAAGGGATGGATTCGTCCACCGCGTGCATCGTGGCTTTCGCAATGTCGCGTTTCAAAGCCTTGAAGGCCAATTGGGCCTCTGGCGTGAGTGGAAAAGTCGTGGACTTAATAAGCGGACGGGCTTTGTCCGCGTAGTTGGGGACCCACTGCGCATAATAGGAGAAGAGGCCGAGGCATCTCCTCAGTGCTTTTGCGCTAGCGGGCAAGGGAAGTTCAGCAAGGGGGCGCATACGGTCGGGATCAGGGCCAATGACCCCGTTTTCCACTACGTATCTCAGGATGGCTAACCGGCGCATACGGAATACACACTTCTCCCTGTTGTAGGTCAGATTCAGGCGAGATGCAGTGTGCAAAAAGTTCTGGAGATTTGTGTCATGGTCCTGCTGATCACGGCCGCAGATGGTGACATTATCCAGGTACGGGAAGGTAGCCCGCAACCCGTTCTGGTCCACCATTCGGTCCATAGCACGCTGGAAGACCGAGACCCCATTGGTGACACCAAATGGAACCCTAAGAAACTGATACAGACGACCATCCGTCTCAAAAGCCGTGTAATGTCGGTCCTCTGGGCGGATGGGGAGTTGGTGGTAGGCGGACTTAAGGTCTATGGTGGAGAACACCCGGTACTGCGCAATCTGATTGACCATATCAGATATGCGCGGGAGAGGATACGCATCCAGCTGCGTATATCGATTAATGGTCTGACTGTAATCAATGACCATCCGGGGTTTGTTCCCGCTCTTAACCACCACGACCTGTGCTCTCCACAGACTAACGCTGGGCTGTATGATCCCTTCTTTGAGGAGCCGCTGAACCTCAGATCTGATGAAGATCCGATCTTCAGCGCTGTAACGCCTACTTTTAGTAGCGATGGGCTTGCAGCCTGGTACCAGATTCTTAAATAAAGAGGGTGTGGTGATCTTTAATGTGGAAAGATTGCATGCGGGGCGCTTTGGACAATTTGGAGGCTGCAGTTGGTCCCCTACTGTCAGCGAAGGGAGTGGCCCACCGTACTGTAGGATCACACTCTTCATGTGGGCCATAAAGTTTAGTCCGAGGAGAATTGGTGCGCAAAGATGCGGCAACACAAGGAGCCTGTATCGCTCGTAAATTGTGCCCTGCACTTTCAGAGTTACCACACAACGTCCTTGGATCGGTACAGATCGGGACCGTGATGCCATAGAAATTGTCTGTTTGGCAGGTTGAACCTGGAGTCCACACCTCTTTACAGTGTCAGGGTGAATAAAGCTCTCAGTGCTCCCACTGTCAAACAGACAATAAACTGTACGACCATTTACCTTAATGTTCATCATTGAACAGTCAAGCCTGTGATGCTTAGCCTGGTTCAGGGTGATCGACGCCACCGTTGGCCCTTGGACATCACTGCAGGCAGCTGAGGTCGATGCTGAGGACCCCTGCTGGTCGCTCCAGGTCGTCGTCGACCAAGATGGCCGCCCCCATGAATCGCACATGGTTGAGGGCGCCAAGTGTAGCGACTCCTGGTGGTCATCTCCCTCCGACTCCGCCGACCACAATGGCGTCGTCCTGGACTCGCACATGGACGGACCTCGTGGGTACTTCGACGTCGATGGTGATGATCCCCGTTTTGGAGGGTCACAGGCTGCACTGCCGTTCTTGGGCTTCGATCTGCAGACTTTCGCGTAGTGCCCCTTTTTACCGCATTGATTACAGACCACCGCTTTAGCCGGACACTTTTGCCGTGGATGCTTGGCTCCTCCGCAGAAGTAGCACCGTGGGCCGCCTGGGGCTGCCGCCGTCGTCGGGTCTATATGGGAGCACGCCATAATACTGCACTTCGAGCCCGTGGGGTGAGGAGGGATTTGTGACTGCTCCTGCCACGTTGTCTCCACGTGGTCCTCCGGATACAGGACCAAGCTCTTCGAAGCCGCCTCAAGCATTTCAGCCATCTCCATAGCTTGGGTCAGGTTGAGATTCCCCTTCTCCAACAGCTTGAGACGGATGTACGAAGACCCTACCCCTGCCACAAACGCATCTCGGGCGAGGTCGTACATGTACTGCTCAGCCGACACAGCTTTGCAGTCGCAGCCCCTGGCAAGCTGCAAGAGCTCATTGGCGTAATCCTCCATGGTTTCGCCCGACTGCCGACGTCGTGTAGCGAGGAGGTAACGAGCGTGGATCTCGTTGGGAGGTCTCGTGTAGCGCTTTTTTAAAAGCTCGAGGGCCCTCGGGTAAGTGGTGGCCGCACGGATCGCGAGGTAGACAGTGTCGCTTACCCTCGCATGGAGGACCTGGAGTCTGTCGTCATCTGTGATGACCGCTGCAGAGGCTGCCAGGTAGTCCTCGAAACACTTCAGCCAGTGGTCGAAGGTGTTAGAGGCGCCGACCGCACGTGGATCCAGCGTCAGACGCTCTGGCTTTAGCATTTGTTCCATACTCTCCTTTCCGTCGAGAGCTTAGTGTTAGACAATAAAATTGATGCACGTCAATCGAGCACAAGACACAAGGCTTCGGTAACAGAAGGCTTTTATTGTCTAACAATGGAACTATTAGAACACAAGTACACCACTCCAGACTGAAGGGGTCCCGCCCGAGCAGGGGGTCTTATACCTCTCCCAGGAGGCGGGGCCCGACTGGGATGTGCCACAACAGCAACAACCACAGGTGTATTAATGCCACAGTGTAAACACCCTAGCCCAACAACAACATTAGAACAATCCCACAGTGTGAACACCCTAGCCCAACAACAACATTAGAACAACCCCACAGTGGTAACCAACGATGGTTCACCACAAGTATATTAAGTAAGAGATTAGGGGTTGGCTTTTCACCACAATGGCAAGAATCTCATTTGGGAAATCTCCTGATTTGGCAGGACAGTTTCCAAAAAGTGATCCCTGCATGAATG
This sequence comes from Mustelus asterias, assembly GCF_964213995.1. Lineage (NCBI taxonomy): Eukaryota > Metazoa > Chordata > Chondrichthyes > Carcharhiniformes > Triakidae > Mustelus > Mustelus asterias. Next base: position 86,042,241 of record NC_135804.1, on the reverse strand, counting down.
ATGTTTTTTCTGGGGATAAGGGATGAGGGGGGCTTGAGTGATAAGCCTTAATTGAGTTGTGTTGCCACCACAAAGGCAGTTCAGAGGCACTGTAGAAGTGCACAAATGATAAGGCAGGCTGGTTACAAGGCATGCCTTGGATTCTCTGAGACATTTTGGCCCAGTTTTATAGAAGGCTGTTCGGCCATTTAATCCTCAACCTTCACACACCCTCATGCACCCCACCCACCTGCCATGTCCCCATGCACCTTCATGTCTTCTCATACCCTCAGACCAGGACCAAGTAGATTGTAGTCATGTTGGCTGGCAATATAAGACTAGGAAAGCTAGTGGGAGGATGACACAAAAAATCTGAGAAGGTATATAGATAGGTTAAGTCAGTGAACAAAAAATTGGCAGACAGGGTGTAATGTGGGAAAAGTGAGTTTGCCCATGCTGATAGGCATAATAGAAAAGCAGGATATCATTTAAAAGTAAAGAAGCTTCAGAATCTGAGAGATCTGGGTGTGATTACCACAATATCAGCAACGGAGGACCAAGAGATTGATTAAGAAGGGAAAAATAGACCATGAAAGTAAGATGACAGGGAACATAATAACTAATTGTAAAAGTTTCTATAGGTATGTAAAGAGAAAAAGATTGACAAAAATGAATGAATGTAGGCCGCTTACAGTCAGAAACGGGAAAATTCATAATTGGGAATAAACAAATGGCTGAGGATTTAAATTCGTACTTTGCTTCAGTCTTAGAGTCATAGAGGTTTACAGCATGGAAACAGTCCCTTCAGCCCAACTTGTCCATGCCACCCCTTTTTTTAACCACTAAGCTAGTCCCAATTGCCCACGTTTGACCCATATCCCTCTATGCCCATCTTACCCATGTAACTGTCTAAATGCTATTTAAAAGATAAAATTGTACCCGCCTCTCCGACTACTTCTGGCAGCTTGTTCCAGACACTCACCACCCTTACACACTAATCCCAACAAAGCAGAAGGAGGCCATCCAGGCCATCGAGTCTGCACCGACCACAATCCCACCCAGGCCCTATTCCCGTAAGCTCACACATTTACCCTGTCAATCCCCTGACATTTTATTGTCAATTTAGCATGGCCAATCAACCCAACCTGCACATCCCTGGAGAGCAGGAGGAAATCACAAAGGAAGACATGAATAAGGTATCAGAAGTGCTGAGAGAAACATGTTTTAGTGAGGAGCTGAAGGAAATCAGCATTCGTAGAGAAATGGTTTTGGGGAAATTGATGGGATTGAAGATGAATAAATCTCCAGGTCCTGATAATCTTCATCCTCGAGTATTTAAGGAAGTGGCCCTGGAAATAGTAGACCCATTTGTGGTTATTTTCCAAAATACTTTGGACTCTGGGATAGTTCCAATAGATTGGAGGGTAGCTAATGTAAGCCCGCTATTCAAAAAGGGAGGTAGAATTATAGACCAGTGAGCCTAACGTCAGTACTGGGGAAGTTGCTAGTCTATTATCAAGGATTTTATAACTCGGCATTTGGAAGGCAGTGGTATAATCAGACAAAGTCAGCATGGATTGACAAAAAGGGAAATCATGCTTGACGAATCTATTGGAATTCTTTGAGGATGTAACTAGTAGAGTTGACTGCAAAGAACCATTGGATGTGGTTTATTTAGACTTTCAGAAGGCTTTGTATAAAGTTTCATATAATAGACTACAATGTAAAGTTAAGGCACATGGAATTGCAGATAATGTCTTGAGATGGATAAAAAGCTGGCTAGCAGATAGGAAGCAAAGAGTTGGCATAAATGGGTCTTTTTCTGATTGGCAGTCAGTGACTAGAGGGGTTCCGCAGGGATCTATGCTAGAATCCCAACTGTTCGCATTATATATTCATGATTTGGAAGAGGGAACTGAATGTATTATCTCCAAATTTGCAGATGATACAAAGTTGGGGGGGGGGGGGGGGGGGAGGTGAGGAGGATGCACAGATGCTTCAGCGTGATTTGGATAGGATGAGTATGTGGGCATCTGCATGGCAGATGCAGTATAATGTGGATAAACGTGAGGTTATGCACTTTGGTAGCAATAATATGAAGACAGATTATTACTTGAATAGATGTAAATTGAGAGAGGTGGATACTTAACAAGATCTTGGAATCCTCATGCAACAGTGGCTGAAAGTAAGCACGCAGGTACAGCAGGCAGTAAAGAAGGCAAATGATATGTTGGTCTTCACAGCGACAGGATTTGAGTATAGGAATAGGGATGTTTTGCTGCAATTGTACAAGGCATTGGTGAGGTCACTTCTGGATATTGTGTGCAGTTTTGGTGTCCTTAACCGAGGGAGGGTGTGCTTGTAATAGAGGGAGTACAGCGAAGGTTTACCAGGCTGATTCCTGGGAAGGCAAGTCTGTCATTTGAGGAGAGACTAAATCAGTTAGGATTATATTCACTGGAGTTTAGAAGAGTGAGAGGGGATCTCATAGAAACTTATAAAATTCTAACAGGGTTAGACAGAGTAGATTCAGAAAGAAGGTTCCCAATGGTGGGGGAGTCCAAAACTAGGGGTGGAATTCACTACCACAGAATGTAGTTGAGGCCAAAACATTGTCTGATTTCAAGAAGAAATTAGATATACCTTTAGGAGCTAAAGGGGGTCAAGGGATATGGAGGAAAGGGGAGGATCAGGATATTGAATTTGATGATCAGCCATGATCAAAATGAATGGTGGAGCAGGCTAGAAGGGCCAAATGGCCTACTCCTGCATCTAGTTTCTATTTTTCCATGCAGTTACAGCTGTAATTAAGAAGGTAAATGTTGGTCTTTAGTTAAAAGGGGATGGAGTAGAAAAGTAGAGAAACCTTACTACAATTGTATAGGGCATTAGTAAGAGTATAGATTTGGTCTCTTTATTTGAGGAAGGGTATACTTGCCCTGGAGAGATGTTTTCCTACATTGATTCGTGGGTTAATGGGGTTGTCTTATGAAATAAGGTTGAGTAGGTTGGTACTATACGCATTGGAGTTTAGAAGACAGGGATGATTTTATTGAAACATCTAAGATTGACATTTAAGTGTAGTCACTGTTGTAATTTGATCACAACAGGCTACCACAAACATTAATGCAATAATAACTCAATAAACTGTTTTTGTTGGTTAACAGGTAAATATTGGTCAAAACACTGGGAATGTAACACTACGCTGTTTGAAATTGTGTCACGTGTTCTTTTACATCCATCTCTGATGGGATGGGACCTTGGTTTAACTTTCATCCAAAAGACAGAGGGAGGGGGAATTTCCACTCCCGTTTTCAGTGTGTGAGATTGGCAGCGTGAGCGGAAAATCCCATGGGAGGCCCAAACCACGAGTTATGTCAGTGAGATTTCCTGTTGCGATTGTCCCCGCTCCCTGCTAGTGATGTAATGGGAATCCCAAAGCTCAAAGTCAGGATCCCCATTAGGAGACATTAACATCTGATTATCAAGCCTCTGCACCTGATAATCCTCCTCCATTACATACTTCTTTCACGCCCATGTGAACCTCAACAGGTCATCCACGGTGTGCACCTGGCAAGCAGAACCCGCCAGAGGAGTTCAGGTGAATGCATCGCTCAAGGCGGAAAGGGTCATACATGGGCAGTGCCAGGGGACAATGCCCAAGAGCAGTGTTAGGGGACAATGCTGGGTGAGGGTGTTCCATGGCAGGGGGAGAGTGGATGTTGCATGTGGCAGGAGTTCCATGGAGGGGGGACTTCCATGGAGGGGTTTGGTGTGGGGGGTTTGGGGGGAAGGTGTTTGGGGGCATGTTGTTCAGGATGGGGCTTTTTTTTTTATTGGGCACCCTTTCCATCTTTTAAAACCTAAGTTGCTGACGGGTCGAACTCAGTCAGAGCCTCACCAGCATTACATCGAGGAATCTGCCCCTTCATTTTGTTCCGGCTATGAGCCAAGTGATACAGCCGGGAAAGGTGCTATTGAGGCCAATGGCTTTAATGCTGTTTTTCCCATCCACTGCACCACTGTGTCAAAAAATTGGAAAATTCCTCCCAGAGTTTCTGACAGTGCATTATAAGTCTTGACATTTGTGTTCAAAACCTGGAGTGGGTTAAAAACCACAGTGATCTGAGTCAGTGGCAAAAGTGACTACTGATTGAGCAACAGCTAATCAATCCCAAAAGCATGAATAAAATATTGTAGCTGCTGGAAATTTGAAATAAAAACAGGAAACACTCAAGATACCTAGCTGATCTGGTAGTAACCGGCAGAGAGAAACAGAGCTAATGGCTGCGATCTAGCGGCCATGTGAGTCCTGAATACAAATCCCATAAAGGTGTGCTAAATTTCATAGGAAGCCCAAAATGAGATACGTGCCAGATTTCGGATGGCATCTTTCCCGGCTCCCAACGATGACGCAATCAGATTCATGCCCAGGAAGGGTACAAGCCTGATTAGCGTATTTCAAAATAAATTTGTATCTAATTAGAGGGTTTAGTGCTGCTACTTTCATCCTCACCTTTTGTCCCACCCAGCCAGTGTGATGTCCCACCAATGTGAATCACTATTGGTTTTCAACAACAAAGACCAGGTGTGATGACCGTTCTGGAGGCGCACAGGTAACTATAGAACATAGAACATTACAGCGCAGTACAGGCCCTTCGGCCCTCGATATTGCGCCGACCAGTGAAACCAATCTAAAGCCTCTCTAATCTACACTATTTCAATATCATCCATATGTTTATCCAATAACCATTTGAATGTTCTTAATGTTGACGAGTCCACTACTGCTGCAGGCAGGGCATTCCACGCCCTTACTACTCTCTGAGTAAAGAACCTACCTCTAACATCTAGTCCCTGGGTGCTGACGAACATGGCCAGGCAGTTCTCTGGCACACTGGGACTGCCAAGGATGGGCCCTTTGGGAAGCCCCATTGGGAGAGGGGTTCCCCTAATGTGTAGTTGGGAGGATGGCCGATGCCTGTGAAGTGGGGAGAGCAATAACTGTGAACTGGGAGGGTGATGCCTGTAAAGTGGGAGGGTGATGCCTGCGAAGTGGGGATAGGATGACATCATAGAATCATATCATAGAATCATAAAATTGTAAAGCGCAGAAGAGGCCCTTAGGTCCATCGAGTCCACACCGACATATTAAAAACACCTGAACTCCCATCTAATCCCATCTGCCTGCACATGGCCCATAACCCTGAATGTTATGATGTGCCCATGCTCCTCCAGATACTTTTTAAAGGACATGAGGCAACCTGTATCTATCACCCTTCCAGGCAGCACATTCCAGACTGTCACCACCCTCTGGGTAAAAATGTTTTTCCTCACATTCCCCCTAAACTTCCTGCCCCTCACCTTGAACCTATGTCCCTCCAACTAAGGGGAACAGCTGCTCCTGATCCAATCTGTCCATATCTCTCATAATCTTGTACACTTCAATCAGGTCACCCCTCAGTCTTCTCTGCTCCAATGAAAACAACCCAAGCCTATCCAACCTCTTTTCATAACTTAAATGTTCCATGACAGGCAGCATCCTGGTGAATCTCCTCTGCAACCCTTCAGTGCAATCACGTCCTTCTGATAATGTGCTGACCAGGACTGCACAGTACTCTAGCTGTGGCATCACAGAAGTTTGAAACAACTCCAACATGACTTTCCTGCTTTTGCAATCGATGCCTCGATTGATAAAGGCAAGTATCCCATATGCCTTTTTCACCACCCTGCTAACATGGCCTTCTGCTTCAGAAATCTATAGACAAACATGCCAAGGTCCCTTTGTTCCACAGAACTATCTAGTGTCCTATCATTCATTGAGTACTTTCTTGTCAAATTACTCTTTCCAAAGTGTATCACCGCACACTTTTCAGGGTTAAATTCCATCTGCCACCTATTTGACCATTCCATCTATATCTTCTTGCAGCCCAAGACACTCTGCCTCGCTGTTAACCACCTGTCCAATCTTTGTGTCATCCGCAAACTTACTAATCCTACCCCCGCATAGTCATCAATGTCATTTACATAAATGACGAATAATAGGGGGCCCAACACAAATCCCTGTGGTATGCCACTAGACACTGGTTTTCAGTCACTAAAGCAGCCTTCTGTCTCCAACAACTGAGCCAATTTTGAATCCATTTTTATCAAATTACCCTGCATCCCATGTGAATTTACGTTCTTTACAAGTCTCCTATGTGGGACCTTGTCAAAGGCTTTGCTGAAATCCATATAAACTACATCGACTGCACTACCCTCATCTACATGCTTGGTCACCTCCTTAACAAATTCAATCAAATTTGTTAGGCATGACCTCTCTCTGATGAAGCCATGCTGACTATCCCAGATCAAGCTTTGCCTCTCCAAATGGAGATAGATGCTCTCCTTCAGAAGTTTCTCCAATAGTTTCCCTACCACTGATGTGAGACTCACTGGTCTGTTGTTCCCTGGCTTATCTCTACAATCCTTCTTAAATAGTGGAACCACATTAACTGTTCTCCAGTCATCTGGCAGTCCCCCGTGGCCAGAGAGGAATTGAAAATTTGGGTCAGAGCCCAAATGTCTGTGATGGGGCGGGCAGGCGGGGAGGGTTGGAGGGGGGAGCGTGAAAAGGTAAAATCCAATACCAGTGTCTTGTGCTTAAACAAAGGAGACTACAAAGGAATGAGGGAGGAGTTGGCTAAGGTAACCCCACTGTTCAAGAAGGGAACAAGAAAAAAGATGGAAAATTATAGGCCAATTAGCCTAACCTCAGTTGTTGGCAAAATTCTAGAATCCATCGTTAAGGATGAGATTTCTAAATTCTTGGAAGTGCAGGGTCGGATTAAGACAAGTCAGCATGGATTTAGTAAGGGGAGGTCGTGCCTGACAAACCTGTTAGAGTTCTTTGAAGAGATAACAAATAGGTTAGACCAAGGAGAGCCAATGGATGTTATCTATCTTGACTTCCAAAAGGCCTTTGACAAGGTGCCTCACGGGAGACTGCTGAGTAAAATAAGGGCCCATGGTATTCGAGGCAAGGTACTAACATGGATTGACGATTGGCTGTCAGACAGAAGGCAGAGAGTTGGGATAAAAGGTTCTTTCTCAGAATGGCAACCGGTGACAAGTGGTGTCCCGCAGGGTTCAGTGTTGGGGCCACAGCTGTTCTCTTTATATATTAACGATCTAGATGACGGGACTGGGAGCATTCTGGCCAAGTTTGCCGATGATACAAAGATAGGTGGAGGGGCAGGTAGTATTGAGGAGGTGGGGAGGCTGCAGAAAGATTTAGACAGTTTAGGAGAGTGGTCCAAGAAGTGGCTGATGAAATTCAACGTGGGCAAGTGCGAGGTCGTACACTTTGGAAAAAAGAATAGAGGCATGGACTATTTTCTAAACGGTGACAAAATTCATAATGCTAAAGTGCAAAGGGACTTGGGAGTCCTAGTCCAGGATTCTCTAAAGGTAAACTTGCAGGTTGAGTCCGTAATTAAGAAAGCAAATGTAATGTTGTCATTTATCTCAAGAGGCTTGGAATACAAAAGCAGGGATGTACTTCTGAGGCTTTATAAAGCACTGGTTAGGCCCCATTTGGAGTACTGTGAGCAATTTTGGGCCCCACACCTCAGGAAGGACATACTGGCACTGGAGCGGGTCCAGCGGAGATTCACACGGATGATCCCAGGAATGGTAGGCCTGACATACGATGAACGTCTGAGGATCGTGGGATTATATTCATTGGAGTTTAGGAGGTTGAGGGGAGATCTGATAGAAACTTACAAGATAATGAACGGCTTAGATAGGATGGACGTAGGGAAGTTGTTTCCATTAACAGGGGAGACTAGGACGCGGGGGCACAGCCTTAGAATAAAAAGGAGTCACTTTAGAACAGAGATGAGGAGAAATTTCTTCAGCCAGAGAGTGGTGGGTCTGTGGAATTCATTGCCACAGAGGGCTGTGGAGGCCGAGACGTTGAGAGTCTTCAAGACAGAAATTGATAAATTCTTGATTTCTCGAGGAATTAAGGGCTATGGGGAGAGAGCGGGTAAATGGAGTTGAAATCAACCATGATTGAATGGTGGAGTGGACTCGATGGGCCGAATGGCCTTACTTCCGCTCCTATGTCTTATGGTCTTATGGTCTAAGGTAGACTGGGAGCAAAAACTTTATGGTGGGACTATTGAGGAACTGTGGAGGACTTTCAAAGCGATCTTTCACAGTGCTCAGCAAAAGTATATACCAGTGATAAGGAAGGACTGTAGAAAAAGAGATAATCAGCCATCTAAGTATATAAAGGAGGGTATCTAATTGAAAGAAAACACATACAAAGTGGCAAAGATTAGTGGGAACCTAGAGGATTGGGAAATCTTTAAAGGTCAGCAGAAAGCCATGAAAAAAGCTATAAAGGAAAGTAAAATGGATTATGAGAGTAAACTAGCTCAGAATATAAAAACAGATAGCAAAAGTTTCTACAAATATATAAAACGAAAAAGAGTGGCTAAAGTAAACATTGGTCCTTTAGAGGATGAGAAGGGGGATGTAATAACTGGAAATGAGAAAATGGCTGAGGCATTGAACAGGTATTTTGTGTCGATTTTCACAGTGGAAGACACAAATAACATGCCAAAAATTGATGACAGGAAGGCTATGGCAGGTGAAAACCTAGAAACTATCATTATCTTGGAAGAGGTAGTGTTGGGCAAGTTAATGGGGCTAAAGGTAGACAAGCCTCCTGGTCCTGATGGAATGCATCCCAGGGTACTGAAGGAGATGGCAGGAGAAATAACAAATGCACTTGTGGTAATTCACCAAAATTCACTGGACTCTGGGGTGGTTCCCGCAGATTGGAAAACAGCAAATGTGATGCCACTGTTTAAAAAAGGAGGTAGACAAAAGGCAGGTAACTATTGGCCGGTTAGCTTAACTTCTGTAGTAGGGAAAATGCTTGAATCTATCATCAAGGAAGAAATAGCGAGACATCTGGATATAAATTGTCCCATTGATAAGATGCAGCATGGGTTCATAAAGGGCAGGTCATGTTTGACTAACTTGGTGGAATTCTTTGAGAACATTACATGTGCAGTGGACAATGGGGAACCTGTGGATGTGGTGTATCTGGATTTCCAGAAGGCATTTGACAAAATGCCGCACCAAAGACTGCTACATAAGATAAAGGTGCACGGTGTTATGGGTAATGTATTAGCATGGATAGAGGATTGGTTAACTAACAGAGAGCAAAGAGTGGGGGTAAATGGGTGTTTTTCTGGTTGGCGATCAGTGGTGTGCCTCAGGGATCAGTGTTGGGACCGCAATTGTTTACGATTTACATAGATGATTTGGAGTTGGGGACCAAGTGTAGTGTGTCAAAATTCGCAGAAGACACTAAGATGGGTGGCAGAGCAAAGTGTGCAGAGGATGCTGAAAGTCTGCAAAGGGATAGAGATAATCTAAGTAAGTGGGCGAGGGTCTGGCAGATGGAGTACAATGTTGGTAAATGTGAGGTCATCCATTTTGGTAGGAATAACAGCAAAATGGACTATTATTTAAATGGTAAAAAATTGCAGCATGCTGCTGTGCAGAGGGACCTGGGTGTCCTTGTGCAAGAATCACAAGGAGTTGGGTTGCAGGTGCAGCAGGTAATTAAGAAGGAAATGGAATTTTGTCCTTCATTGCTAGAGGGATGGAGTTTAAAAACAGCGAGGTTATGTTGCAGCTGTATAAGATGCTGGTGAGGCCACACCTGGAGTACTGTGTACAGTTTTGGTCTCCTTACATGAGAAAGGATATACTGGCACTGGAGGGGGTGCAGAGGAGATTCACTAGGTTGATTCCGGAGTTGAGAGGGTTGGTTTATGAGGAGAGACTGAATAGACTGGGGCTATACTCATTGGAATTCAGAAGAATGAGGGGAGATCTTATAGAAACATATAAGATTATGAAGGGAATAGATGAGATAGAAGCAGGGAAGTTGTTTCCACTGACGGGTGAAACTAGAACTAGTGGGCATAGCCTCAAAATAAGGGGAAGCAGATTTAGGACTGAGTTGAGGAGGAACTTCTTCACACAAAGGGTTGTGAATCTGTGGAATTCCCTGCCCAGTGAAGCAATTGAGGTTACCTCATTGAATGTTTTTAAGGCAAGGATAGATAAATTTTTGAACAGTAAAGGAATTAAAGGTTATGGTGAGTGGGCAGGTAAGTGGAGCTGAGTCCACAAAAAGATCAACCATGATCTCATTGAATGGCGGAGCAGGCTCGAGGGGCCAGATAGCCTACTCCTGCTTCTAGTTCTTATGTTCTTTGTGTGGGGGGAGGGGGGTGGGTGGTGGTTCCTGGGGGCAGGCTGGAAGGCAATGCATGCAAGAGGGGAGCAATGTCTGTGAGGGGAATGCCCCAATACTCGCTTGGTGGAGGTGGAGGGGAATGTCTCAAAGCTTTTTGGGAGGAAAAGGGGGGTGTTCTCTGTGTTTGTTGGGGGAAGTTTATTTTATACGCAAATCATGGCCCCCTTTAAAGATGGCGCCCCGATCTCCGTGGAGCCAACCTTGCAGACTCTATCAGGCCCCACCAGAGTGACGGCAGGAACTACCCCCCCAGATTCTCTGTGAACTGAGTGCCAGAAAATCTGGAGTGAAAACGCGGCTGTGTTTTTGGAGAAATACATGTCAGTTTTCAGTCTGGACCTGACGCTCTGACAAATTTTGGGGAAATTTTGCCCAATGTTTCAGGTTAATGATCTTTCAGCAGTACTTGGAAAAGTTAGGCACGGGAGGTGATTGCCCCTTTAAGGGCAACACAGCAGAAAAGGGTGCCTGGTTTGGGTGACCAATTGGGACTCAGCGTGGGTAATCCCCACAGGGGGGTGGGTAGGTGACATGTAGGCAGCAAGTTGCAGTCATGAGGCTGCTCAACAATCCTTGTTAATAACTATCATCTATATTCATTAATAAAGTCTGTGAAAGTGCATCTTTACAACATGTAAAGAATTTTTGAACATACAAATTGGTGGAGGGGTGGGAAGAAAAAGACCAAAGGGGAGGTCTGTGATAGTGTGGACAGCATGTTCATGTTAGCTCTCTGCCTAGGCAACATACATAGTCCCACTTTACGTCCTTTCCACATCGCCCTGCAAACCATCTCTGTTGAGGTGCTCATCCAATTCCCCTTTAAAAATTATGATTGAATGTGTCACAATCTCAATTTAAAGTGATGCTAAAGATTCTTTTTTTTGTATAGCCTTAACTATCCTGTATATCTTCATATCTTCTTCTATCAGCTGCAGACGGAAAACATATGCTTTAGATCTTTTCTCATAGTTCACGGGCCTGAAACTGGACATGAGCTTTGAGGCTCTTTCTCTGCACTGTCTCCAACATTTTTTACTTTTTGGCAGTCAGAACTGGACACAGTGGGCCCTATTTTACCATTCTGAAACAGGCTTCTCGAGATTCTGCAGCCCATGACTAAGAGGCTCGAGAGCTTGCAGAAGACCCAGCGGGAAAGCGCTGAGACACAGCAGGCTATGGCAGCAGCCCTTGAGAATGTGGCCCATGCGCAGAGGGTCATGGCTGAGGGGATGCAGAACGTGGCCCAGAGGGCGCTTGCTGTGGCCATTGAGAAGTGGCCCCCGACTTAGGTGGCCATCGCAGAGGGCTCGACCACCAAGGGTAGGACACAGGTGGTGCTCCAGGACTAGGACGCGGTGTTGCTCCAGGATTGGCAGTGCCAGGTGACGCCGGAGTTTATGGAGCTCACTGCAGAAGCACCGCCATCCCATGGAGTGACCCTGGGGCCCACAGGAATGCCAAGGGACGAGGAAGCACTTGAGGCCACGCCGGAGCCTTCCAGCCAGGAGACAGTGGCTGTGGCTACATCTTCTGACACCCCCCTTCCTGACCCCGGGGCATCTCAGGGGCCGCGGGACGAAGAGGGTGTCATGGAAACGTCCCAGACACCTGGAAGACTGTCAAGGTCCAGGGCCTCCAGAGGACGCCCCCCACGTGCATCAGAGGCCACAGGGCAAGGTAGGCAGCTGGCCCCCTCCACCTCTGATGTACATTCTGGGGTGTCACTGAGGTTAGGAGGCTACATAAGGTTAGGAAGTTGTAGTTGCACTGAGGTGGCACAGGTGAAGGGCTGAACTTGTTAGAAAGGTATTTAAGCACCATCATGTTTTCTGTTCACAAGTTTTTATATTAGAACATCTTATTTAAACACCTTTATTGTAATTAAATGTTTTTTCACCACCCACCTGTGACTAATTTGTCTCAGATTTGTCTCAAATAGGAATTTTCTTCCATTGATGATCGCCATGATGTGGAGTTGCCAGTGTTGGACTAGGGTAGGCACAGTTGTGTCTATATATGCCCTGTTTGTGAACCAAACTCTTCATTCACCTGATGAAGGGGCAACGCTCCAAAGCTCGTGTTACCAAATAGACATGTTGGACTTTAACCTGGTGTTGTGAGACTATTGATGCTCGCCGGAGGGATGCTTCATGTTGATGTCAGTTGGGGAGGCCCCTCAATGCTGTGAAACTGAGAAAAGGAAGCCATTGGTTCCCCAGACCCCACGAACGATTCCCTCCTGTCCCCCACCCCACCCTCCCCAGGACCCTGTATGGGGGTTTCAGATCCCTTACCCACTACACAGCTGTGGGGCCAGCGTTCATGCGGAGCTCAGGTAGGAGCCAGACTAGTTTGCACCAGAGCATCATCATAATGGTGCTTAGCAAGTCATCATCACCCTCCTGCCTGCCAAAAAACTCACTAACACAGTGTATCCAGGCCCACCACTCTGGTGTGACAATCTTGCAGGAGATAGAGCAACTTTGTGGGGGGCGGGGGAATGGAACCCACGGACACAAACCCCGAGCGACTGAACCACCTGGTGATCAGGACCTCCCTTGCTGCCCTCTGTCAGCCATCCAGCGCCTGGGTGCTGTTTCTTGGCATGCTCTTCCTCTTCTTCCTCCTCCTCTTCCTCTTCCTCCTGCTGGTCATCCTCCCCAGTAACGCCTGGCTGGTCAGCCTCCATGTCCTCCCCCTCCTCCAATAGGTCACCTCTCTGTAGAGACAGATTGTGCAAGGCACTATGCAGGAAGAGATCACAGGGCCGTCCAGAGTGGTCCAGACACCGGAATCACGTTTTGAAGACCCCAATGCACCTCTCCACTATCGTGCAGGTGGGCTTCATTAGAGCAGGTCTCTGCCTCAGTCACAGGCCTCCGCACAGGCGTCATCAGCCATGTCCGAAGCGGGTAACCCATATCACCCACGAGCCACCCCCGCAGCCTGGGCTCCTCCTCAAATGCCTCCGGGATGTCCGAGCCCCTGACAATGAAGCTGTCGTGCACGCTGCCTGGATGTCTTGCGCAGACATGCATAATGTTCATGTTATGGTCGCACACTAGTTGAACATTCGGGGAGTGGAAATCCTTTCTGTTGATGAATCTCCGCGAATCCTGTAGGACGGCCTTGAGGGCGACATGTGTGCAATCGATGGCCCCCTGTACATTAGGTATCCCCGCAATGGCTGCCAACCCTGCAATCTGGGCTTCCTGATGAGCCTGGTTCAGGTTAAATTCTTGGCATGCTCTTCCTCTTCTTCCTCCTCCTCTTCCTCTTCCTCCTGCTGGTCATTCTCCCCAGTAACGCCTGGCTGGTCAGCCTCCATGTCCTCCCCCTCCTCCAATAGGTCACCTCTCTGTAGAGACAGATTGTGCAAGGCACTATGCAGGAAGAGATCACAGGGCCGTCCAGAGTGGTCCAGACACCGGAATCACGTTTTGAAGACCCCAATGCACCTCTGGGCATACAGGGCTTCCATTTAGCGGGTAAAATATGTGGGGGTAGGGCCTGGGTGGGAATGTGGTCGGTGCAGACTCGATGGGCCGAATGGCCTCCTTCTGCACTGTAGGGTTTCTATGATTTCTATGACCTGCTTGACACAGATGTGCACAGCTGTTTGGGAGATGCCACAGACATCTCTGCTCGGGGTCTGGAAGGAGCCAGTCACTTAAAAGTTCAGAGCGGTCGTCAATTTGACAGCCACTGAGAGTGGGTGCCACCCCCCACCCTCTAAATGCCAGGTCCTGCAACAGATGGCACAGGTGTTGCACTGTCTCCTTTTGGAGGCGGAGATGTCGGCGGCACACGGTGTCCGACATCTGTTCAAATGACACTCATGCACTTAACTGCCGGGGTCTCTGCTCCCTCCTTCTCCTGCCCACACCCACCATTCCCCCCCCTCCCCCCCCCCGCCCCCCGACTCTGGGTGAATGGTAGCCACCTCCTGCCTCTGGTGGTCATCCCCCTCTAGTCCTGCAAGTGTTAAGGCCCGGGCTTCTTGTGCCCGCAATTCTTCCTCCAGCTCCTCCTCCTCAGCTCCAGCAGCAACCAAAAGAACAGCAAGATCGATTGGTTGCCTCGCAAAAGCCATCCCATCACTCTGAAGGATCGGGGTGGGGGGGCTGCGGATGGAGAGGAACACATGTAGATGTTAAGGATCACTGCTTGCCCCTAGCACATCAACAGTCACTGTCCATACCCCCCAATTCCCCCAGCCACATGCTCCCCACATTCACAGCTCCTTGAAAAGTTGAGAGGCTGCAGCAGTGCAATTTGCAAGGACTTTGTGCGCATCCTTCAGCTGGAAGTCAGTTGAGTGCACTAGGACCCAGCAGCACTGCAAGACCTGAGGTCCGTGCTGAGACCCAGGTCTGTGCCGCAAGTCAGACATTGGAGACCCTGCTGAGCAACAGCCCCTCACCCCCCACACACTCGCAGAGCTGCCACCAACCCGAGAAAGAAAATGGCTGCAACGAAAGGACACTGGTGAGCAGCAGAGAGCTGTCGGACGCTATGTACTTACTGACCCTCACTGATGGAGCACCCGAACTGGACTTTTATGGAGCATGTCTGTTTCGCGCCGATTCCAGATTGGTGAACGCGGTGGGAAAGGGGAAAGTGCCGGTAACGTTGGGCGTGCAGCCCATTAATTCAATTTAAATGCATTCAAATCCATTTAAATGGCCATCACGCCCGTTTCGGGTGTGGTCCTGATCGCGTCCATTTGCGAGCCTTTATAAAGGGGGAACTGGCGTGGAGGCGGGCATGGATCGCGTTACTCACCTCACACCCGACTTTACTAAGTTTTCACGCCTGAAAACGGGCACAACGCAATGGTAAAATTGGGCCCAGTAATTAAAATGCAGCCAGTTTAAAGGAACTGCTGTCCTCAATGATGTCTACACACATGCTTTCCAGCAGGGAGCATATTGGAGAGTGATCAGGAACGGGAACCCAGCTGATAGTTTTCCAATCACAAGCCCAGGAGCGCAGAGTAAAATGGCAGCAACCCAGCTGCTGCAAAAACAACCAATTATTTTAATTATTGCAAACATGTACAAATTCCCTCGATGGTTCCATTAATTAAGGCAATAGCAAAATGAGTCACACAGTCTTGGAAAATCCTAGGTTTCAGTCCTGGTCTGTGCTGGGTTAGTTTACCACAGCTAGCCTCAATGTTTCCGGATGTGAAGGCTACATTGTCCCGCATTATTGTTGGATGCCCATGTTTGTTGACATCAGATGAGCATGAGGTGCCTCAACGGTGGATACATCCCCAGACTATGGTGGACTGGTCTAATGACACATAATCCACCAATACTCACAATAAAACCTCACACTTGCTGAACAGTCACTTGAACAAGGTGGCGGACAGCAACCAGCATGCATGCTTTTGTACTCTAACAAGCAGTCAATGATTTCAGGAGCAAAGACTTAGACTGGGATTTTCTGGTCCTTTCATGGCAGGACCTGCCATGGGAAACTGGGTGGCCCTGTCCACTGACTTTTGGCAGGGCCAGACGATCCTTGTGCTGGACAGGACTGGAAAATTCCACCCTGAGAATTAGAAGATTTTCTGCTTCCCGAGACAAATGAGGCAAACAAAGCACATCTGTTTTTCCTGGTTTGTTATCCCTAGAAAAGGCCGCCAGAGCCAATAGCTTAAGAGCACCACTGACTGTTATAGCCATAGTGGAAAGATATGCAGGTTTACAATCAACCTATTTGGTGGCGTTATGAACACAATTTCTGTGACATCAACTCCTGGAGTGGGACTTGATACTGAAGCTTGTGGTGGAGGGAGGGGCACTACCCATGGGGTCTTCTGATCCTGACACTGTCAATGGGGGTTTCCATTCTATGCACCCACCAGCACCGGGAAATCCACGGTGGGGGTTTGCTGTTGGCGGGCCCAGAAGATCCTGTTAGGGAGAAAGGCCAGAAAATTACGGTCACAGTGCTGCTAAGGAGGCAGTTCCAGGATTTTGACCCAGCAACAGTGAAGGAACTGCGATATAGTTCCAAGTCTGGATGGTGAGTCTTGTTTTAAATATTCAGGTAAGGCCCCAATGACATCATCATTACCCAACTGCAATTTTACCCCAAGTCTGATCAGGGAAGCTTTCACAACACCAACCTAGTGGCAAACAGGAGTGTGTCTAGAAGTGACACAGAATGGTAAATGAATTAAATTGTTGTTTTCCATTCCCTGTGGACCAGAGGAGCAAGACTGTGCCCCCGGGGCACACAAAGAAGCCATGGGCATTCAAAGTTCCAGACTTCCCTCCGCTCCCCTGGAGGCAATGCTCTCTGACACTCTTCCTAACCATTTACTTGGCTGCTGGGATCCAGCAGTGGCTTCTTGCTGCTGAAATCGCTTTTCAACTCCAGCCAGCTGCCCAGCTATTGCTTCCTACTGGGTTCAGTTGTGACATGGCCCTGAAGGTGATGCCTGGAAGTTTAAATCTCTTGATGAATAGCTGAACAATTTCCCGTCCACCCCAGGCCCTACCCTCGCAATTCCCACTGGGTATTAAAATCAGGGCTGTAGTTTGCAGTGTTTTGGTGTGATAAAAACCTGAACACGGAGATTGTAATATCCTTGATTATGGTCCTGGTACAACCAGCAGTGTTACAAAGCTTTAATCACTTGACAGCACTTGCTCTGAAAGCATCAGAAGTGTAATTATTGGTTATGACTTGCACGCACTACACAATGAAGTACATGTTTAGGATTACCAGAAATTGCAGCACCTTGGGGCAAAGTGGTGTGCACAGGTGTAGTATGTCATTAGTATCAATTCACTTGTGTATTCTGTTTCTACAGGATTTTATGATTCCAAGATTAAACTTCTTCCCAGTTGATCGTATGCCATAAAGCAGGTGATTTATTATTTCAGGACCAGAACCTTTCTTGGGCACAAGCTTTTGGTAACATGCGAAAATAATTAACTTGTTGGTAGTCATGCACCCATGATCAAGGTAACCCAATTGGTGTGTGAAAAGCAATTAATCTAAAAATGAGTGGAAGTGTCCAAACAATCAACGACGTGATTAAGTATTTGAATCTACAAAGGAAGGTGGTTCCTTGTTACTGATTTATGTATAATGCAGTAAATATAATTTATCTGGATTTTCAAAAGTCCTTCAATGATGTGCCCCCATAAAAAACTAATGAATAAGGTCAGAGTATATGAAGCCAGCCAGCAAGTGGCAGAAGTGATTTACCAGCTGGTTTTGACACAGGAAGCAGAGAGTGCGAGCACAGGGTAGTTATTCAAAGTGGTAGAAAGTGGAAAGTGTTGTTCCACAAGGATTAGGTCTGGGATCACTGCTGTTCACCATTTACATTAATAGTTTGGACTTTGGAATCAAAAACACACTTTCTAAATTTATGGATGATCCCAAATTGGGGAAGATAGTCAGTACTGAGAAAGCCTGCAACAAATTGTAGGACATTAATAAACCTGCAGAATGGGCAACAAATTGACAAATGAAGTTCAACATAGATAAATGTGAGGTAGTACATTTTGCTAGGAAGAATAGGGAGATCACTTATTACTTGGAAAGTACAAGAGGAACTGAGGGATCTTGGAGTAAAAATACATCACTTAATGTTGTGCCATAAGTTAGCAATGCCACAAAAATAAATGACTAGGCTTTATTTCTAGAATTGAAAATTAGTTACGCTCAACCTGTATCAAACTTCGGCTAGGCCACACTTAGGAATATGGTGTGCAGTTTTGTTGGCCATATTACAAAAAGATATAGAGGCACTGAAGAGAGTGCAGATAAAGTTGACAAGGATGATACCAGAAATGTGTAAAGATACATATCAGGAAAGCATTGACAGAATTTTTACAGAATTAATACAAAAAATTATTTGCCGCAGAAGGCTGTGGAGACCAGGTCATTGAGTGTCTTTAAGACAGAGATAGATAGGTTCTTGATTAATAAGGAGATCAGGGGTTATGGGGAAAAGGCAGGAGAATGGGGATGAGAAAAATATCAGCCATGATTGAATGGCAGAGCAGACTCGATGGGCCAAGTGGCCTAATTCTGCTCCTATGTCTTATGGTCTAATGACAGACTTTGTCTCTTTTCTTGAGGGTGGGATGCCAGGTGGAGAAGAATGTAAAATTAGGCACGATAGTCACAGCACCAAGTCTCTCACTTACTCACCCTTTCCTGCCCCACTGTTATTTTACCTGGAGAGGGGTAGGTGTTAGGTGGACCAGTTTATGCCTTTAAGTAGCCAATTAATGCTTGAACCTTTCACACAGCATGAGAGGTCAATGCCAAACATCTAAATTGCCCAGTAAAACTGACAGCTGTAGGTTGGGCTAGGGTTGGGGTGTGCCTCCCATCTGGGCACGCTGTGCCCATCAGAAGCACCCCCAAGATTACACTCCCACATTACCCCTTCTACCCATGCCCTGACCACTCCAGCTACCCTGACTCCTTGCTGGGGCCTGCCAACCTGGCTCTAGCGACATCCCTGATGACACTTTTTAACTCAGCACCTTGCTCTCATGCCCACATGTCCATCCTTAGTCTGCTGCAATGCTTCAGTGAAGCCCAACACAAACTGGAGAAGCAGCTCATCTTCCTGCTGGACACGCTGCAGCCCTTGGGACTCAATGTTGAATGCAACAACTTTAGATTTTGACCTTTCTCCTCCCTCTTAAACCCCTTTCCTTCTCTTTTTTAATATCCCTTACATGTATTGCCTCAATGCAAAACCCCTTCCTCCCTGCCTCACACTAGGCCATCTGTCTTTTGTTCTTAAAGTTGTTACTTCTTGTTGCAGTTTGCATTCTCCCTCCATACAGTTCTGGCAAGTAATCTAAGAACTCAAGACGTTAACTCTGTTTCTCTCCTAGTAGGTGCTCGCAGACTTGCTGAGTTTTTCCTGTGTCCTCTATTCTTGTCTCAGAAGGTTGTGGGTCACAGAATCATACAGTGCAGGAAAGGCCCTTCGGTCCAATAAGTCTGTACCAATAATAATTACCACTAAAGTTGCACTAATCCCGTTTTCCAGCACTTGTCCCATAACCTTGAATTTTATGATGTTTCAAGCGCTCATGCAAATACTTTTTAAAGGTTGTAAGGTTTCCAGCCTCCATCACCTTCTCAGCCAGTGCATTCCAGATTCCTATCATCCCTCTGAGTGATTTTTGTTTCTCAAATCCCCTCTGAAGGTGATTGACCCGTCGACCATGGGGAACCGCTGCTCCCTACTCACCCCGTCCATACCCTCATAATTGTATACACCGCAATCATGTCCCCCTTCAGCATTCTCTGCTCGAAAGAAAACAAACCAAGCATATCCATTCTCTCCTTATTGGGGTTAGAGGAAGTTACAGAGGTCGGGAGCAGTGAGGCCATGGAGGAATTTGAAAACAAGGATGAGAGATTCAAAACTGAAGTGTTTCTGAACCAGGAGCCAATGTAGGTCAGAGAGCACAGGGTTGATCAATGAACAGGGTTTGGTGCGAATTAAGACATGGGCAGCAAAGATTTGGATGGTGTCAACTTTAGCTCGGGTCACTGTCTGTGTGGAGTTTGCACATTCTCCTTGTGTCTGCGTGGGTTTCCTCCGGGTGCTCCGGTTTCCTCCCACAGTCCAAAGATGTGCGGGTTAGGTTGATTGGCCAGGTTAAAAATTGCCCCTTAGAGTCCTGAGGTGTGTAGGTTAGAGGGATTAGTAGGTAAATATGTGGGGGTAGGGCCTGGGTGGGATTGTGGTCGGTGCAGACTCGATGGGCCGAATGGCCTCCTTCTGCACTGTAGGGTTTCTATGATTTCTATGATTTCTATGATAGGGGGCAGAACATGAAAGGCTGGTCAGGAGTGTATTGGAATAGTAAAATTTTAAGATAACAAAGGCCTAGATCCAATAATCTGAGGCGGGGTCAGCATTGGTTTCAGGTAGTGCTTTCCAGATTACAACTTGTTGGTTCAAAATCAGTTTCTCCTTATTTATTCTATCAAAGCCCTTCAGAATTTTGAGCAACTCTATCAAATCTCTCCTTAACTTTCACTGCTCTGTGAGGAAAAATTGCAGCTTCTCTGTTCTCCCCACATGTCTTAAGTCCCATATCCCTGGTACCGGACTAGTAAATTTTCTCTGTACATGGATTCTCTACTTCAGAAGGCTGTGGAGGCTCAGGCATTGAGGATGTTCAAAACAGAGGTCTAACACCCTCAATACTAATGAAATCAAGAGATAAGGGGGTATTTTTGGAAGATGGCATTGAGGTGGAAGATTAGCCATGATCTAGTTAAATGGCAGAGCAGGCTCGAGGGGCCGAATGGCCTACTCCTGCACCTCTGTTCCTAAAGGTACTCCATTGGCTATAAAGTGCTTTGGGAGGTCTGAGGTTGTGAAAAGTGCAACATAAATGGATATCTTTTGTTTTATTTGGATAACTTCCTTTGTACTCTTTACCTCTACTTATCGAGTATCCTGTATTACTTTTTAAATGCTTTCTCAATTTAATCTGCCACTTTCAATGACTTGTGTATATGCACCTCCCTTAAAGTTGTATTATTTGATTTATATTGCACAGCTTCTTTCTTCAGCAAAATGAATCACTTCACAGATTATCTGCATCATAATTTTATCTGCCATGTAGGTATCCGTCCATTTCACAAGTCTGTGTCTTTCTGAGACTGTTATTATCCTCCTCATTGTCAGCTACATTTCTGAATTTTGAAATTATGCCCTGTACATGAAAATTTAAGTCATTAATATAATCAAAAAGAACAGTGGTCCCAATATCAAGCCCTGAAGACACCACTGTGTATTTCCTTCTAGCTTGAAAAATAACAGATCACCAGCTCTCTGTCCTTTAGTCAATTTTGCATCCACACTGCTGCTGCCCCTTTAATCCCATGGGCTTCAATTTTGCCTGCAGTTATGTGATATTGTGTGGTATTTCACCAAACACCTCTCATCATTCACGACATCAACTACACTATCACCTCATTAACTCCATTATTTATTCAAAGTACTCAATCAATCCAATCAATCACAAAATAAAAACAGAAAATACTTAGCACATCGGGTGGCATAGAGGGAGAAACAGAGTTGAAGTTTTAGGTAGACAACATTTTGTCTGAACTGTTAAAAATTAGGGATGTAACAGATTTTAAGTAAGTACAGAGGTCGGAAAAGTTGGGCAAGGGAGAAAAATAGAAAAAGTCTGCATCGGGTGAAATGCAATAAACTATTGAATGGTTAGAGCCCAGAAGGAGGCCATTTGGTCCATTATACCCGTGCCTGATCTGTGAAAAAGCAACTCAGCTAGTCCCACTCTGCTGTTTTTCACACGTAGCCCTGCAATTTTTCTCTCTTCAGCTAATTCCTTTTGTAAGCTGTTATTGAATATACTTCCACTAATCAGGCATTGTTTTCCAGATTAAAACCACTCTCTGTAAAAAGGTTTTCCTTCACGTCACCATTTATCTGGCAATCACCTTACTTCAGTGACCTGGTCACCAATGGGAACAAGGTCTTTCTGTCTGCTATGTCTTGGCCCCTCATTATTTTGAATACTTCTATTAAATTTCCTCTTAACCTTGGGAAAACAGTCCCAGCTTCTCCAAGCTATTTACTTAACAGAAGTTCCTCAAGCATGGAATCATTCTCATAAAACTTTCACATCCTTCCTAAAGTGCGATGCCCTGGGCAGAATTCTTGAGTTGAGATCAAACCAGCATTTTATAAAGGTTCATCAGGCTTTTGTATTTTATGCCTTTATTTTTACAGCCCAGGACTCCATCTGTCTTTTCAGCCACGTTCTCACCCTGCCACCTTGGATGATTTGTGTATATAAATCCCCTCTCTGGTCCTGCACCTCCTTTAGTATTGTATCTTTTTAAAATTCTTTGTATCATTTAACGTACATCCCTAATTACTCTTGATGGTGGTGCTGGGTCACCTTCTTCAACCACTGCCTTTCATACTGCTTTTACGTCAGGAATTCCAAATTCTGAACCAAGAGTGATAGAGTCTGAAACATAGAAGATAGGAGCAGGAGGAGGCCATTTGGCCTTTCGAGCCTGTTCCACCATTCATTCCAATCATGGCTGATCATCCAACTCAATAGCCTAATCCTACTTTATCCCCGTAACCTTTGATCCCATTCGCCCCAAGTGCTATATCTAGCCGCCTATTGAATACATTCAATGTTTTGGCATCAACTACTTCCTGTGGTAATGAATTCCACAGGCTCACCACTCTTTAGGTGGAAAATTGTCTCCTCACCTCCCTCCTAAATGATCTACCCCGAATCCTCAGACTGTGACCACTGGTTCTGGACTCCCCCACCATTGGGAATATCCTCCCTGCATCTATCCTGTCTCGTCCTGTTAGAATTTTGTAAGTCTCTACGAGATCCCCCCTCATTCGTCTGAACTCCAGTGAAAACAATCCTAACCTAGTTAATCTCTCCTCATGCATCACTCCTGCCATCCCTGGAATCAGCCTGGTAAACCTTCGCTGCACTCCCATGAGAGCAAGAACATCCTTCCTCAGAAAAGGAGGCCAAAACTGCACACAGTATTCGAGGTGTGGCCTCACCAAGGCCCTGTATAATTGCAACAACACATCCCTGTTCCTGTACTCGAAACCTCTTGCAACGAAGGCCAACATACCATTTGCTTTTTTTACCCCCTGTTACACCTGCATGCTTACAAGGACACCCAGGTCCCACACTCCCCTCTCTTAATTTACAGCCATTCAGGTAGTAAGTCAGGACGATTGGTGACTTGGATTAAAAATCAAAAGGCATCATTGTACAATTAAGCAAAATGGGATCCATGATGTGGAGTTGCCAGTGTTGGACTAGGGTAGGCACAGTAAGTAGTCTCACAACACCAGGTTAAAGTCAAACAGGTTTATTTGGTAGCACGAGCTTTCAGAGCACTCACCTGATGAAGGAGCAGTGCTCCGAAAGCTCACGCTACCAAACCTGTTGGACTTTAACCTGGTGTTGTGAGACTACTTGCTCTGCAAAATGGGATGGTAGTGGAACAAGAATAAAAGATGGGTCCACAGAGGGGTAAATGGAAATAGAATCATAGAGTCTGCACCAACGCTCCGAAAGAGCATCTTACCCAGGCCCACCCCTTCGCCTATTCCCATAACCCCGCACATTTACCACAGCTAATCCACCTAACATACACATCTTTGGCCGCTAAGGGGCAATTTGGCATGGCCAATCCACCAAACTTCACCATCTGGAACACCTAGATAACAAAGACAGCTTTGTCAGGCTCCTATTTATTGTCTACAGCTCGGCCTTCAACATCATTATTTCTACGAAACTCACCTCCAAACTCCGTGGCCTGGGCCTGGGCTCCTCCCTCTGTGACTGGATCCTGAACTTCCTAATTCACAGACCATAATCAGTAAGGATAGGCAACAACACCTTCTCCACGATCATCCTCAACAGCGGTGCCCCACAAGGCTATGTTCTCAGCCCCCTACTATACGCCTTATACACCTATGATTGTGTGGCCAAATACCCCTCCAACTCGACTTTCAAGTTTGCTGATGACACCACCGTAGTGGGTCAGATCTCAAACAATCACAAGGCAGAGTACAGAATGAGATAGAGAATCTGGTGAACTGATGCGGCAACAATAATCTCTCCCTCAATGTCAACAAAATGAAGGAGATTGTCATCGACTTCAGGAAGCATAGAGGAGAACATGCCCCTGTCTACATCAATGGGGACGAAGTAGAAAGGATCGAGAGCTTCAAGTTTTTAGGTGTCCAGATCACCAACAACCTGTCCTGGTCCCCCATGCCGAAACTATGGTTAAGAAAGCCCACCAACACCTCTACTTTCTCAGAAGACTAAGGAAATTTGGCACGTCAGCAACAACCCTCACCAACTTTTACAGATGCGCTATAGAAAGCATTCTTTCTCTTTGTATCACAGCTTAGTATGGCTCCTGCTCTGCCTAAGACCGCAAGAAACTACAAAAGGCCGTGAATATAGCCCAATCCATCACACAAACCAGCTTCCCATCCATTGACTCTGCCTACACTTCCCCTGCCTCGGCAAAGCAGCCAGCATAATTAAGGACCCCACATACCCCAGACATTTTCTTTTCCACCTTCCTCTATCGGGAAAAAGATACAAAAGTCACGTACCAATCAACTCAAGAACAGCTTCTTCCCTGCTGCCATGAGACTTTTGAATGGACCTACCTTGCATTAAGGTGATCTTTCTCCACACCCTAGCTATGACTGTAACACTACACTCTGCACTCTCTCATTTCCTTCTCTATGAATGGTGTGCTTTGTCTATGTAGCACGTAAGAAACAATACTTTTCACTGTATGCTAATACATGTGACAATAAATCAAATCAAATCAAATCAAAACTCTTCGGACTCATTATCAACAGTGGCTGTTGTTAAAACTAGGGTCAACAGCTGTGATCTTGGAACTGTTGAACTCTGTGTGGAGTCCCAAAGTTCCTCATCAAAAGACGAGGAGCTGTTCCTCCAGCTTGCACTTGATTGGAACAATGTGGCAGACCAAAGGTAGAGGGGTCAGTAGGACTGGGGCAGAGACGAGCAAGCAGAAACCCAGGGTCACACTGGCAAACTGAACCGAGTAAGAAGTCTCACAACACCAGGCTAAAGTCTAACAAGTTTATTTGGAATCACGAGCTTTTGGAGTGTTGTTCCTTCCTCAGGTGAGTGGAGAATTGAGTTCACAAACATGGCATACATAGACAGAGATGCAATTGAAGATAATTGTTGGACTGAACAGAGGCAGAGTTTTCAGTGGATGAAAGAAAAAAACATGTGTCAGAAGTGGGATTCGAACCCACGCCTCCAGTTGGAGACCAGAACACCCGGCTTATGACGGAAGGACTTCACTCCTTGAGTCTGGCGCCTTAGACCACTCGGCCATCCTGACACCCATGACTAAATTGATACACCTTGATATTGAAACACTACCGTCTGTACTATTATTGACTAATGTGTGTTCCTTCTGTAAATACAAATCTGAAAGCCATGCTGGTTGCTGTTCTAGGGAGGCAATCTGTATACAACATTATGCGCTGCTGTACCAGTCTGTTGACACCTGTTGCTCTCTTTTAGTACTGCATGAAGAAATCTTTCCATGTTATTTTGTTAAAAACACGCAGTACAAATTAGCATTACATCAATCTGTTTTAGACAACAGTTGCTTTTCAAATCCTCATTCAATTCCTTTTCAATTGTCTTAAAGTATTTCCCCAGTTGTCACTTGTTAAAAAACAAGCCAGCCGTGCTAAATGTGTTAAAAACATATTCTAACTTTCCACTTTTTCTTCTAATACTCCGGGCTTTATCCTCACTTATTACCAATTTTATTACAAATTTGTGAATCAGTGGGAAAACTTTTAAAATTATTATTTACTCTCTCAACATCTTCTATAAATTTAAAATCCCAATGGAAATCCCCTTATCATCTCTGTTTCAATGAATCAAGCTCCGTTTTTACCCTTTATATTGTGAGGTGCCCGGACCAGCTTAAAACAATCCAGCTTAATGTTTCACAGATACACCATTCAGTGTCATTTTCTTGTATCCAATCGCCCCATACATAAAAGACGTATTCCTTTTTTTGCCTTCCATGCTCGACTTTGAATATCTGCACTCTCAATGTTGTTGGTTCCTCCATTCCCTTAACTTTATAATATAAAGCACATTTTCTTGCATTGCTTTTTTCTCCTCAAAACTCACTGAATATGTTGTCTGCATTGAAATTAATCTATCACTCTATTTTAACTCAGTTACCTTCTCCTGAAGTCTTTTGAATGCTTCAGTTCGCCAGGCTTCCAAATTTGGTACCATCAACATAACAGTATAACTTCTCCTCCTACTCTTTCATTCAAATTATTTATATATAAAGGACATCCTTTAAAAGACATCCCGAGATAGCTCCTTGCAATACCAATTCCACCAACCAGAAATATATATATAAAATAGGGCATTAGGGGATTTTCACAATAACTTCATTGCAGTGTAAGCCTATTTGTGACACTAATAAATAAACTTTAAACTTATTCCTGTTCATTGTTCTCTTCTCCTATTTCTACATCCTGTATCCTAAGTAATTCATCAGTAAAATTTTGTAATTAGTATGTCAACCATGATTGAATGGAGGAGCTGACTCGATGGGCTGAATGGCCTAATTCTGCTCCTAGACCTTATGGTCTTATGTCAAGTGAAACTAGCTGCGCTGCTCGGTAGATTAGGTTAGGAACAGCCTTAAAACAGTGTTGACGATTTTTCATTCCGTTCTTAATATGTTTATTAAAAAATTAATATTGTGTGTTATTTTTTATAAAAGATGTAATTGAGATGTTTATTTTTGAAATAAATGTGATTTAGGTGCAGTGAAATCTTATTAAAAATATGTGTCAGAAGTGGGATTCGAACCCACGCCTCCAGTTGGAGACCAGAACACCCGGCTTATGACGGAAGGACTTCATTCCTTGAGTCTGGCGCCTTAGACCACTCGGCCATCCTGACACCCATGGTTGGGCTGCCGCCGTTAGGCTTGATGAAGAGAAATAGGAGGTTTGTGTCACTGCATTTGGTGCGTTTGTCTTTAGCCTTGTGTCTGTCGATATATTTCTATTTATTTTTAAATCCGGAATTGTTCTTTGCTGCCGGTCTCAACCGTCCGTCCTCCGATTTGGGGAAGGAAAGAGAACTGCGGGGTGCACCTTGACTTTTAACTCGAAACCAAATTCGGTAGCGCTGAAACTGTCCGGAAACTCACCACTCCTACTGAATACCGACATTTGATATCAATGTGTGGAATTGGGAAAATGTGCAGTGGTTCCGGAAAATATTTATTAAACATAATGAGGAGGAGGGGGGAGAGGGTGCCGCAGGGAACTCTGGGACTTGTAGTCTTTCCTTTGAAAATACAAAGGAGTCGCTCTTTATTTTGTTTCCCTGTTAAAAACCTATCGGTATGTGTCTGGCGTTATTGCTTTGCCATTTAAAAAAATATATAGAAAGGAATTGATTTTTCCGACCAACTGCCTGAGGGTCAAAGGCCGGCGCATGCGTGGTGCTAGTGGCCGGGTGCCATTTTGTTTTGCTGAAGGGTAAAGGGGCGCGCGGTTGAGATGGTGCCTTTGACCAGGAGCTTGTTCTCTCTGTCCGGTAAATGTCTGCTCGTTGTGGCGGGGTGGGCGCTCGGGTTCTGCTTCTCTCTCTCATATCAGGGTTTGACCTTTGTGCGCTTTTGTCCGGGTTTTCTGCCAGCCCTTTCAAGTCGGCCAGCAATGGAGGAGGAAGCGAGAGAGAGGAGGAAGAGGAGAGAGGGGAAATGTGACCCTTTTTAATTAGAGCAACTTTTTATACAGGCAGGAAGAAATATGAGTATCATAGAGTCGGTATTCTGCGGAAAAATGTGTCCCAAATGTCTTGGGTGAATACCGTAACGTGGCAGCTTGCATGTTTCTGTTTAGGAAAAGAAACTCATTCCTTTCTCACTGAATTATTTAATTATCTGGACATTATCTGAGTTGTAATTTTAAAGAGTCCGAATTGTATTCTATTGTGCTATCTGTGTACTTAAATATGTGAACCATGTTCTACGCAACTGTGTTTGACTGGCTCACCAAATTTGGTTGGGGTGATATTCTCTGGCCCGTTTGATTTCTTCAAAATTTCGATCCTAACTTTACATTAGGGCATCTATTTAAGATGCAACCTTTGTATCTAGCACTTGGTTCTGTCTTGGTGTCTATTTAAATTTGCTCTTTAGCACTTTTTCAGCCATAGTTATGTAGCCCAAGTCTATCTATCTGTCTGCCTCTCTCTCTTCTCCCTCCCCCACCCCCCCCCCCCCCCCGAAATGATGCTGAGCATTAGTCAAAGCAAACCTTTTTTGTGAACTTATTTATCTTTAAAACAGGATTTTAAATGTTTTATTACAAAGATTATCTTGTGTATTGTGTTTACTTTATTCATTAGTGGCGGCTGTGCTGATGTTACAGACTCCAATTTTCTGCATATAATATAATGGTATCTACTTTTATTCTTTCATGGGATGCAGGCATTGCTGGCAAGACCAGCATTTGTGGCCCATCCCTAATTGTCCTTGGGAAGGTGCTGGTGTGCTGTCTTCATGAACTGCTGCAATCCATCTACTGCTGTAGGCACACCACAGTGCTGTTTGGGAATGGGTTCCATGATTTGTCCAGTGACAGTGAAGAAAGGGCAATGTAGTTTCCAAGTCAGGATGGTGTTTAGCTTGTAAGGGACTTGCAGATGGTGGTATTCCCATGCATCTACTGCTCTTGTCCTTCTACATGGTAGAGGTCATGGGTTTGCAAGGTACAATTGAAGGAGTCCTAATGATTTGCTGCAATGCACTGTGTTTAATGCCACTGTGCACTGGTGGTGAAGATAGTGAATGTTTAGGTTGGTGGCTGGGATGTTAATCAAGTGAGCTGCTCTGGATGGTGTTGAGCTGCTTGTGTTTTGTTGGGAGCTGCACTTACGCAGGCAAATGGAGGATATTCAATCATACTCCTGACTTGTGCCTTGTAGATGGTGAATAGGCTTTGGGGAGTCAGAAGTGAGTTACTTGCCTTAGAATTGCCAGCCTCTTGTAGTCACAGTATCAAACTGGCTGGTCAAGTTCAGCTTCTGATCAATGCTAACTCCTGGGATGTTAGTTGAGGATTCAGTGATGGTACTGCAATTGAATGTCTTGGGGCGATAGTTAAATTTTCTCAGTTTGGAGATGATTATTGCTTGCACTCGTGTGGCACTAATTTTACTTACCACTTCCAACCCAAACCTGAATGCTGTCTAGGCCTTGCTGTATATGTATAACAACTACATCAGTATTTTGGAGTTGTGAATGGTTTTGAATATTGTGCAGTCATGAGCAGAAATCTGCCATTCAGGCCTTGCGATGGAGGGAAGATCATTTATGAAACAACTGATCATGGTTGGACCGATTATACTATCCTGAGGAACTCCGGCAGTGATGCCCTGGGACTGGGTTGGTGTTCAACCGCAATTATCTTCCGTTGTGCCTCCACCAGTGGAAGAGTTTTCTCCCTGATTCCCATGTACTTCAATTCTGTCAGGGTTCATTGATGCCATACTTGGTCAAATGCATGCCTTGATGTCAAGGGCAGCCTTATGAATCCCATCTCTTGAATTCAGCTTTTATCCATGTTTGAACAAAGGTTGTAATAAGGTCAGGAGCCGAATGGCTCTAAACGCTACTGAGCTGGTTGTTGTAATGAAGTGCCACTTGGTAACATTGTCAGTGATACCTGCCATCACTTCCCTGATAATTGAGAGGAAATTGGTAGGGTGGTGATTGGGCAGTTTGGATTTATCCTGCTTTTGTGGACATGACATGCGTGGATAAATTTCCACATTGCTGGGTAAATGCCAGTGTTGTAGCTGTACTGCTTGGCTCGGGGTGAGGATAGTTCTGGAGAATTACAGGGATGTTGTAAGGCCTTGGCAGCAGTCAGTGCTTTTGGCTGATTTATCAGATGGTGTAAATCAAATTGGTTATAGACTGGCATCTGTGATGCAGGAGACCTTGGGAGGTAACTGTGATTTGATTTTTTTATTGTCACATGTATTAGTATACAGTGAAAAGTATTGTTTCTTGTGCGCTATACAGACGGTATACTGTTCATTGTGAAGGAAACAAGAAGGTGCGGAATGTAGTGTTACAGTCATAGCTAGGGTGTAGAGAAAGATCAACTTGGTGTGAGACAAGTCCATTCAAAAGTCTGATGGCAGCAGGAAAGCTCCAGGGTCTTGAGGATCGCCAATTCTATAAGAAATTGAATTAAAGCATTGTTAGAGAGTTAGAAAGAAGTTTGAAAAGCATAGAACAAGAGTAAAAGATAGAATTTGAAGGTATGCTGGGCACAGCTTGCAAGAAGTCCCATTTAGCACTTCTGCCTAAAGCTTGTTACACTTAAAATGGTGTCTTTGTGCTGGGCTCCTATTATTGGGATGGAGGACATTGTTGGAGCTGACCCTCTTTAATTGTCCTTCACCATTAACAACTGTGTATGGTAGGACAGCAGAACCTCGATCTGGTCTCTTAGCTCTGTTAGTCGCATGTTGCTTTCCCTGTTTGGCATGCAAGTTGTCCAATATGTAGCTTCATCAGGTGGACAAATTAGGTATGCTGGTGTTGCCAGAGGCATGCTCTCCTGCACCCTTTATTGTGGATATGATCCCCTGGCTTGATGGTAATGGGAGAGAGGAACGTGCTGGGCTATGAGGTTAGAGATTGTGGTTGAGTACAATTCTGTTGCTGATCCACTGTGCCTCATAGATGCCCTGTTTTAAGTTACTCTATCTGCTCTATCCCATTTAGTACAGTGGTAGTTCCACAAACACAATGTGGGGTTTGCTCAGTGTGAAGACAAGACATCTTAGCTATAAGATTTGTATTGATTTGCCTATGGCTGTATGTTATATTTGGTTTCCACTGATGATTTGTCCCTTTTTTATGTAGTTGTGAAAGAAAAGCAATTCTAAAATATTTTACTGTGGTCAAGACCATGAACTACAGAATGACTTGTTGCACTTGTAAAAGGCAAAGCTAAATTGGATTTAAATTGGTTTTGTATAATTTGCTCCTGAAAACTGTAAAATTACCAAATACCAACCAAAAAAGATAGGTTAAAGCAGCATTTAGTTATTTTTTAAAGTTTTAGTTTATTAGTGTCACAAGTAAGTTTACATGAACACTGCAATGAAGTTACTGTGAAAATCCCCTAATTGCCACACTCCGGTGCCAGTTTGGGTACACTGAGGGAGAATTTAGCATGATTAGTATTTTATACCCTGGGCAATTTGCAGCTGTGCATTTATGCAGTGTGCCACTCTATTTGCCATAGGACTTGGCAGCTGATTCACACCAGGTTAGTGTGAACCTGAGGCAACAGGCGCGAGTAGAGTTTGTGAAGGTTGTGTAGTTGAACCCAGCAAAAATTAATTTGGTATATTTTTACATTCAACCACTGGATGTACGGAAACAACGGTCTTGATGAAAATTTCAGGTGTTTCACTGGATTATTACAATATGTTCTGATCAAAAAATACAAGTTAATTTTTTTCTAAAGGACAGTTATTGGGAACTACAAAGAAAATTACAGCACAGGAACAGGCCCTTCAGCCCTCCAAGTCTGCACTGACTATGCTGCCCGACTTAACTAAAGCCCCTACCCTTCCGGGGACCATCTCCCTGGGACTCTCCCCATTCTATTCATGTACTTGTCAAGACGCCCCTTAAAAGTCACTACCGTATTCGCTTCCACTACCTCCCCTGGCAACGAGTTCCAGGCACCCACTACTGTGTTTTTAAAAAAGAAAATCTGCCTCGTACATCTTTAAACCTTGCCCCTCGCGCCTTAAACCTATGCCCCCTAGTAATTGACTCTTCCACCCTGGGAAAAAGCTTCTGACTATCCACTCTGTCCATGCATCTTATAATCTTGTAGACTTCTATCAGGTCACCCCTCAACCTCCGTCACTCCAGTGAGAACAACCAAGTTTCTCCAACCTCTCCTCATAGCTAATGCCCTCCATACTAGGCAACATCCTGGTAAATCTTTTCTGTACCCTCTCCAAAGCCTCCACATCCTTCTGGTAGTGTGGCGATCAGAATTGAACACTATATTCCAAGTGCCGCCTAACTAAGGTTCTATACAACTGCACCATGACTTGCCAATTTTTAAACTTAATACCTCGGCCGACGAAGGCAAGTATGCCGTATGCCTTCTTGACTACCTTCTCCACCTGCATTGCCACTTTCAGTGACCTGTGTACCTGTACACCCAGATCCCTTTGTCTATCAATACTCCTGCAGGTTCTGCCATTTACTGTATATTTCCTATCTGTATTAGACCTTCCAAAATGCATTACCTCGCATTTGTCCGGATTAAACATCTCTCCGCCCAAGTCTCCAACTGATCTATATCCTGCTGTATCCTCTGATGGTCCTCATCGCTATCTGCAAATCCACCAATCTTTGTGTCATCCACAAACTTACTAATCAATCCAGTTAATTTTCCTCCAAATCATTTATATTACAAACAGCAAAGGTCTCAGCACTGATCCCTGAGGAACACCACTCGTCGCAGCCTCACTACATGAAAGAACATGGCATTTTGCTTTGTTAAATATAAAAACAAAAGTGATATTACTCTTTTATTTGCTCCTTCCTGGCTTTAGTGCACCATTATCAGGCCTGGCAACATCATGGCTGTCGATTGAGAAGTATCATGTTGACTCTTCTATTGATTTCCACCTGGAGCAGTCGAGTAATGTTAGGTGCCTCTCTTAGTCGCTGTAATTGAGCAGATTGGTCAATTCATTTTGAATCCTATAAGAAGGATGTGGAAGCATTGGAAAGAGTGCAAAGGAGATTTACCAGGATGCTGCCTGGTTTGGAGGGTAGGTCTTATGAGGAAAGGTTGAGGGAGCTAGGGCTTTTCTCTTTAGAGCGGAGGAGGATGAGAAGCGACTTAGAGATTTATAAGATGATGAGGGGGATAGATAGAGTGGACGTTCAGAGACTATTTCCTCGGGTGGGTGTAGCTGTTAATAGGGGGCATAACTATAAGGTTCATGGTGGGAGATATAGGAGGGATGTCTGAGGAAGGTTCTTTACTCCGAGTGGTTGGGGTGTGGAATGGACTGCCTGCTCTGATAGTGGAGTCAGACACTTTCGGAACTTTCAAGCGGTTATTGGCTAGGCACATGGAGCACACCAGTATGATGGGGAGTGGGATATCTTGATTTTGGTTTCGGACAAAGCTTGGCACAACATCGAGGGCCTGTACTGTGCTGTACTGTTCTATGTTCTATATATGTTCTATCCCACCACTTAGATATATTAACCTGCAGTACTGCTGAATGTGGATTCGAGCATTGGATATACCTCAAATATGTATGAATATTCTCTGGTCACAGAGTTTGCAATGCGATGTCTAGATAAGCTTGACGTTGTGCATGGTTGAAGTAAAAAAGATTTTCTGATTTTCATTGTTTATTCATGTTTTAGGTCGGAGCATTCGCCAAATTGCAACAAGGCGAGCTCACCATAAAGCTGGTCCTGACTTCCATGACAAGTATGGAAATGCGGTCCTTGTGGGAGGATTAGCATTCTCTATTTCAGTGTGGAGTTATGTAAGTTTCTTCAAATGTAATGCTAACTATTTTTCTGCTATTTCAAAATCAACTGCCGTGATCAGATAGCCGAGTCAAGAATGGGCTCCGAGGCCTTTGCCACTTCTGTGAGCTGGTGACCAGCTTGATGCTACCTTATAGGAACACTGTAGCATGGGGATTGAATTTGTATCCTTGGAGTCTGCAGCAGTAAGCTGTTTTTGATTCAATCTGGAATAAGGGATGTGTAGCATTTTATGGGGTGACTTATTCATCTCACTTGTTCCTTCAAACATTTAGAACAATTTTCTGAATTTTGATCAAACCTAACTCTTTTATTGGAGATTCTGTAAAGTAGCGAGACATTGCAGGGTGCCTGCATGATTGGCTGAAAGATGTATTTCTTCAAATCTGCTGGCAAAGTCCAGCCTGCAAACTAGAGTCAGAGTTTTACAGTGGCCCTTGGGCTGATTGTGTCTGCGCTGGCCATTAAACAGCCCATTTTCTAGGCCTTGGGTGCTTATGGCATTATAAGTGCTCTTTAAATGTTGAGGCAGTGAGTTCTAGATTCCCACTGGGTGAAAAAGTTCCCCTCATTCTCCTGCTGCTTAGCATAAATCTATGCCTCCTGGTTGTAGACCATGCACACGAGGGGGAAGTTTCTTCTGATGTACCCTATCTATGTCCCGTATAATCCTGTGCACCTGAATCGGGTCCCTTCTCTGCTCTAAAGCAAACAACCCCAGCCTAACCAGGCTCTCCATAGCTGAAAGGCTCCAGCCCAGACAACATCCTGGTAAATCTTCTGTGCACCTTTTCTGGTGCAATCATATCCTTCCTATTGAACTGCACACCATACTCTAGCTGTGGCCTGATTTATCAGCTGAGGGAGGATGGTATGTGGTAATCAGCAGGAAGCTTCCTTGCCCACGTTTGACCTGGTGCCATAAAAGTTCATGGCGTCCAGAGTCTTATGGTGATTCGTAGGGCAATGCCCTTCCAATTGTGTACCACTGTTACCAGCTCTGCTTGGTAGGACAGGACATAGAGTACTGGTGATGGTGATGTTTGGGGTATAGGCTGTTGCGCTCTCCCAATTTTGGCACAAGCCCTGATAGTAAGGAGGACTTTTGTAGAGTCGACGGGGCTGGATCTGCCATTGTAATTTCCACAGCTTAAGTCTTGACTGGGTGGTCCATCTGGTTTCATTCGGAGTTGGATACAACCAAGTGGCTTGCTAGGCCACTAGATTAAGTTGCAGAGGTTTGGTCTGTAGACATGACAGCAATTATTTGAAGAGATTCTGAATTGATATGCAGCAATAACTCTCCCAAAAAACATTGGTTTTGACATTCAACTAATTCATATTCGTCTTGTTATAATAGAACCAGGGCATTTAGCCTTTTGGAGAGTCTCTTCTTTCATTCTGTTAGCTAATGGTTCATCTGCATCATGACTGTCTACAAAAAGCTTTTAAATCTCTGTTTTGAAAAGTTTCTTTTGAGCGGGAGTTCCAGATTTCCATCCTCTGTTTGGAAAAAAAAGTGCTGCCTAACAGTAAGATCCCAGCTGATATGTAGTCCCAGGGTGGAACCTGGCCTGATAACATCCTAACTTTTCTGTGTTTTTTGACACGTGGAAGGCAGTTACTGAACACACTCTCTCAGGAGTCAGCTGATGGACTTTTAACAAAAGAATTAAACACCCTTTAAACCAGAAAAGATTTTACAATATTCCTTCACCCCAGTTATACTTGTACAGATGTACACAGATTTGTAAGGATAACACAAGTTACAAAATCTATTTTAAACTCTAAACTAGTTCTCGGTCAGTACACAGTCCATCTAAACTAATGGATGAAATGCAGCCAGACACCACACAGGCCAAGTGACAGATGCCACCCAAAATAACTACTTTCTCTTGGATGTCTACACCAAGAATCCATCTGAGATTTTGGCCCCTCCTTCCAGTATCCTCTGCCATGGAGCACCACACGCATTCAAGCTTTCAACACAATCTCTCAGATACCCATTCTGCTGACATAGCACAGGATGTATTAAGCTGTCACCAACCTTTGGATTACCGGCTTCTCAAGTGTTCATTCCTAGGTCTGCTCCTTGCAGCACTGTTTTCAACTTGGAGTCTCTGCTCCTCACTCTCAGCTTTACTGAACAAAACCTTTTTACCAGATTCCTGTTCTTTGTTCATGGGCTTAGTCTTCCTAAAACTTTTGTGTGTCCCATTCCCTGATGTTTAGGATCTGCTCTCTCCATTTCCGTGGATCAACAGATTCCCTGAAAAACTCCTTATTTCTAGATTGCTTTCTTTCTATTGACTCAAACAGCTTTCTGTTCTTCTGTGGCCTCTTGTTACTAGGCCCAGTTTTTATACCCTTTGTCTACTTTAGGGTCATAAAACCTCATTACAATGCAGGCATCTAAACCAGCCACAGGCAACTTTTAAAAATGAAACTAAAGCTGAAATACAAATTAAACTTGAGCTTCAAGCTATACCTTATTCTAACACCTTGTTATAAATTACATAAAACATCTCTTTCCCAACAGCATCAACCTGAATTGTTCGAAGTTTAAGGTTGCGCCACCTTGTTCTAGACTCTGGCACATTAGGAATAGTTTCTCTCTCCAACCAATCTAATCCCTTGACCATTTTAAACAGCTAATTTGATTATCCCTTAATCTTCTATGCGTGAGGGAATACAAGCTTAATCTATGCAATATATCCTTAAACTTAATTCTTTGACTCAGTATCATTCTGGTCAATCTTTGCTCACCTGATGGCCAATATATCCTTCTGAAGATATGGTGCCCAGAACTGGATATATTCTAAATGGGATCCAACCATTGATTTGTATTACTGTTGTCTTGCCCAACCTCTTAATGCTAATTTCAGCCAACAAAATAGGTCAAACTCCTGCTTTGGATAAACTGTGGGCTCTTTGCAAGTTTGTGCTTCTAGCTTTGCTGTTAAAATTCTGAGTGGCCTACAGGAAAAACTGGTCAATGATTGGAGTGGAGTTTTTTTTTAGAGCTTTAGTATAATATGACTGAATCACAGTACATCTCCAGATAAATAAGAACTATTTATGTTTTTAGAGAAATTAAGCTATTTTATATAGTTGACTGGTGTTTTCTACAGAGAAAGTAACTGTTAATTAACACAGTATCACTTCAGTAAACTCTCAAGATTTGCTGAATTCCTTTGCTTGATATGATGTCTCGGGTCGTACTGGAAACTTATCCATGGAAATTATAGAATCTCTACAGTGCAGAAGGAAGCCATTCAGCCCATCAAGTCTACACTGAGCACAATCTCGCCTATCCCCGTAGGCACATGTATTTATCCTGACACTAAGTGGCAATTTAGCGTGGCCAATCAACCTGACCTGCACGTCTTTGGATTGTGGGAGGAAACTGAAGGACGTGGAGGAAACCCACGCAGACATGGGGAGAATGTGCAAACTCCAGAGACCGAAGCTGGGAATCTAACCCAGGTTGCTGGTGCTAAGGCAGCGGTGCTAACCACTGTGCCACCATGCCGTCCAGTTGCTCATGGACATGAGCCGAGACAATTTTGGCAGGCTGTTTTATTGGGCTAAGTGGGCCAGCAGCACATGTGGCATTGTGCCCAAATCCTATTCTAACCTTTCAATATACAACTTTCCAGCAGGGGTCACTAGACATTTAACAGCAGAATCCTTGTGATTTGCTTTCCCCCCACACCTTCACTAGCTGGGGGACACCAGAGGATTGTTGGTTATCAAATCTGATTAAACCTGGAACCTGACTTGTCTATATTGTATTTATTCACTCAAGATTTAAGGTGGGGTGGAGCAGTTATTATCAAATGTATTAGGATTCCCCTAGTGCCTGGTACAGGTCACTTGATATTAAACAGATGGAACTGAGTTTAAATATTCAATTTTGTGCACAAGTATTGGGACTGTTACTTTTAAATGCTTATTTAATTTGCAAAATTATTGCTGAACTTCATCCAAAGCTGAGCCGTGTGTCTAAAAATACTTAATATATGAACGTGCATGTTGAGCCTGCTCCACCATTCAATAAGATCATGGCTGATCTGACCAACTTCAATAACGTTTCACACTTGTGCTTATCAAGAACCTATTCACCTCTGCCTTAGAAATATTCCCCCACTTGAAGAGATTCAAAATCTCATGGCCTTGAGGGAAAAAAAATTCTCATCTGTCTCAAATAGGTGTCCACTTATTTAAAGTGAACCTGAGTTCTAGATCCTCCCACAAAGGGAAATATCTTTTCAGCATCCACCCTGTCAAGACCCCTCAGGATCTTTGTATGTTTCAATCGAATTGACTCTTACTCATCTAAACTCCAGTGAATACAAGTCCAACCTTCCCTAAAGGGCTTGTCTGGGTTGCTTCAGATATTGAAAAATTGAATAGCAAATTTTTTGTCTGAATGTTGTAACTTACCTGTTTGTTTCTTGCACTTTTTTCTGTTTGCATGTAGGTTGCAACACAGGCTGGGCTCACATGGAACTTGTCTCCTGTTGGCAAAATCACCCCTCAAAACTGGAGGGAAGACTAGATGAACGGACCAAGTGTTTGCAAGCAATTGCGTACAGATGGGCAAATTTGCTTCTAGCCTCATGGCTCCTGCTGTACTGATTACCTCTGTATATTGGGTTTCATAAATCAATAAATTATATAAACATAAAAAGCTGTGTTCCTTATGGGAGGAGGTCTGATGTTTGAGATTTGCTCATTAGTGAAGGTATAAATATAACTTGCATTTCAATTGTGCTGTTCATTTGCTCATACTTTACAGGTTATTGGCAGTTAGTTTTGCAGACTTGGTGTTAATGGCTGAGGCATGTAGACAAGGAGCAGAGGAAGTGGGAACCCGGAGTAAATTTGTATTTGAAAATTGAGGGAGGTTACTGATATGGAGGGATTTGAAAACCCTTAAGATTTGAAAATCAATTTGTTGGAGGACATTGAATCTGAGAATATGGGTGATAGAGCCTTAAATAGATTGTAATTTGTATTTACCGAGGAACATAGAATTATAAAATGCTGCAATACAGAAGGTCTCCATCTGGCTCTTTGTGCCTGTGCCAGCTCTGAGTTACTCAGTGCCATTCCCCTGCTCTTTCCCCAGAGCCCTGCAATTCATTTCACTTCCAAAATTTTATCCAATTTCATTTTTTTGCATGTTTCTACTGTTCTTTAGGGAAGGACATTCTAGGTAACGCGTGGTGTTTTTTCAAAAAGAAGAGTTTTTAAAAAACCTTTCTGCCACTGGAAACAGTTCTATTTACCCCATCAAAACCCTTCATGAATTTGCGTATCTCTATTAAATCTAGAAAAACAACCTTGGTTTTTCTAGTCTGCTACTGAGCTCCCATGTGGCTTTAAATTGAGGGGGGGTAGTTATAGAACCGATGTCAGGGGTAGGTTCTTTACCCAGAGGGTGGTGAGGGATTGGAATGCCCTGCCAGCATCAGTAGTAAATGCGCCTAGTTTGGGGGCGTTTAAGAGATCCGTTGATAGGTTCATGGACGAAAAGAAATTGGTTTAGGTTGGAGGGTCACAGTTTTTTTTTTAACTGGTCGGTGCAACATCGTGGGCCGAAGGGCCTGTTCTGCGCTGTAATGTTCTATGTTCTATGTTCTATGTCCTTGGTAACATCTGAATAAATCTCTGCACCCTCACCAATGTATTGACATCCTTTAAAGTTTCTTATTGAAAATTGGATTAGTTCTGCTAGAGCCTATTAAGTGATTCTCACATTCCTTGCTTCAATTCTCTTCAGCCATTCATGCTTTTTAAGTGGTTTTCTGAACATTTTGGTAACGGTGTACAAGAGTGGTAGAAATACACAAATATAAATCATGCTGTTGGTTTGTTTTTTTTTGTCCAGCCGTGTGTGGTATTTCATAATTGGGGGTTTGACCTCTGCTGTCAACATGTCCAACTGCCAACAAGGACTGTGGGTTGGGCTTTATCCACATTTAAACTGGAGGGGATGTCCACCAAGAAAGCTAATTGCAGAGTGTGCAGGATCAATGTTGGAAGTTAACAAATCAACAAAATGATGTTGACTTATTTGGAAATGCTGATCCTCGTTTCTCTGCCCCACCTAAGCACTTTTATCATATTTATGGAGGGTTACAGTGTAAATAGAACATCAAAATGGAGTTTTGAACTACATTTAGATGTGACTAAACATTAGTGGAGTAATACTGCAGCTCATAGTATTGACGAGGGGGAAAATGGTTGGCTGTCAAAACATGGGACACTAAGTTATGGTCATCCATGTAGTTTCTTCTGCCTTTTCCATCTTCTTGCTGCTTTTCTAACCAAGCTCAATCAAATTTGGTGCAAATCCCAGTTAAAAATAATTAGATTTTTGGAATTCTTAAAGGCAGGGGTTGACAGGTTGGCAAAGAAGCAACAGAGCTGTACTTCACCTAATGTCAATAAATTTTGGGTTCTGGAAAACCTACTGCAGTTTAGATGCATTGTATATAGTTAACAGCAATTTTTTATTGCACAATTTAGATATAAAAATATTTGTAAGATTAAAAGGATAATACATGTAGCAAATCACTGATTTAGGCTGTTACTGTTCAGATACAAGAACAGCTCTGGACTAAGATTATGGAGCTATAAGAATTCAAGACCCAAGTGTGGTAATCATTGTGACAAATTGAAGTAGTATTGAGGAACCACAATGCCTACAACTTTGAGGAAAAGTCAGATTGCGAAAGAACAAGCCAAACACTACCACAAATACAAAGTCCTGCAGAAAAGGAATGCTCTCCAGATGTTTGCCTGCCCCTTTTTACGAATAGGGACTTGAATAGCAAACACATTTGCCACAGAAAAGAACCTGACATAGCCTTGAAACTAATGTATTTTTTTGTACAGATTGCAGATTATTTCATTTGTTAGCTGAGTGAAAGGCCATGTGCTAAAACTCAGACAAAAGTGAGTTCTGAAATACTGATTGTGGATAATGTATTTTTTAATCTAGCTAATTTTAATTTGGGCTTGGGTATGAACCCCACTTGTGAATTGCACGAAGCCCTGAGTTTAATGACGTCCTAGCCTTCATCCTCTTCATGTTTTACTTAGAATCATAGAATCCCTTCAGTGCAGAAAGAGACCATTCAGCTCATCGAGCCTGCACTGATAACAGTCCCACCTAGGCTCTATCCCTGTAAACCTATGTATTTATCCCACTCACCCCTGACATTAAGGGGCAATTTAACATAGCCAATCAACCTAACCTGCACACCTTTGGACTGTGGAAGGCAGCTGGAGCACTATCAGCTATCCAGTCTCCCAAAATATCTTGCAAGGCATTGTTGCTTTGCAACTACATCCTCCTCTGTGCCATCTCCCCTATCACTTGCTGTGCAGAATTCTGAGGTCAGGTTCTTTTACAGTACTGAGATGGTTAGTGACAACATGCTATGTAAGGATGATTGATAAAGGTTATTTCAAATAGGGATGATAAATATATGCGGCTCAGAAATCTGGACTATGTACAGATGCCACCTCAAGCACTTGGAGAGGTACCATCAATGCTGTCAGAGACGGCTCTGCGTCAAATGGGAGGACAGGCATGCTAATATCTTGAAGGAGCCAAAAGCACTAGCATTGAAGCTATGGTCATCTGAACTCAACTCTGCTGGGCCAGCCATGTGCTTAGGATGCCAGAGTCCAGCTCAAGGAAGGCAGCCTAACACGAGGAGGTCAAAGGAAGGTGCTTCAAAGACACTCTGAAGGCTTACCTCAGGAAATGCAACGTAGACATCAATGCCTGGGGGATCCTCGCACAGAAGAAACCCACCTGGAAGAACCTCCTGATTGAAGGGACACAATTCTTTGAAAACACCCAATGGCACAATGAGGTCCGGAAACAGCCTGAGAAAGGAATGCCGGTGATCTAGAGTCCAAGGACCAATGCTACCTCCTGGAAGCATCTGCCAGGTGTGCGGTCGGAGGAGCAGCTTTAGGATTGGGCTCATCAGCCACACAAGGACCCACAAAACCCATAACCAGTGACGAGGTGTTTCTTAAGTGGACAATCATACTTGTTATTGAGCCATTGCTGAAGAAAACTTGTATTTGTACGAATGCGGAGACAAAAGCCTTTATGTCCAACATTCCAAAAATTTATAGGTGGTGACAAGGGCTTCTGTGTTGATTTTTGTTAAAATTGCGAGGTATTTGGATTGGGCTTGTTTTTAATTTTATAGAGAAAAGTGGGCTCCAGCACAGTGTTTAATCCAAATACAGTACTTCGAAGTGCGGTGAGGCAATAATGAATTAGGGTTTCTGACTCCTGTTTACTGTACAGCAGGCATTGCTGGATGTCTGGAGACAGTGCATGAGGCTAGGAATCCGTTCGACTAATGCCCAAACGTCATGGTGAAATCGTTTGCAGACACTCGTTGAGGCTTACACATAAATGTCCACTTAGATGTCAGAGTGGAGAGGGAAATCGTGCCTGTGCAATTGTAATCAGCGTGTGAATGCCTTCAGGATAATGAAGAAATAGGATGAAGCTCAAGATGGAATTAAAGCTTGAGCAACAATTACTGATGAATGTAGAGCCCAGGAGAAAAAATAATCTAGTTCTGTTTTCCAATGCACAGATCTTCCTCATCCAAATCTTCCAAATGGAATTTCTCAGTATTACAGAACTTTCCTTTTCATGGGGATTAGAAAAGTAGTGTCATTAAAAGCACTGTGGCACAAATGTAGCAGTGGGCAAACAGTGAACAGGTGACTGACCTGGAGGCTACTGCATAACAACATTGAAACCACTGTGTACAAGGGAAAGATCTGTCAAAAGGCATCTGCAAATAAAGGTAGCCAAGAATGGGGAATAATGGTTAGTGTTTTCATAGAATAATACAGCATAGATGGTGGTACTTTCAAAGAAGGGACCATCATGATTCTTCTAAAGAGCTATCCAATTAGTCCTAATCCTGTGCTCTTTTTGCACAGCTCTGCAAAGTTTTCCAATCATGTATTTATCCAACTAATTTTTGGAAGCTATTATTGAATCTGCTTCTACCGTCCTTT
The DNA here is from genome assembly GCF_964213995.1 of Mustelus asterias. Classification (NCBI taxonomy): domain Eukaryota; kingdom Metazoa; phylum Chordata; class Chondrichthyes; order Carcharhiniformes; family Triakidae; genus Mustelus; species Mustelus asterias. The sequence continues at coordinate 85,999,634 of NC_135804.1, read as the reverse complement.
CTGGGCAGTGCTTGGCAGATCACGTCAACTGTGTGTAAAAAAAAATACTTTCCTCATATTGACTTTAATTATTTTGCCAATTCCTTTAAATCAGTGTATTACCCACACTATAAGATGCTTGTTTTAGCTGTGCTGTACAACAAATAAGTACCAATTTTTGACCAAATGCTGGGCGGACTTGAAACTGGGAGAGTTTCAGATCCGTCTTCTGGCCTGTTTATAGGACTCCTCCATGCACATACTGCCTGCAAAATTCTGAGCAAGCCTATTGCTCACTGCAGAAGCATATGGGTGGGGCTTAACACGGCCGAAAGCCTGCAAATGGAGGTAGTGCTCATGTGCAGGCAGCCTGAAACAGCTCCCCCTCCCCGCAATCGCAGGGGTACACAGCCCGAGAGACAGCCCCCGCTAACTCTCCTCCAGCCGCCCAGACCGATTGCGAACCCTCTCCCCCACCAATCGCTGCAGAGTGCCAGTGGGCCACCTGGCACTGCCCTGTGGGCATTGCCCAGGTGCCTGGTGGGCATTGTCCAGGTACCAGACTGGCATTACTCAGGTGCCAGGGTGGCACTGCCAGTTTGGCACTGCCCAAGGAGCACCTCCTTGGCCTCCTTGGGGGGCCTCAATGGCCTCCAGTTCCACTGGTGAGGTCAAGTTGACTGCTCCCCGTTCATGGGGAGCATATCTATTCCTCGCTGGCGAGAACCTTTCCCGGTGAGGTCATAAAGGCAGGCGAGCCTGGACGATTGAGCGCCAGGCTCGATAATAACATATAAATACTTCTTTAAATAAATTTAAATATATTAACCTGCTCGCCCATGTCCGGCGAGAGGCTGACCGTGCCAGCGTAAAATGGCGCCGGTCGCAAAAACCCGCACTAATTGCTTTACACCCCACTTTACGACCGCGTTGTGCCCAAAAACGGGCACAACGCGATGGTAAAATCACCCCCGTTATCTCCAATTGAACATCAGCTCATATTCAGCATAATACTACATTCCCCCACAAGGTGGAGCCAGAGCATAACTAGCAACGAGCAGAGAGATTATAGGATTATTTGAGCTAATCAGAGACATGAGCTTCTGGATGCAGAAAATCCCACATCACTCTGCACCTCAGAGCTCTGCAATTTCCCACCACTTAGATACAACGCTTTTTATTTTCCTGTCAAAATGAACAATTTAACATTTGCCCACAAGACACTGGGTCTCCAAGCACACGTCAGCCATGCCAAGCAGCGCACCATTGTCCCAAAAGGCTGCAGTAAGGAGTAACCAACTCAACTTCTTCCTCAGATCTTATGGACTTCTCTCAAGCCAACTTTACTTCAAGTCTGCTCCCTGCATTTCTTATCTTTAAGTTGGAGCCTATTTATCTCCTCCTTACTTTTGATTTTATGTAATAAAAACTTTTCAGATCCCTGTCCTTGTCCTTTGGGACTTTCTTCTGGGACCTCTTTCTGCTCCATTCTCTGGTTTGGGACCTTCTTGTTTATTTGTTTTGAGTTTAAAGTTTATTTATTGGTGTCACATGTAGGCTTACATTAACACTGCAATGAAGCTACTGTGAAGATCCCCAAGTCGCCACACTCTGGCGCCTGCTCGGGTGCACAGAGGGAGAATTTAGCATAGCCAATGCATCTAATCAGCACGTCTATCGGACTGTGGGAGGAAACCGGTGCACCCGGAGGAAACCCACATAGACACGGGAGAGAACGTGCAGACTCCGCACAGACAGTGACCCAAGCCAGAAATTGAACCCGTGTCCCTGGCGCTGTGAGGCAGCAGTGCTGACGACTATGCCACCGTGCTGCCCACGGGACATCTCCCTCTTTGTATCCTGCTGCCTGGGACACCGCGGCAATGACATTCCTCTTCAGGTCACCCGACCTGCAGTTTCACACTGTTCCACTTCTTTTCTTTCTGTGCATGTACGCAGGGCTGCTTCCCAGCTGAAGAACATGGACAAACTTTGCACGTGTAGCTTTTTCCTGGCCAGCACATATGCCGAATCAACGAACTGCATATGTACAACCATCTGCCAGCCAGTACATGCACAGGAAACATGAAAACAGAAAAAGGCTAAAACAATGCACGTGTGGCCAGTTCCTGACTACTGCATGCAAAGAAATTCACAAACTCCGCCTCCAATTTAAACTTCAGGTAAGAATTTTTTCTTTTTTTCATCACAATAGTAAACTCCCAGGATGTTGGTAGTGGGGTTTCAGCAATATTAATCCATTGAATATCATAGAAATCATAGAAACCCTGCAGTGCAGAAGGAGGCCATTCGGCCCATCGAGTCTGCACCGACCACAATCCCACCCAGGCCCTACCCCCACATATTTTACCCGCTAATCCCTCTAACCTACGCATCCCAGGACTCAAAGGGGCAATTTTTTTTAACCTGGCCAATCAACCTAACCC